>NC_037342.1:45700176-46059278 GCF_002263795.3 Bos taurus | reverse complement strand
ACTCTCACTGTTTGCAGATGACATGATCCTCTACATAGAAAACCCTAAAGACTCCACCAGAAAATTACTAGAACTAATCAATGATTATAGTAAAGTTTCAAGATATAAAATCAACACACAGAAATCCCTTGCATTCCTATACACTAGAAATGAGAAAACTGAAAGAGAAATTAAGGAAACAATTCCATTCACCATTGCAATGAAAGAATAAAATACTTAGGAATATATCTACCTAAAGAAACTAAAGACTATATATAGAAAACTATAAAACACTGGTGAAAGAAATCAAAGAGGACACTAATAGATGGAGAAATATACCATGTTCATGGATTGGAAGAATCAATATGGTGAAAATGAGTATACTACCCAAAGCAATTTATAGATTCAATGCAATCCCTATCAAGCTACCAACGGTATTCTTCACAGAGCTAGAACAAATAATTTCACAATTTGTATGGAAATACAAAAAACCTCGAATAGCCAAAGCGATCTTGAGAAAGAAGAATGGAACTGGAGGAATCAACCTACCTGACTTCAGGCTCTATACAAAGCCACAGTCATCAAGACAGTATGGTACTGGCACAAAGACAGAAATATAGATCAATGGAACAAAATAGAAAGCCCAGAGATAAATCCTCACACATATGGATACCTTATCTTTGACAAAGGAGGCAAGAATATACAGTGGATTAAAGACAATCTCTTTAACAAGTGGTGCTCGGAAATCTGGCAACCACTTGTAAAAGAATGAAACTAGACCACTTTCTAACACCATTACACAAAAAATAAACTCAAAATTGGGATTAAAGATCTTCAACAGTAGACCCAGAAAACTATAAAACTCCCTAGAGGAGAACATAGGCAAACACTCCTCCGACATACATCACAGCAGGATCCTCTATGACCCACCTCCCTAGAATATTGGAAATTAAAAGCAAAAATAAACAAATGGGACCTAATTAAACTTCAAAGCTTCTGCACAACAAAGATAACGATAAGCAAGGTGAAAAGACAGCCTTCAGAATAGGAGAAAATAATAGCAAATGAAGCAACTGACAAACAACTTATCTCAAAAATATATAAGCAACTCCTACAGCTCAGCTACAGAAAAATAAATGACCCAATCAAAAAATGGGCCAAAGAACTAAATAGACAATTTCTCCAAAGAAGACATTACAGATGGCTAACAAACACATGAAAGATGCTCAACATCACTCATTATCAGAGAAATGCAATATCAAACCACTATGAGTACCATTTCACACCAGAATGGCTGCAATCCAAAAGTCTACAAGCAATAAATGTTGGAGAGGGTGTGGAGAACGGGGAACTCTCTTACACTGTTTGGTGGGAATGCAAACTAGTACAGCCACTATGGGAGAAACAGTGTGGAGATTCCTTTAAACTGGAATAGAATTGCCTTATGATCCAGCAATTCCACTGCTGGGCATACACACCGAGGAAACCAGAATTGAAAGAGACACGTGTACCCCAATGTTCATCACAGCACTGTTTATAATAGCCAGGATATGGAAGCAACGTAGATATCCATCATCAGATGAATGGATAAGAAAGCTGTGGTACATATACACAATGGAGTATTACTCAGCCATTAAAAAGAATACATTTGAACCAGTACTAATGAGGTGGATGAAACTGGAGCGTATTATACAGAGTGAAGTAAGCCAGAAGAAAAACACCAATACAGTATACTAACACATATATATGGAATTAGAAAGACAGTAACAATAACCCTGTATACAAGACAGCAAAAGAGACACTGATGTATAGAACAGTCTTTTGGACTCTGTGGGAGATGGAGAGGGTGGGAAGATTTGGGAGAATGACATTGAAATACGTATAATATCATATATGAAACGAGTTGCCAGTCAAGGTTCGATGCATGATACTGGATGCTTGGGGCTGGTGCACTGGAACGACCCAGAGGGATGGTATGGGGAGGAAGGAGGGAGGAGGGTTCAGGATGGGGAACACATGTATACTGTGGCGAATTCATTTCTATATTTGCAAACCAATACAATATTGTAAAAGTTTAAAAATAAAATTAAATATTAAAAAAAAACAAAAACACTTACCAGAAAAACTGAGCAAGCTCACTGAAAGATACTTACCGCAAGTGAGTAACAGTTTATGTTCACTTGAAAATCTGCACCTGAATGTTTGTAATGGCTTTTTACACAAACAACACAAATCAGAAAGAACACACACATGTCTTTGATGAATAGAAAAGCAAGCTATGATACATCCTTACAAATGGACACTACTTCAGCAATAAGTGTGAACAGGCTTCTAATAATCAGCAGAATTTGGATGAATCTCAAATATATTATACTAAGTGAAAGGAGTTATACTCAAAGTGTATGATACCATTCATATGACATGAATGAAAAGGCAAGAAAGAAAATAGTAGCAATGGTAAACAGATCAGAGTTGGCAGGGACTTGTGGAGGGCAGGATATAATTACCAAAGGGACACCAGAGGAATTTGGGAGGTTGATACAACTTCTATATCTTGATTTTGGTGGTGGCTGTATACTATATATGGGCTTCCTTGGTGCCTCAGTGGCAAAAGAATCTGCCAGTGCAGGAGATATGGGTTGATCCCTGGGTTCAGGAAAAGCCCTTGGAAAAGGAAACGGCAACCCACTCCAGTATTCTTGCTTGGGAAGTCCCCTGGACAAAGAAACCTGGCAAGCTGCAGTCTATGGTGTCGCAAAAGAGTCAGACACAACTTAGTGACTGAACAACAAATATACATTATGAAAACTTGCAGCACTATATACTACAAAAGGTGAATTTAACTGTATGAAAACTATACCTTAGTAAAACTGAAAAAAATATAGGAAAAGATAATTGTAAATAAAAGGATATGAAGCTTTTAATATCCTGCTTCTACGACCTTCTTTAAGTACCAGTAGAAAAAGTCCCCTGCCATATTGTTTTTTGTCAAGAGTTTAGTGTTATAGTTTTGAAATACAATTGTATTTATTCTGTCAATTAAACTTGCCAGATCATTTGTTGAGCCAATTACTGTGTTCATCATTGTTCCCTGTAATATATATACATCCCTAGGCATCACCTTCCTTCTTGATGAAATTATTATATTCAAGCATCTTTGGTGGTAAAGCCTTATACTTTTGTTTTGTAATTTTTTTTCACTCCCTACTGATGCTTTTATCCATGCAGAGAACTCTCGGTGCGGGCAGTTATGTTCCCTCAGCACTTTTGAAGATATTTCTCTTTTGTCCTATGACTCCAGTGAAAAGTCCACTACCTTCTGTCTTTATCAGTGGGAAATCTGTCTTGCTTCTTTGAGAGAATTTTAAAGATTTTCATTAACACTGATATTCTCCATATTCAGTACTGTCTGGATAACTTTTTTTATTGCCTGCTCAATGTTTACAAAGTCGCACACTTTCTCTTCAAATGTCACCTGTGGCACACAATATAACACCAACACACATACGTATGTACAGGACAAGACAGATTGCCAAAGGTCACGGAGGGAAGACTGGGTAATTACAGACTCCACAGAGCACAGTCATGTTGAATTAAATAGTCCAGGCTAAGAAGATGATAAGTGAGGCCAGGGGGGTGGAGGTGGGAAGCAACGTCCCACAGATGCCTCAAAACCCACCTTAAATCTGGGGCAGAGGACTGATTGACCACGAAAGGGTCTTTTCTTCCTGTTCATTTCAGTCGGTAATTTGGAAATGGGCCATCAGTGTCTTCCTTAGGTGACGTAGAAACCCAGGGCCTCCAAGCTCATTTAGTGAGAGAAGAGTACAAGGAAACAGGGCCAGGAAACAGGCCCAAAGGGACTCATTACCATCCTGTTTCCTGGACCAGCCTTTCCAGGGAAGGCCATTTCAGCTGAGAGGCTAGGCTAAGTCCCTCTAAACACAGGGGTAGAACAGAGGGAGTGGGATCATGGGATGAGGAAACTGGGCAGCCTCCCCCAGGACAGGCCCTGGCTCCGTGTTGGCCCTGGGGACAGTGAGATCAGTCATTGCACGGTCTCCTTTGAGCAGCCCTTCTAATATCTACTTCCTCCCGATTCCCACTGCTTTCATTTTTCCTCCCAGACCCCAGCAAGAGTAAATAAAAGTCTGAGCGTCAGTACCCATGAACTCTGTCTGACTAATGCACAATAGATAGATGAAACTTTTACTTGAGGAGCTGTGTGACAGAAGCAGTTTCTTTTACTTTTCCACAGGTGTAAAAACAGGACAGCTATACTCTTGTTCTGTAGAAGCTCTCCAAGTCAGAAGGATTCAGTTGGCTCTGTCAGCAAGTATTGCATTTCCAGAGCAGACCTGTAGAGGAACTGAAGGAACGGAAGGAGTCCTAATCGACCTTGGTCAGACCCCTCAGACTTTTAACATCGCTTAGCAAAATCAAACCTATTGGATATGGCTGAAAAAGTCCCATCTTCCTTCTTGTATTCTACTGCATCTTCTTTGACCCTCAAACAATCCCCAGGGTTGTCCATGTTGTCAGGCAGCTGGCATTTAACCACCTCAGGTAAGAGTATTGTCTCACTTTCAGGGAAGAGGGCAGTCTTGAGGAATTTTGACTTGAGAAATGGAGCCCAGTGCAGATCCCAAGAACTTCAGCTACTCTGTTCTCCAGGTTCTCTGGTGCTTGGGCTCTATACCTCATCACAAACTCCTCTATTCTTTGTTTTCTAAATATGAGGAGGAATCAGTGAGGCCTGATGGAAAATGCTATGCTACATCCCAGACCAGGGTATCTGCTTCCTGGTGGTAGCATTAAGATCTGTCTTTAGACCTCATAGGCTTTGCTGGCATCTGATAAAAATACTTGTAGCTATGTTATAATATATGCCTCTGAAGGACCATTTAAGATCAGATGATAGTTTTGTGACATGCTTTAGTACCTCTTTACTATTAAAATTCTGTGGACTTTGTAGAAGTCAATGGAAACTAGGGAAATGTCAAAATATTTGACATAATAGAGGAAAGTGAGTTTTAGAAATATGCTTCACTTACAGACTTTTTAAGATATGTTCAAATCTGGATTTATCTGCCCAGTTTCCATGATGCGTGAGACTGATTTCTGTCAATCTCATGTCCCTGTTCTAGAAAGCTTCTCTCTGAGAATGAGTCCCAGACTCCCATGGCAGCTTTCAGAACAGGAGCTCTTTTTCCTCCCCCTGGGGGTGCTCAATGCAGTCTGGATACCCTGGCTCTGTAGTTTGGGGACTCAAAATGGTGAAAGAGAGGGAAGCTAAGGTTAATGAGCTTGTTACAAATACAACACATGCTCTTTTTTCTCCTACAATTTTCCCTATTTCTCCCCCAAACAATCTGAGCTTCCTCATCAGTTCCTTATGTTTTTCATATTTCTGAGTAATCCCAGGGTCACATTTATTATAATATGTCATAAAATAAACAGCTATGTTTGCCTTGATTTTAAAGGTTAAGTTCTGAAAGTGACATCACCTCAAGCACACTATTCCATAGTCTCAGACAATCTAAATTATCTCCCCTCTTTGGCACATGGAGACTGTAGGGCTGGTCCAGTGAACTAAGATGCATACTTTAGCTCTTCTAATAAGGCTGTTTATAGCTTTGGGGGCTGCAAATCAATGTGGACATACGGTGTATGGAAAAAAATAATGAGGTACATTATTGATATCACACCGATGCTCTTGTTTTAGTATTTCATATTCAAAATAGGTACACAGAACAGTGACTGGGTACTTAAATCATCAGTCAAACATTATACCTAAAGCATAGGTATAAGAATTATTAAGAGCATGCATACCTGAATAATGATATATTGCAATGAGAAAGGTATTTGAATTTCTGGGGAGATACATATTCAGGTTTGATATCCTGAATAATATTCTTATCTAGTGATCTTTGAATATTTAGCTGTTAATGTGATGCTTGTTCTCCATTCAGATGGTTCTTTTCAAGATACTTAAAAGATTCAGAAACAGAGATCAAGAAATAAAATTAGCTACCAGTGGGAAAGGAATCACCATATTGGACTCATATTGGTCATTCTGTGGGGCCTCTGATGTTACAAAATGTTGCAACCATCTTAACAAAAATTCACCTAGAATCTACTTGGTTCTAGGCAACTAAATAAACAACACAGAATGGAGCACTGGAACTCCACTCTGGAAAGTGGCTTCATATTGATAGGGATTCTGAATGACAGTTTGTCTCCTGAGCTGCTCTGTGCTACAGTCACAGTCCTGTACATGCTGGCCCTCACCAGCAATTGCCTTCTGCTCCTGGCCATCACAACGGATGCCCGACTCCATGTGCCCATGTACCTCCTGCTCGGGCAGCTCTCTCTCATGGACCTCCTCTTCACGTCTGTTGTCACTCCCAAGGCCTTCATGGATTTTCTGCTCAGTGAAAACACCATCTCCTTTGTGGGCTGTGCCCTTCAGATGTTTCTGGCACTGACCCTGGGTGGTGCAGAGGACCTCCTACTGGCCTTCATGGCCTATGACAGGTATGTGGCCATTTGTCATCCTCTGAACTACATGGTCCTCATGAGGCCGAGGGTCTGCTGGCTCATGGTGGCCACATCCTGGATTTTGGCATCCCTTAGTGCCATTGTATATACTGTGTACACCATGCACTATCCCTTTTGCAAAGCCCGTGAGATCAGCCACCTGCTCTGTGAGATTCCACCTCTGTTGAAGTTGGCCTGTGCAGATACTTCCATATATGAACTCACGGTGTATGTGATGGGTGTGACCTTCTTGATTCCTCCTCTTGTTGCTATCCTTACCTCCTATACACTAATCCTACTTACTGTGCTCCACATGCCCTCAAATGAAGGGAGGCAGAAAGCTCTGGTCACCTGCTCTTCCCACCTGACTGTGGTCGGGATGTTCTATGGAGCTGCCACATTCATGTATGTTCTGCCCAGTTCCCTCCACAGTCCCAAGCGAGACAACATCGTCTCTGTCTTCTACACGATTGTCACCCCAGCCCTGAACCCCCTTATCTACAGCCTGAGGAATAAAGAGGTCATGGGGGCCTTAAGGAGAATCCTGGGTAGATATATGCTGTGGACACACTCCTGACAGAGTCGCCAAGTGGAGGTGGTAGGAACTAAGTATCATGTGGCTGTGATAATGGTAGCTTATAGAAGTCTTATCAAACTCCAATAACCTCTTACATCAGAGGAGAGCTGCTCTCATTTAACTGGATTCTTAGACAATTGTAGAGAGAAGTAGCCTCATAAGACATATTGGGCTTCTTGTTTATTAGGTAGATGGTTGTTAAAACAATTAGTTGGAAAGAGTAATCAATTTGTGACTACATTTGTACAAATACTTATGTTGAGAGAGTGGGAAAAGCTAATGGGCCATTTTTATAACACAAAATGAAAATTAAAGTACAGAAATGAATAAAACAGAATGTGGAAGTTCCCAGGTTTCAAGTGAGCATTGGAAATATAATAGCAGTGAGAGTCATGTGTTGTGTATTTTTCTTGAGTTTTTTTTTTTAACTTTACAATATTGTGTTGGTTTTGCCATATATAAAAATGAATCCACCACAGGTATACATGTGTTCCCCATCCTGAACCCTCCTCTCTCCTCCCTCCCCATACCATCCCTCTGGGTCGTCCAAGTGCACCAGCCCTAAGCATCCAGTATCGTGCATCGAACCTGGACTTGTGACTTGTTTCATATATGATTTACACATGTTTCAATGCCATTCTCCCAAATCATCCCACCCTCTCCCTGTCCCACAGAGTTCAAAAGACTGTTCTATAAAACAGTGTCTCTTTTGCTGTCTTGTATACAGGATTACTGTTACCATCTTTCTAAAATCCATATATATATGCATTAGTATACTGTATTGGTGTTTTTCTTTCTGGCTTACTTCACTCTGTATAATAGGCTCCAGTTTCATCCACCTCATAAGAACTGATTCAAATGTATTCTTTTTAATGGCTGAGAAATACTCCATTGTGTATATGTACCACAGCTTTCTTATCCATTCATCTGATGATGGACATCTAGGTTGCTTCTATGTCCTGGCTATTATAAACAGTGCTGTGATGAACATTGGGGTACATGTGTCTCTTTCAATTCTGGTTTCCTTGGTGTGTATGCCCAGCAGTGGGATTGCTGGATCATAAGGCAATTCTATTTCCAGTTTTTTAAGAAATTTCCACACTGTTCTCCATAGTGGCTGTACTAGTTTGCATTCCCACCAACAGTGTAAGAGGGTTCCCTTTTCTTCCCTTTTCTCTAGACTTTTGGATAGCAGCCATTCTGACTGGTGTGAAATGGTACCTCATAATGGTTTTGATTTGCATTTCTCTGATAATGAGTGATGTTGAGCATCTTTTCATGTGTTTGTTAGCCATCTGTATGTCTTCTTTAGAGAAATGTTTATTTAGTTCTTTGGACCATTGTTTGATTTGGTCATTTATTTTTCTGGAATTGAGGTGTAGGAGTTGCTTGTGTACTTTTGAGATTAGTTGTTTGTCAGTTGCTTCATTTGCTATTATTTTCTCCCATTCTGAAGGCTGTCTTTTCACCTTGCTTATCGTTTCCTTTGTTATGCAAAAGCTTTGAAGTTTAATTAGGTCCCATTTGTTTATCTTTGTTTTTATTTCCAATATTCTGGGAGGTGGGTCATAGAGGATCCTGCTGTGGTGTATGTCAGAGAGTGTTTTGCCTATGTTCTCCTCTAGGAGTTTTATAGTTTCTGGTTTTACGTTTAGAAAAGTACAACTTTCCAAAACTGGACCAGGAAGAAATAGGAAATCTTAACAGACCCATCACAAGCACAGAAATTGAAACTGTAATCAGAAATCTTCCAGCAAACAAAAGCCCAGGTCCAGATGGCTTCACAGTTGAATTCTACCAAAAGTTTAGAGAAGAGCTAACACCTATCCTGCTCAAAGTCTTCCAGAAAATTGCAGAGGAAGGTAAACTTCCAAACTCATTCTATGAGGCCACCATCACCCTAATACCAAAACCTGACAAAGATGCCACAAAAAAAGAAAACTACAGGTCAATATCACTGATGAACATAGATGCAAAAATTCTTAACAAAATTCTAGCAATCAGAATCCAACAACACCTTAAAAAGATCATACACCATGACCAAGTGGGCTTTATCTCAGGGATGTAAGGATTCTTCAATATCTGCAAATCAATCAATGTAATACACCACATTAACAAATTGAAAAATAAAAACCATATGATTATCTCAATAGATGCAGAGAAAGCCTTTGACAAAATTCAACATCCATTTATGATAAAAACTCTCCAGAAAGCAGGAATAAAAGGAACATACCTCAACATAATAAAAGCTATATACGACAAACCCACAGCAAACATTATCCTCAATGGTGAAAAATTGAAAGCATTTCCTCTAAAGTCTTGTTCCTCAGGAACAAGACAAGTGTGCCCACTTTCACCATTACTATTCAACATAGTTTTGGAAGTTTTGGCCACAGCAATCAGAGCAGAAAAAGAGATAAAAGGAATCCAAATGGGAAAAGAAGAAGTAAAACTCTCACTTTTTACAGATGACATGATCCTCTACATAGAAAACCCTAAAGACTCCACCAGAATATTACTAGAACTAATCAATGATTATAGTAAAGTTGCAGGATATAAAATCAACACACAGAAATCCCTTGCATTCCTATACACTAATAATGAGAAAACTGAAAGAGAAATTAAGGAAACAATTCCATTCACCATTGCAATGGAAAGAATAAAATACTTAGGAATATATCTACCTAAAGAAACTAAAGACTTATATATAGAAAACTATAAAACACTGGTGAAAGAAATCAAAGAGGACACTAATAGATGGAGAAATATACCATGTTCATGGATTGGAAGAATCAATATAGTGAAAATGAGTATACTACCCAAAGCAATTTATAGATTCAATGCAATCCCTATCAAGCTACCAACGGTATTCTTCACAGAGCTAGAACAAATAATTTCACAATTTGTATGGAAATACAAAAAACCTTGAATAGCCAAAGCTATCTTGAGAAAGAAGAATGGAACTGGAGGAATCAACCTACCTGACTTCAGGCTCTATTACAAAGCCACAGTTATCAAGACAGTATGGTACTGGCACAAAGACAGAAATATTGATCAATGGAATAAAATAGAAAGCCCAGAGATAAATCCACGCACATATGAACACCTTATCTTTGACAAAGGAGGCAAGAATATACAATGGATTAAAGACAATCTCTTTAACAAGTGGTGCTGGGAAAACTGGTCAACCACTTGTAAAAGAATGAAACTAGAACACTTTCTAACACCATACACAAAAATAAACTCAAAATGGATTAAAGATCTCAATGTAAGACCAGAAACTATAAAACTCCTAGAGGAGAACATAGGCAAAACACTCTCTGACATACATCACAGCAGGATCCTCTATGACCCACCTCCCAGAATATTGGAAATAAAAGCAAAAATAAACAAATGGGACCTAATTAAACTTAAAAGCTTCTGCACAACAAAGGAAACGATAAACAAGGTGAAAAGACAGCCTTCAGAATGGGAGAAAATAATAGCAAATGAAGCAACTGACAAACAACTAATCTCAAAAATATACAAGCAACTCCTACAGCTCAACTCCAGAAAAATAAATGACCCAATCAAAAAATGGGCCAAAGAACTAAATAGACATTTCTCCAAAGAAGACATGCAGATGGCTAACAAACACATGAAAAGATGCTCGACATCACTCATTATCAGAGAAATGCAAATCAAAACCACTATGAGGTACCATTTCATGCCAGTCAGAATGGCTGCAATCCATAAGTCTACACGCAATAAATGCTGGAGAGGGTGTGGAGAAAAGGGAACTCTCTTACACTGTTGGTGGGAATGCAAACTAGTACAGCCACTATGGAGAACAGTGTGGAGATTCCTTAAAAAACTGGAAATAGAACTGCCCTATGATCCAGCAATCCCACTGCTGGGCATACACACTGAGGAAACCAGAAGGGAAAGAGACACGTGTACCCCAATGTTCATCGCAGCACTGTTTATAATAGCCAGGACATGGAAGCAACCTAGATGTCCATCATCAGATGAATGGATAAGAAAGCCATGGTACATATACACAATGGAGTATTACTCAGCCATTAAAAAGAATACATTTGAATCAGTTCTAATGAGATGGATGAAACTGGAACCTATTATACAGAGTGAAGTAAGCCAGAAAGAAAAACACCAATACAGTGTACTAACGCATATATATGGAATTTAGAAAGATGGTAACAATAACCCTGTGTACGAGACAGCAAAAGAGACACTGATGTATAGATCAGTCTTATGGACTCTGTAGGAGAGGGAGAGGGTGGGGAGATTTGGGAGAATAGCATTGAAACATGTATACTATCATGTATGAAACGAGTTGGCAGTCCAGGTTTGATGCACGATACTGGATGCTTGGGGCTGGTGCACTGGGATGACCCAGAGGGATGGTATGGGGAGGGAGGAGGGAGGAGGGTTCAGGATGGGGAACACAGGTATACCTGTGGCGGATTCATTTTGATATTTGGCAAAACTAATACAATATTGTAAAGTTTAAAAATTAAATTAAATTTAAAAAAATCATAACAATTGTATGGTGAGTATATTTCTTTGTTTGTGTCCACAGGAAAGGAAAGCTATCATTATAATTCACTTTATGCTAATTTAGATATGCTTTATTTGTATCATTTGATTTACCTGTGTGGAAATATTTATAACAAAAACTGTGAACTTTCCTGGCTGACCTAATTGAAATTATTTGGGGAGGTAGTGCTTTTTTAAAACTCAGAAATATTTTCTTTTCAGAAGCTGTCTTAAATTACTTGGTGTATTAAGATCAATGATAATATAAAAGCTAATAATCTATGGAACTAGTCCAAGTTCATTATATAAACAGAAAATTCAGAAATTGAGAAAGAGAAAACCTATAAGGTTTTCTATTCATTTTTGCTTATCTATATGCAGTTTACTGAATAGCTATGTACATTTTGGCCAAAGTTTTGCTTTTTTTTTGCTTGAAATTTGATGAAGTTTCTTCCTTTGGAGAGAGGACATTATAGTGTAGGGATGGGGGGCTTAGGGAGGTAGGTGGCCAGAGTGCTGAGTTTAATCTCTGCTCACCATGTATACCTGTGTATCTTTGAACAGAAATTAAACCATTCATTTTTCATTTTGTTCCTCTGAAAAGCAGTGATAATAATAAGACTCATGATGATCTCGTGTTTTAGGGTGACTTGAATAAGATGATAATGCACTTAGACCTGTGCCTCGCAAATAGTTCTTAAACCATGCTAACTGTATATGAATATCTAATAAATAGTCTTGATAAAACTTCATTTCAAATGACTACATAATAGCATCATATGAATCCTCTATAATGTATTTAGGGATTTCCTTACATTTAATTTTTTCCCTTCAAATTTTCTACGTAAGGGTATATTTTAAGTGAGGTCAAATTCTTTTTTTTTTTCTTTCTAATTTTATTTTATTTTTAAACTTTACATAATTGTATTAGTTTTGCCAAATATCAAAATGAATCCGCCACAGGTATACATGTGTTCCCCATCCTGAACCCTCCTCCCTCCTCCCTCCCCATACCATCCCTCTGGGCCGTCCCAGTGCACCAGCCCCAAGCATCCAGCATCGTGCATCGAACCTGGACTGGCAACTCGTTTCCTACATGATATTTTACATGTTTCATTGCCATTCTCCCAAATCTTCCCACCCTCTTCCTCTCCCACAGAGTCCATAAGACTGTTCTATACATCAGTGTCTCTTTTGCTGTCTCGTACACCGGGTTATTGTTACCATCTTTCTAAATTCCATATATATGCATTAGTATACTGTATTTATGTTTTTCCTTCTGGCTTACTTCACTCTGTATAATAGGCTCCAGTTTCATCCACCTCATTAGAACTGATTCAAATGTATTCTTGAAGGGTAAAAAATGGAATATAAGCAAAGAAACTATTTGAAATTCTTATTTTAAAGAGCTAACTGTTTATGAGAAAGTTAGAGACCTTTTGCATGCCGGCTAGCATTTTGTGAGAGTATCTGCCTCATTGTACTCTTTCCGTCCTGTCTTATATAAACTCCCTTTGATAATTTATTAAGCACATAAACAAAAAGTAACAGGTGTTTTCACTTATAGTATTTATTTTGTTTTATTCTAATGATTTTTCTGTAGCCCTATATAGACAAAGTGAAGTTCTTCAGTCGTGTCCGACTCTGCGACCCCATGGACTGTAGCCTACCAGGCTCCTCTGTCCATGGGATTTTCCAGGCAATAGTACTGGAGTGGATTGCCCTTTCCTTCTCCAGGGGATCTTCGTGACCCAGGGATCGAACCCGGGTCTCCTGCATTGTAGGCAGACACTTTACCATCTAAGCCACCAGTGAAGTCAGGGAAGGTCCTAGACAATTTGGCAGTTATATACGTGGAAACATTTATTTTCAGTTTATTACATATGTAGTAGGATATGTTGGATAGAGAAGTGTTACAACATTTACAAAGTGTCACGGATTCATTTTTTCCTTTGTATTTTATAGGTGATAGTACCCTTACAATTTCCATTTTTAATTCAGATAACATTGCCATAAATCTTTAGATGTGCTTAATAAACTTTAATCTCTCTGATATTATTTAAATACATTATGGATAGTGAAACTTTAAGTTAGTTGTTTTCTAAATAGCTGATTTTCCTGTTAGCATTCCTAATAATCTTTACCTATTTTGCATTTATTATTACTATTATTTATAATTGCTTGACTATGTATTTTCTTCTTGTAAGTATAGTGGTAGAGGGTGTCTCTAGTACTGGTCTAGTACTACCCCATTCCTCAGAGCAAATCATCTTAAAAGACTTCACCGTACCTACACCTTCTGGTCCTCCTCTACCATTCACAACTCATATCACTGTAATCAGGCTCCCTCCACAGCCAACAGCACCTCCCCTCCCTACCTCATTGTAGTCGTGCGTGTCAAGAGTGACGGAGGTATATGTCTCATCTGTTCTGACAAAGAAATAATAGTATATATTTTATAAAAGTGTAAAATGGGAATTTTAGAATCGTTACCTGTGATTACCAATGAGCCTCAAAGGGCTTAGAGATTAAAATCTATATTCCATAGGAGATACAGTAGATCTTTATAGTCCACATATCTCAGAAAAAAATTAAATAATTGTAAATAGTTCCAGAATGCTAACTAGACAGGACTTAACTATCATTAAGGTTCTCCGTCTTCAGGCCTAAGTGTATGTGTGTGTCCCTGTATGACTTTCTCTCTTGAATTGCACCTTCTTTTTACTTGCATGAATAATCCTGCTCATTCTCCAAAACTCTTCATTTTATCTTTAAATACTAATTAGGGAGATATGAAATTTAAAACTTCAGGCAACATGCACTTCATTTTTAATTTAAAAACCCATATTTTATAGCTTAAAAATGCAAAATGAGAATAAAATTGTTCAGTCACTACAGAAAACAGATGGACAGTTTTTAATCAAATTAAACACATACTTAACACACAACAGAGCAAGTTTACTACAAGGGACTTACCCAAGTGAATAACAGTTTATAGTCACTCAAAAACCTATACATGAATGTTTATAATGGCTTTTTCCACTAACAACAATAACCAGAAACAACAAAAATGTCCTTTAACTGGTGAATGGATAAAGAAACTATGATAAAGCCACACAACTGGATGTTACTCAGCAAAAAATGAGAACAGACTATTAATAGATGGCAGAATTTGAATGAATCTAAAACATATTATGCTAAGTGACAGAAGCAATACTCAAAGTATCCGATACCATTCATATGACATGTAGGGAAAAAATAGGAGAGACTCTAAATACATCAGAGAGTTCCCAAGGGCTTGGATGAGCATGGGATGATTATCAAAAGGCACCAGAGAATTTGCAGCATTGAGGCAACTTTTATATCTTGGTTTTGGTGGTGGTTATATTCTATTATGGGCTTCTCTGATGGCTCAGCAGGTAAAGAAACCACCTGCACTGCAGAAGACTCAAGAGATGTGGGATTGATTCCTGTCTCAGGACAACCCCTAGAGGAGCACATGCCAACCCACTCGAGTATTCTTGGCTGGAGAATCCCATGGACAGAGGAGCCTGGTGAGGTACAGTCCAAAGGGTCTTAAAGAGTTGGACAAGACTGACAGACTAACACTTTCACTTTCCCTTTTTACATATGCTATTATATACATTTGTCAAAAATTGCAGAACTGTATACAAAAAGAGGCAGATTTTATTGGGTAAAAATTTGTGCCTTAATAAAAATTTAAAAAGTAAGAAATAATTGAATAAAATTTTTAATATTCTTCTTGTACAGCCTTCTTTAAGTACCAATAGAAAAAAGTCCCCTGTCGTCTTGATTTTTTTCTGTGAATTTAAAAATTTTTATTTATATCCTATCTGCTTTGAAAAGGGATTTAATGTTCAGTCAGTTCAGTTCAGTTGCTCAGTCGTGTCTGACCTTTGCAACCCATGGACTGCAGCACACCAGGCTTCCTGTCCATCACCAACTCCTGGAGCTTGCTCAAACTCACGTCCATTGAGTTGGTGATGCCATCCAACCATCTCACCCTCTGTCATCCCCTTCTCCCACCTTAAATCTTTCCCAGAATCAGGATTTTTTCCAATGAGTCAGTTCTTTGCATCAGATGGCGAAAGTATTGGAGTTTCAGCTTCAGCATCAGTCCTTCCAATGAATATTCAGGACTAATTTCTTTAGGAGGGACTGATTGGATCTCCTTGCTTTCCAAGGGACTCTCAAGAGTCTTCTCCAACACCACAGTTCAAAAACATCAATTCTTCAGCTCTCAGCTTTCTTAATAACCCAACTCTCACATCCATACATGACTACTGGTAAAACCACAGCTTTGACTAGATGGACCTTTGTTGGTAAAGTAATGTCTCTGCTTCTTAATATACTGTCTAGGTTGGTTATAACTTTTCTTCCAAGGAGTAAGCATCTTTTAATTTCATGGCTGCAGTCACCATCTGCAGTGATTTTGGAGCCCCCCAAAATAAAGTCTGTCACTGTTTCCATTGTTTTCCCATCTATTTGTCATGAAGTGATGGGACTGGTTGTGTCCAACTCTTTGTGACCCCATGGACTGTACAATCGATAGAATTCTTGAGGCCAGAATACTGGACTGGGTAGCCTTTCCCTTCTCCAGGGGATCTTCCTAACCCAGGGATTGAAGCCAGGTCTCCCGCATGTCAAGGAGATTCTTTACCAGCTGAGCCACAAGGGAAGCCCAAGAATATTGGAGTGGGTAGCCTATCCCTTCTCCAGTGGGTCTTCTCGACCCAGCAATTGAATCGAGGTTCGTGCATTGCAGGCGGATTCTTTACCAACTGAGCTATCAGGGAAGCCCTTATGATACAGTGGAAGTGATTATACAGCACAGCACTGGAGCGGCGGCTGAGAAAAGATATCCCATGTCCAAAGGCAAAGGAGTAGCCCCAGCAAGACGGTAAGAGGGGCAAAAACACATTTAGAATCAAACCCCATACGTGACAGAGATGCTCAGAGGGCTCAAATAAATCTTGTGAACACCAGGACCCAGAGATCCCACAGAGACTGAGACAGAACTGTGTTGGAATGTCTCCTGTGGAGGTACAGGCTAGCAGTGGCCTGCCACAGGGGCAGGGGCTTTGGGTGCCACAGACCTGGGTATGACATAAGCACTCTTGGAGGAGGTTGCCATTAACCCCAGCATAGAGCCACCAGAACTTACACAGGACCGGGGAAACAGACTTTTGGAGGGAACAGACAGAACTCTGTGGGCACCAGGACCCAGGAGAAAGGAGCAGTGACCACACAAGAGACTGACCCAGACTTGCCCATGGGTTCCCAGGAGTGTCTAGCAGAGGCATGGGTCAGCAGTGGCCTGCTGCAGAGTTGGGGGCATGGAGTGTAGCAGAGCGTGTATGGGACCTTTTGAAGGAGGTCACCATTATCTTCACTGCCTCCACTACAGTTTGGCCCCGGGTAAATAACAGGGAAGGAAAACAACCTCACCCATCAATAGAAAATTGGATTAAAGATTTAGTTAGCCTGGCCCTGCCCATCAGAATAAGACCCAGTTTCCCCCTCAGAACATGGAGGAGCTACTCCATGTTCAAGGTCAGAAGGGGCGGCAGTGAGGAGATACCCCTTGTTCAAGGTAAGGAGCAGCGGCTGCACTTTGCTGGAGCAGCTGTGAAGAGATACCCCACGTCCAAGGTAAGAGAAACCAAGTAAGATGGTAGGTATTGCGAGAGGGCATCAGAGGGCAGACACATTGAAACCATAATCAAAGAAAACTAGTCAATCTAATCACATGGACCACAGTCTTGTCTAACTCAACACTAAGCCATGCCCTATGGGGCCACCCAAGACAGGCCGGTCATGGTGCAGAGATCGGACAGAATGTGGTCCACTGGAGAAGGGAATGGCAAACCACTTCAGTATTCTTGCCTTGAGAACCCCATGAACAGTATGAAAAGGCAAAAGGATAGGATACTGAAAGAGGAACTCCCCAGGTCAGTAGGTGCCAAATATGCTACTGGAGATCAGTGGAGAAATAACTCCAGAAAGAATGAAGGATGGAGCCAAAGCAAAAACAATACACAGTTGTGGATGTGACTGGTGATGGAAGCAAGGTCCGATGCTGTAAAAAGCAATATTGCAAGGAACCTGGAAGGGTCCATGAATCAAGGATCCATGAATCAAGGCAAATTGGAAGTAGTCAAACAGGAGATGGCAAGAGTGAATGTTGACATTCTAGGAATCAGTGAACTAAAATGGACTGGAATGGATGAATTTAAATCAGATGGCCATTATATCTACTACTGCTGGCAGGAATCCCTTAGAAGAAATGGAGTAACCATTATGGTCAAAAAAAGAGTCCGAAATGCAGTACTTGGATGCAATCTCAAAAACGACAGAATGATCTCTGTTCGTTTCCAAGGCAAACCATTCAATATCACAGTAATCCAAGTCCATGCCCCAACCAGTAACGCTGAAGAAACAGAAGTTGAACGGTTCTATGAAGACCTACAAGACCTTTTAGAACTAACACCCAAAAAGGATGTCTTTTTCATTATAGGGGACTGGAATGCAAAAGTAGGAAGTCAAAAAACACCTGGAGTAACAGGCAAGTTTGGCCTTGGAATATGGAATGAAGCAGGGCAAAGGCTAATAGAGTTTTGCCAAGAGAATGCACTGGTCATAGCAAACACCCTCTTCCAACAACACAAGAGAAAGCTCTACACATAGCCATCACCAGATGGTCAAAAACGAAATCAGATTGATTATATTGTTTGCAGCCAAAGATGGAGAAGCTCTATACAGTCAGCAAAAACAAGACCAGGAGCTGACTGTGCTCAGATCATGAACTCCTTATTGCCAAATTCAGACTTAAATTGAAGAAAGTAAGGAAAACCACTAGACCATTCAGGTATGACCTAAATCAAATCCCTTATGATTATACAGTGGAAGCGAGAAATAGATTTAAGGGACTAGATCTGATAGATAGAGTGCCTGATGAACTATGGACGGAGGTTCGTGACATGGTACAGGAGACAGGGATCAAGACCATCCCCATGGAAAAGAAATGTGAAAAAGCAAAATGGCAGTCTGGGGAGGACTTACAAATAGCTGTGAAAAGAAGAAAAAGAGAAAGGCAAAGGAGAAAAGGAAAGATATACCCATTTGAATGCAGAGTTCCAAAGAATAGCAAGGAGGGATACGAAAGCCTTCCTCAGTGATCAATGAAAAGAAATAGAGGGTACAATAGAATGAGAAAGACTAGAGATCTCTTCAAGCAAATCAGAGATACTGAAGGAGGAAACAGACAGAACAGATTCCATCTTGAAAGCAGGCCTCCATTTTGAGCCGGACTGTGGAATTAAAGCTATATGCCCTGTATCTATGGAAACGACATACAAACTGGAAAATCAGAGCCCCCAGGTTGAAGAGCCCCAGGGCTGGTACCTAGACTCTCTGTCGCCTAAAATAATACCCTAATTATCTATGTAACCGAATAGAATCATAAATTCTATTATGCTTATCAGAGTATGACCACAGGCCTATTGATAATTGCCCACTGTTAACTACCTGGGTTAAGGCATACGAATCACAGGTTAACTTTGATTGAACCTTTCTTTTCCTTTGTTCAGACTAGTTTCAGAGAATTTGGGGACGTGGGTTTGAGCACGTACACTTAGGGTATATAAGGTTTTCACAAAAACTGGTCAGGGTCCTTGGCTAAGAGGACACTCTGCCTTGGGCCCGCTGGTATAATAAACTGCACTCCACTATCTGCATTGTCCTTCTAAGTGAGTTTGTTTCCCAGAAGGCATGGCTACAACAATACCAAGAGAACATTTCATGCCAAGATGGGCACAATAAAGGACAGAAATGGTATGGACCTTACAGAAGCAGATGGAGAAGGCAATGGCACCCCACTCCAGTACTCTTGCCTGGAAAATCCCATGGATGCAGGAACTTGGTAGGCTGCAGTCCATGGGGTCTCTAAGAATCAGACACGACCAAGCAACTTCACTTTCCCTTTTCACTTTCATGCATTGGAGAAGGAAATGGCAACCCACTCCAGTGTTCTTGCCTGGAGAATCCCAGGGACGGGGGAGCCTGGTGGGCTGCCGTCTATGGGGTCACACAGGGTCGGACACGACTGAAGCGACTTAGCAGCAGCAGCAGCAACAGAAGCAGAAGCAAAAGATATTAAGAACAGGTGGCAAGAATACACAGAAGAACTATATAAAAAAGTTCTTCATGACCCAGATAATCACAATGCTGTGATCACTCACCTAGAGCCAGACTTCTTGGAATGAAAAGTCAAGTGGGCCTTAGGAAGCATCACTATGAACAAAGCTAGTGGAGGTGATGGAATTCCAGTTGAGGTCTTTCATATCCTAAAAGATGATGCTGTGAAAGTGCTGCAGTCAATATGCCAGCAAATTTGGAAAACTCAGCAGTGGCCAAAGGACTGAAAAGGTCAGTTTTCATTCCAATCCCAAAGAAAGGCAATGCCAAAGAATGCTCAAACTACTGCACAATTGCACTTATCTCATATGCTAGCAAAGTAATGCTCAAAATTCTCCAAGCCAGGCTTCAACAGTACATGAACTGTGCACTTCCAGATGTTCAAGCTGGTTTTAGAAAAGGCAGAGGAACCAGAGATCAAATTGCCAACATCTGCTGGATCATGGAAAAAGCAAGAGAGTTCCAGAAAAATATCTACTTCTACTTTATTGACTGTGTAAAAGTCTTTGTGTGGATCACAATAAACTGTGGAAAATTCTGAAAGAGATGGGAATACCAGACCACCTGACCTGCCTCCTGCGAAATCCGTATGCAGGTCAGGAAGCAACAGTTAGAACTGGACATGTAATAACAGACTGGTTCCAAATCAGGAAAGGAAGTACGTCAAGGCTGTATATTGTCATCCTGCTTATTTAACTACTATGCAGAGTAGATCATGAGAAATGCTGGGCTGGAGGAAGCACAAGCTGGAATCAAGACTGCTGGGAGAAATACCAATAACTTCATATATGCGGATAACAGCAACTTTATGGCACAAAGCAAAGAGGAACTAAAGAGCCTCTTGATGAAAGTAGAAGAGGAGAGTGAAAAAGTTTGCTTAAAACTCAGCATTCAGAAAACTAAGATTGTGGCATCTGGTCCCATCACTTCATGGCAAATAGATGGGGAAACTGTGGAAACAGTGAGAGACTTTATTTTTTTGCACTCCAAAATCACTGCAAATGGTGACTGCAGCCATAAAATTAAAAGATGCTTACTCCTTGGAAGAAAAGTTATGACCAATCTAGACAGCATATTAAAATGCAGAGTCATTACTTGCCAGGAAAGATCTGTCTAGTCAAATCTATGGTTTTTTCCAGTAGTCATGTATGGATGTGAGAGTTGGATTATAAAG
The DNA here is from genome assembly GCF_002263795.3 of Bos taurus. Taxonomy (NCBI): domain Eukaryota; kingdom Metazoa; phylum Chordata; class Mammalia; order Artiodactyla; family Bovidae; genus Bos; species Bos taurus. The sequence goes on along the minus strand of NC_037342.1, from coordinate 46,038,255 downwards.
AAAGCTGAGAACCGAAGAATTGATGCTTTTGAACTGTGGTGTTGGAGAAGACTCTTGAGAGTCCCTTGGATTGCAAGGAGATCCAACCAGTCCATCCTAAAGGAAATCAGTCCTGAATATTCATTGGAAGGACTGATGCTGAAGCTGTAACTCCAATAACTTTGGACACCTGATGCGAAGAACTGACTCATTTGAAAAGACCCTGATGCTGGGAAAGATTTAATGTGGGAGGAGAAGGGGACGACAGAGGTGGGATGAGATGGTTAGATGGCATCTTGGACTCAATGGACTTGAGTAAACTCCGGGAGAGTTGGTGGTGGACAACTCTTGAAGCCACGCGGTCTGGGAAACAAACTCACTCAGAAGGACAATGCAGATAGTGGACTGCAGTTTATTACACGGGCGGGCCCAAGGCAGATTCTCCTCTTAGCCAAGGACCCTGACCAGTTTTTGTGAAAACCTTATTATATACCCTAAGTGTACTTGCTCAAACCCACCTCCCCAGATTCCTTGAAACTAGTCTGGACAAGGTTAAAGGCAGATACAATCAAAGTTAACCCATGATTCATGTGTCACAAGACTAGATAAACAGTGGATATTTATCAATAGGCCTGTGGTCATATCCCGATAAACATAATGGAATTTACCACTTTGTTCTGTTACAGAGATAATTAGCATATTCTTTTAGGCAACGGAGAGTCCAAGTACAAGTCCTGAGGCTCTTTTATCCAGGGGTCTGGTTTTCCATTGGTATGTCATTTCTGTAGACACCGGGCACAAAGTTCAGAGTCCATTGGGAGGGTGACCATGTGTGTAGCCTAATGTTCGCAGCCTGGCCTAAGATGGAGTCCAGCTCTGTCTGTTTCCTCCTTCAGCTGAATCAATTTATATTCCCACCAACAGTGCAAGAGGGTTACTTTTTCTCCACACCCTCTCTAGCATTTATTTTTTGTAGATTTTTTGATGATTACCATTCTGACTGGTGTGAGTTGATAACCTCATTGTAGTTTTGGTTTGCATTTCTCTAATAATAAGTGATGTTGAATTTTTTTTTTTCATGTATTTATTAGCCATAATAAATGGCTTCTTTGGAGAAATGTCTGTTTAGGTCATCTGCCCACTTTTTGAGTGGGTTGTTTGTTTTTCTGATATTGAGCTGCCTGAACTGATTGTCTGTTTTGGAGATTAATCTTTTGTCAAGAGGCCAGAGGAGTGGAGATGGGAAGCAAGATGCTATAGATGCCCCAAAACCCACCTTAAATTTGTGGCAGAGGACTGATGACCATGAAAGTGACCTTTGCTTCCTGCTCAATTCAGTCAGTAGTTTGGAAATGCACCATCAGTGCCTCCCTTAGGTGACATAGAAACCCTGGGCCTCCAAGCTCATTTAATGAGAGAAGAGTGTAGGGATACAAGGCCAGGAAACAGGTCCGAAGGGGTTGATTCCCACCCTGTGTCCTGGACCAACCTCCAGGGGAGGTCATTTCAGCTGAGAGGCTAAGTCCTTCTGCACACAGGGGTAGAATAGAGTAGAGAAGTGGGGTCATGGGTGAGGAAACCAAGCAGCCTCCCCCAAGAGAGGCCTTAGCTTAGTGTTGGCTCCAGAGACATTGAGGTCAGTCATTGCAGTGTCTTCTATGAGCAGCCGTTCTAATTAATATCTACTTCCTCCAGATTCCCACTGCTTTCATTTTTCTCCCATTCCCCAGCAAGAGTAAATGAAAGTCTGAGCATTGGTACCCACCAACCCAGTCAGACAAATGCTGCAGAGCTGGATGGGCCTCCTACTTGGGGAACTGTGTGACAGAAGCAGCTTCTTATAATCCTCCACAGGTGTGAGAACAGGAAAGCTATCTTCTTGTTTCATAGAAGCTATCCAAGGACTGTATTGATGTTCTTTCTGCATTTTTGCATTTCCAGAGAAGACCTCCAGAAGAATTGAAGGAACAGAATAAGCCTGACACCTACTTTGGTCAGATACCTCAGACTTCTAACTCGACTTAGCAAAAAACTAACTGAATATTGCTAGAAAGTGCCTATCTTCCTTCTCCATTTCTATTGGAACTTCCTTCACTCAGACTATCTCCAGGACAGACCGTGTGGTCAGGAAGCTGGCTTCCCACAGTAAGGGTGTTGTCTCACTTTCAGGAAAGTGTGCAGCTTCTAGGAATGCTGAGCTGAGAGATGGAGCCCAGTGCACACATATGAACTTCAGCTACTCTGATTTCCAAGTTCTATGGTGCTTTGGTCTGTACCCCATCCCAAACTCCTATATTCTTGGGTTTCTAAACATGAGGAGGAATCAGTGAATCTTACAGCCTGCTGTAAGATTCTAAGTTATATCCCAGACCAGGGTATCTGCTTCCTGGTGGAAGCCTCAGGACCTGTTTTTAAACTCCATAGACTTTGCTGACCTTTGATAAAACTGTTGGCACCTACATTACAATAAATGCCTCCAAAGGAACATTTAAGAGTAGATGAAATGTCTGTGATATGCTGTAATACCTTTTACCATCAAAATTCTGTGGACCTTGTAGAGATTGATGGCAATTAGTGAAACATCAAAATATAGGACACAATAGAGGAAATTGATTTTTAGAAATATGCTTCACTGTGTTCAAAAGTGGGCTTATCTACCCAGTTCCCACGCTGAGCAACACAGATTCCTGTCATTCTCAGGTGCCTGGCTCTCTGTTTTCTCCCTGAGATTGGGTGCAACACTCCAAGAGCCATTTCCAGATCAAGAGCTTTTCTTCTCCTTCTGTGTGGCCATTCAATCCAGTGTGGATACCCTAGTGCTGTCAAAGGGAGAATGAGGATCTGAGTCTAAGCAAAAGTGAGAAGGTAGGATGAATAACACAAATTATGTGGAGAAGTATATTGAGGTGCGTTATTGAAATCACATTTCCCTGCCTGTTTCAGAAAATCAATTTAAAAAAAAAGACTTATGCAGAACACTGACTGGGTATATAAATTATTGATTAAACATTCTACTTAAAACATAGGTACCAGAAAAAATCAGGAGCATGTGTAGTAGAATATTTCTTTATTGTTGTGAAAGAGATGATTTGACTTTCTAGGGAGATACATGTTCAGGTTTGATGTCCTGAACAATCGTCATGTAGTAATCTCTTAATGTTTAGCTCTTACAGTGATGTTTATTTTCCAATTAGATGGGCTCTTTGTTTATCAAGATACAATTTAAAAAGTCAGAAACTGAGAGATTAAGAGAAAAAAATCAGTTACCAGTGGGAAAGGCATCATCCCACTGGATTCATGTTGGCCATCCTATGGGAACTCTGATGGTATAAAACTATGAGACTACCATAACAAAAATTCACCAAGGATCCATTTGTTTCCAGGCAACTAAAGAAACAACACAAATGGAGCCTTGGAACTCCACCCTGGGAAGTGGCTTCATATTGATGGGGATTCTGAACGACAGTGGGTCTCCTGAGCTGCTCTGCGCTACAATCACAGTCCTGTACACGCTGGCCCTCACCAGCAATGGTCTGCTGCTCCTGGCCATCACAATGGATGCCCGGCTCCATGTGCCCATGTCCCTCCTGCTCAAGCAGCTCTCTCTCATGGACCTCCTCTTCACATCTGTTGTCACTCCCAAGGCCATTGTGGATTTTCTGCTCAGTGAAAACACCATCTCGCTTGGGGGCTGTGCCCTTCAGGTGTTCCTGGTACTGACCCTCGGTGGTGCAGAGGACCTCCTACTGGCCTTCATGGCCTATGACAGGTATGTGGCCATTTGTCATCCTCTGAACTACATGGTCCTCATGAGGCCAAGGGTCTGTTGGCTCATGGTGGTCACACCCTGGGTCCTGGCATCCCTGAATGCTTTAGGTCATACTTTGTATATCATGCACTTCTCTTTCTGCATGTCCCAGGAGATCAGCCACCTGCTCTGTGAGATTCCACCTTCTGTTGAAGTTGGCCTGTGCAGATACTTCCAGATATGAACTCATGGTGTATGTGATGGGTGTGACCTTTCTGATTCCCTCTTTTGTTGCTATTCTTGTCTCCTATTCAGTAATCCTACTTACTGTGCTCCACATGCCCTCAAATGAAGGGAGACAGAAAGCTCTGGTCACCTGCTCTTCCCACCTGACAGTGATCGGGATGTTCTATGGAGCTGCCACATTCATGTATGTTCTGCCCAGTTTCCTCCACAGTCCCAAGTAAGACAACATCATCTCTGTCTTCTACACGATGATCACCCCAGCCCTGAACCCCCTCATCTACAGCCTGAGGAATAAAGAGGTCATGGGGGCCTTGAGAAGGGTCCTACAAAATACATGCTGCGGACACACTCCTGACACAGTTACAAAATAGACATGCTAGGGGACTAAGTTTCAGTCAGTATCATGTATCAGTCATCAATAGCAGTAGATTTAGTCTGAGCAAACTCCAATAGCCTCTTAAAATCAGAGGAAGACTTCTCTTGTTTGAATAAGATTCTTAGATATACTGGACTTCTTGTCTGTTATGTAGCTGTTGTTTAAATAATTATTTGGAAAGAAGAATCAGTTTGTGTCTATGCATCTACTTCAGTTTCAAGGGACAGTTTTTGTTGAGATAATGGAAAAATCCAAATGGGAAAATTTAATAGTGACTTAATTTAAAATTAAAAGACAGAAACCAATAAGTAATCTCTGTGTCCACATGACAGGAGGGATATATATATATATATATTCTAGCTACCTTAAATATGTCTTATTTCTGTGATTTGATTTATCAGTGTGGGAATATTTTGGACAAATCTGGTAAGTTCAGTCTATTCAGTTAAGAGATGACAAAGCACTCCTGCTCACACCATTGGAATTATTTTTGTGGATATGGCTTTGTAAAGATTCAGAAATATATTTTTTTACAGAACTATCTTACTTAATCTATTAAGATCAACCATAATGCAAAGGCAAAAGCTAATCTATGACACTATAATCCAAGTTCATTATAAAAACAGAAAATTTAGAAAGAAGCAAAAATCACCTATAAAATTTCAGTTCAGTTCAGTTGCTCAGTCATGTCTGACTCTTCGAAACCCCATGGACTGCACCACACCAGGCCTCCCTGTCCATCACCAACTCCTGGAGTTTACTCAAACTCATGTCCATTAAGTCAGTGATGCCATCCAATCATCTCATCCCAGCATCATGGGTCTTTTCAAATGAGTCAGTTCATCAGGTGGCCAAGGTATTGGAGCTTCAGCTTCAGCATCAGTCCTTCCAATGAATAGTCAGGACTGATTTCCTTTAGGATGGACTGGTTGGATCCCCTTGCAGTCCAAGGGACTCTCAAGTTTGGCATTCACTTTTTTGGGTTATTCACACATGCAGTTTACCAAATAGTTCTGTACATGTTGGTTAAGGTCTTGCTTTATTGTCATTTAAAATTTGGTGAAGCTTCTTCTTGTGAAGAGGGAACACTATAGGGTAGGGATGGAGAGAAGAGGAGGAGGGAGGGAGGGAGGGGGTCAGAGTGCCGAGTGTAATCTCTGCTGTCACTTTATCATCTGTGAACATTAAATTGAATCATTTGTGTCTCAGTTTGCTCATCTGAAAAGTGATGATAATAATAGGATTTATGATAACCTCATGATGTTTTGTAGGGACTTGAATAAGATAATTACACACTTAGACCAGAGCCTGGCAAATAGTGCTTAATATGTGCTAGCTGTTATATGAATAACTAGTAAATAGTCTTGATAAATGATCAATATAAATGACTATGTAGTATCATCATTTGAATCCTATATAATGTATTTAGGGATTTGCTTACATTTAATTTTGTTCCCCCAAATTTTCTTACTATGGTAGGTCAAATTTTTAGAAGTGAAATTACTGGATATAGGCAAAAAAAAAAATTAATTCTTTACAAAGAGCCAGAGCTGACTGCTTCTGAGAAAGCTGGAAACTGTTTGCATACTGGCTAGCATTATGTGGGAGTGCCTGCCTCACTGTACTCTTTCTAGGGCTATCTCATTATATGAACTATTTGCTAACTTATTAAACATATCAATGAAAATGTAACAGATGTTTTCATTTATATTACTTACTTGGTTTTATTTTAACTCTTTATTTTAGCTCTTTATAGACAAAGGTCCCCAACAATTTGACAGTTATTCATGTTCCAACATTTATTTTTAGTTTATTACTGAGGTTTAAAATTAGATATGTAGTGGAGTCTGTTGGATAGAGAAGTGCTACAATATTTATGTAGTTTCATATATTCATATTTTCCTTTGTATTTTTAAGGTAATTGTGCCATTACAATTCCCATTGTTTGTTCAGAGAAATTTGCATATTTCTCTTAGATCTCTTTAATAATCTCACAAGTGACATTAGCTTTAATTTCTCTGCAGTTATTTTGGTACATGATGGATGGTGAAACTTTAAGTTAATATGTTTCTAAATAGCTGATTTTACTTTTAGCTTCCTTAATAACTTTCTCCTATCATGGATCTTCTCACTATTATTTACAACCCGTTGACTATAAACTCTCTTTTTAGAAGTAGAGCAGTAGGGAGTATTTCTGGGTATGTTCTCTAGTTTCTGTGTTTTGTAAGGGGTATCCTTTCTCGTATTTCCTCATATTTCTTAAAGTTTTATCATCTGTTTATTCCTCCTGATGAACTTTTGAGTCATCTGCTAAATGTCTGAAAAATCCTATATATTAATTGCAATTGCATGTAACTCACACACTGATTTGGAAATAATGTCTTTTTGCAATACTCAGTCTTAAATTCCAGGGACATAGTATCCTATTGCCATACCCTAATAAATCTGTTATTCTTTTAAAAAATGCCCTTGACTCTTAGCTTATGACTTTGCATCACTGAGAAAAGAGAAGGCGTCATATAGGACTCCCTCACCTTCCAATACCACACTTACCAGCCTGTCTGCACATAGTGTTTTTTCTTTCAGAAGAGCCCATCACATTCTCTAGGTCCATCAACATTGCTATACAAGTGGTAGAATTGCTTTTTTTATGACTAATATTCCACTGTCAAATAAAAAAGAGGCCATCAGTGGCCAGATCCTCCAATAGTACTCTTCAGCCAGGCTCTCTCACTTCTCAAAGATATTGGTCTTGGAATTTCTTGCTTCCCTCTGTATCATCTCCCTCCTTACAAGAACATTTACTACAGGTTAAACACATGCTCCAGTATCTCCCATCTTAAAGAGGCTCCCCCTTCCATTTCTCAGAGCAAATAGTCTTGAAAGACTTAACTGTACCTATAGCTTCTGATGCTTTTCTACCATTCATGATTCATGCCACCGTAATCAGGCTGCCCCACTCAATCCCTCAGCACTAGAGTAGAGCTTGTCAAACAGTGACAGAGGTGTATGACTCATCTGTCTGACAAAGAAATGACTATTCATATATTTTATAAAATGTGAATTTTAATACTATTACTAACGATTACCAATGAGCCTAAAAGGGCATAGTGATTAACAGCTACTTTCCATAGAAGATAAAATAAATCTTTATAATCTACATATCTCAGAAAGACTTTTAATAATTTTAAGAATATTTCCAGAATTGCTAAATAGTCAGGATTTAACTCATTAATTTTCAGTTTCCAACTCTGTGTGTGTGTGTGTATGTGTGTGTGTCCCCAAATGACTTTCTGTCTTGAATTGCACATCCTTGTTTACTTGCTTAAATGACCCTGCTCATTACCCCAAACTCTTCTTTTTTCTTTAAATGCTAATACCAGGATGATTGCTTTACAATGTTGTGTTGATTTCTGCCATACATCAGCATGATTCAGCCATAGATTTACACACGTCCCTTCCCTCTTGCCACCTGCCACCCCATCCCATCCCTTTAGGTTGTCACAGAACACTGGACTGAACTCCCTGGGTCATACAGCAAATTCCCACTGGCTGTCTATTTCACCTGTGGTAATGTATGTTTCAATACTACTCTCTCAACTCGTCCTACCCTCTCCTTCCCCCGCTGTGCTCTATGTCTGCATCTCTATTACTGCCCTACAAATATTAATAGGTTCATCGGTACCATTTTTCTAGATACCATATTTGTGTTCATATACATCATTTGTTTTTCTCTTTCTGACTTACTTCACTCTGTATAACAGGCTCCAGGTTCATCCATCTCACTAGAACTGACTCAAATTCCTTTGTATGGCTAATATTTCACTGTATTAGTATATAAGTACTGCACCTTCTTTATCCATTCATCTGTCAGTGGACATGTAGGTTGCTTCCATGTCCTGGCAGTTGTGAATAGTATTGCAATGAACAAAAATTTTGAACACTTCATGAATCTTTTGTCATCCTGGCACAGGGGCCACACTAATCTTTTCTGTATTGTTCCAATTTCAGTATATGTGCTGCCAAAGTAAGCACTTTTCTTCACTTTTAATCAGAATTTAAAGACTCTATATTTTATCGCTTAACAGAATGAAAAATGAGAATAAAATTGGGAATGAAATTGGATTCGTCACAATGGAAAACAGTTCCTTATCAACTTAATGCACTTATCATAAGTGAGCAAGCTCGCTACAAGGTACTTACCCAAGTGGATAGCAACTTATGTTTACTCAAAAACCTATATGTGAATATTTAGAATGACTTTTTCCACAAACAACAGAAACTGGAAACAACACGAATGTCCTTTAACTGGTGAATGGATAAACAAATTATGATACACCCAGACGATTGAACACTGCTCAGCAAAAAGTGGTAACAGACTAATAGCAGAATTCGGATGAATCTCAAACATATTATGTTAAGTGAAAGGAGCTAGACTCAAAATATCTGAAACCATTCATATAACATGCAGAAAAATATGAAAATAAGAACAACAGTAAACAAATCAGAGAGTTAGCAAGAGTTTGGGTGAGGGTGGGATATGAATACCAAAGGGCAACAGAGAATTTGGGGAGTCAATACAACTTCTCTATCTTGATTTTTGATGGTGGTTATATACTATATATATTTGTCAAAACCTGTACTAAAAATGGTGAGCTTTCCTGTATGAAAATTGTTCCTTAATAAAAATGAAAAAATGTGGGAAATAATAATTGGAGATAAATATATATGAAGTTTTTAATATTCTCCTTTGACAGCCTTATTTAAGTACCAATGGAAAAATTCCCCTGCCATCTCTTGATTTTTGTCAAGAATTTCAATTGTACTATTTTGAAATACAAATATATTTATTATTGGTCAGTTAAAATTAGCAACACATTTCTTGAGTCAGTTTCCGTGTTCACTATTGCTTCCTGTGTTGTAAACATCCCTAGGCATCACACTTTTTCTTGCTGAAATTATTTTATTGGGCATCTTTGGTGATAAAGTCTTGTGATTCTGTTTGTAGTTTGTTCTCACTCTCTAGTGATACTTTATCTATGCATAGAGAGAACTCTAAGTGGGGGCAGTTATGTTCCCTCATTGCTTTTGAAGGTGTTTATTTCTTGTCTGATTACTGGCAGTTAAAATTCCACTATCTTCTGTCTGTATCTGTCTTTGTCCGTGGGAAATTTGTCATTTTTTTCTGAGAGCATTTGAAAGATTTTCATTAACATTAACATTCTCCAACTTCAGTACTGTCTCTATTTCTTTTTGTGGCTCCTGCCCAATATTCACAGATTTTCGTACTTTCTCTTCAGATGTTACTGGTGGCAGACAATAATAACACCAAATACACAAACTTATGTAGAAGATACAACAGATCGCCAGAGGTGGCTCAGATGGTAAAGAATGTGCCTGCAGTGCAGGAGACCTGGGTTTGAATCCTGGGTTGGGAAGATCCCCTGGAGAAGGGAACAGCTACCTTCTCTAATATTCTGGCCTGGAGAATTCTGGCTTGGATTGCAATTCCCCTAGGCCTGGGTCACAGAGAGTTGGACACGACTGAGTGACTTTCACACAAAGGTCAATGAAGAGAAGACCTGATAATTACAGACTTCACAGAGCACAGTCATATTGATTTAAATAGTCCATTCTAAGAGGATGATGAGAGAGGCCAGGGCTATGGAGGTGAGAAGCAACATTTCACAGATGCCCTAAAACCCACCTTAAATCTGGGGTAGAGGGCTGGCTGACCATGAAAGGGACCTTTACTTTCTGCTCAGTTCTGTCAGTAATTTGGAAACAGGCCATCAGTGCCTCCCTTAGGTGACATAGAAACCCAGGGCCTCCAAGCTCATTTAGTGAGAGAAGAGTGCAGGGATACAGGACCAGGAAACAGGCCCAAAGGGATTCATTACCATCCGTTTCTACAACCAGCTTTTCTAGGGGAGACCATTTCTGCTGAGAAGTTAGGCTATGTCCCTCTAAACACAGGGGTAGAATAGAGGGGGTGGGGTTATGAGATGAGGAAACTGGGCAGCCTCCCCCAGGACAGGCCCTGGCTCGGTGTTGGCCCCAGGGACAATGAGATCAGTCATTACTGGGTCTCCTCTGAGCAGCCCTTCTAATATCTACTTCCTCCAGATTCCCACTGCTTTCAATTTTTCTCCCAGACCCCAGCAAGAGTAGCATCAGTACCGATGAACTTTGTCTGACAAATGCATCATAGCTAATGAGCCTCTTACTTGAGGAGCTGTGTGACAGAAGCACACAGCTTCTGAATTAGAAGTTTCTCCTAATTCTCTACAGGCTTGAGAAGAGGTAAGCCGTATTCTTGTTCCATAGAAACTTCCAAGGCCCAAGGACTCAGTTAGCTCTCTATCTGTAAGTGCCACATTTCCAGAGCACATCTGCAGAGGAACTGAAGGAACAGGAGTCCTATACTTCTCTTGGTCAAACTCCTCAGACTTCTAACCCAACTTAGCCAAAATTTTACAAATTGAATACTGCTGGAAAGGTCGTATCTTCCTTCTCTTCATAAAAAACTTATTTTACTTTATTTTATTTATTCAACTCCTTTGCCTGCACTGTAGAACATGTGGGATCTTGGTTCCCAGACCAGGGCTTGAACCCTTGCTCCCTGCAGTAGTAGTACAGAGTCTTGACCACTGGACCACCAGGGAAGTCCCCGTCCTTCTCCTTTTCTACTGGATCTTCCGTGACCCTTAAACAATCCCCTGGGTAGTCTGTGTGGTCAAGCAGCTGGGTTTCTCAACCACCTGAGGTAAGAATATTGGCTCACTTTCAGGGGACAGCCTCTTAAAAGATGAAGCCCAGTGCAGACCTAAGAACTTCAGCTACTCTGTCTTCTAGGATCTCTGGTGCTTGGGCTCTAAACCTCACCCAAACTCCCTCTATTCTTGGCTTTCTAAACACGAAGAGGAATCAGTGAGGACTGACAGAAGATTCTATGCTACATCCCAGGCCAGGGTATCTACTTCCTGGTGAAAGCATCAGGAGCTGTCTTCAGACCCCATGTACTTTTTCTGGCTCCTGATAAATGTATTTACACTTAGATTATAATAAATGCCTCCAAAGGAACTTTAAAAAGCACCTGATAGGTCTATCACATGCTCTAACACCTTTTTACCATCAAAATCCTGTAAACCCCATAGGGACTAATAGAAACCAGTAAATGCCAAATCTGTGACACAGTGGAGGGAAATGACAGAGAAATATGTTTCACTTACAGATTCCTATGTTCAGAGTTGGATTTATCTGCCCAGTTCCTAAGATGCATGAGGCTGATTTCTGTCAACCTCAGATCCCTGTCTCTTTGATTTTCTCCTTGAGATTGGGTACCACACCCCAAGAGCAGCTTCCAGAATAGGAACTCATCTTCCTCCTCTTTGTGGCTCCTCAGTAGTGTGTAGGTACCCTGGCCCTGCAGGAGGGAGAATGGGGATCTGGATAAGGTGCAAGAGAGAAAAGCTAGGATTATTGAGCCCGATTACAGCATACAACACAAACTCTTTTGCTTCTGACATCTTTTACCACTTCTGCCCAAAACAATCTGAATTTCTTGAGTAGGTCTTTATTTTTTATCATATTTCTCAGTAATCTCAGGCTGACATTTTATCATAACCTATTTAAAAAAAAAACAAACCCTTTTTTATTTGCATTGATCCTAAAGGTTTAGCTCTAATAGTGACAGTACCTCAAACTCAACAATCTCTAGTCGCAGACAGTCTATAATCCCTTCTCTCTTAGGCTCATAGAGAGCGAAAGCCTGGTCCAGTGAACTAAGTTGGACATACTTTATCTCTTCTAATGAGGCTGTGACTACAGTTTTGAATGCTGTACAGCAAAGTCAACATAAGTTATTTGGGGAAGTATATTGAGGTGCTTTATTGAAATCACATTTCTGTACCTGTTTTAGTATTACATTTTCAAAATAGGCCTATGCAGAACAGACTGGGCATGTAAATCATTTGATTAAACATTATACTTAAAACCTAAGTACCAGAAAAATCAGAAGCATGGATGTCAGAATATTGCTTTATTGTTATGAGAGAGGTGATTTGATCTTTCTGGGGAGATATATATTTAGGTTTTAGATCCTGAATAATATTCTCATCTAGTGACCTCTTACTGTTTATCTATTACTGTGATGCTTATTCTCCAACTAGATGGGTTCTTTTTAGCAAGATAGAAAGAGTCACAAATTGAGAGATCAAGAGGAAAAATCAGTTACCGTTGGATTGGCCATCCTACAGGGCCTCTGATGTTACAAAACTATGGAGCCATCATAACAAAAATTCACCAAGAATCTACTTGGTTCTAGGCAACTAAAGAAACAACATAAGAATGGAGCACTGGAACTCCACCCTGGGAAGTGGCTTCATGTTGTTGGGGATTCTGAATAACAGTGGGTTTCCTGGGCTGCTCTGTGCCACAATCTCAGTCCTGTACATGCTGGCCCTCACCAGCAATGGCCTGCTGCTCCTGGTCATCACAATGGATGCCTGGCTCCACGTGCCCATGTACCTCCTGCTCAGGCAGCTCTCTCTCATGGACCTCCTCTTCACATCTGTTGTCACTCCCAAGGTCATCATAGATTTTCTGCTCAGTGAAAACACCGTCTCCTTTGGGGGCTGTGCCCTTCAGATGTTCCTGGCACTGACAGTGGGTGGTGCAGAGGACCTCCTACTGGCCTTCATGGCCTATGACAGGTATGTGGCCATTTGTCATCCTCTGAACTACATGGTCCTCATGAGGCCAAGGGTCTACTGGCTCATGATGGCCACACCCTGGGTCCTGGCCTCCTTGAATGCATTATTTCATACCCCGTATACCATGCACTTCCCTTTCTGCAGGTCCCGGAAAATCAACCACCTACTCTGTGAGATTCCACCTCTATTGAAGTTGGCCTGTGAAGATGCCTCTAGATATGAACTCATGTTGTATGTGACTGGTGTGACCTTCCTGATTCCACCTCTTGTTGCTATTCTTGCCTCCTACACACTAATCCTACTTACTGTGCTCCACATGCCCTCAAATGAAGGGAGGCAGAAAGCCCTGGTCACCTGCTCTTCCCACCTGACTGTGGTTGGGATGTTCTATGGAGCTGCCACATTCATGTATGTTCTGCCCAGTTCCCTGCACAGCCCCAAGCAGGACAACATCATCTCTGTCTTCTACACGATGGTCACCCCAGCCCTGAACCCCCTCATCTACAGCCTGAGGAATAAAGAGGTTATGGGGGCCTTGAGGAGGGTCCTACAAAAATATATGCTATGAACACACTTCACCATCTTGGGAGAGCTTATAGCTTGACACCAGAATTCATTCCTCCTCAAAGTCAGAAGTTTTTCTGCTAAAAATGAAATATTCATGGCAAAAGCACCATAGTGGAGAGTATGTCTTTTAAAAGAAAATGAAGAATGTAGCTTTACTTGTCAAATGCTATTTTAAATTGTCTTTCTGTGAATTTCTGAGATATGTATTAGACTGTATTTATGTAAGTATTCATTTTTTAATTTTTATTGAATTATAGTTGGTTTACAATATTGTATTGATTTTCTCTATATAGCAAAGTGACTCAGTTATATATATATATATATATATATATATATATTCATTTTTATATTCTTTTCCATTATGGCTTATCTCAGGATATTGAATATAACTTCCTCTGCTATGCAGTAAGACCTTGTTTGTTCATTCTGTATGTAATGGTTTGATTTGCTAACCCCAAACTCCTAGTCTACCCCTCCTCCTCCTTCCCTTTTCCTTGGCAACCAGAAGTCTGTTGTCTATGTCTGTGAGTCTGTTTCTATTTTGTAAGTAGGTTCCTTTGTGTTATACTTTAGATTCCACATATATGTGATATCCTATGGTATTCTTCTTTCTCTTTCTGACTTACTTCACTTGGTATGATGATCTCTATTTCCATCCATGTTCCTGTTGTGCGCTTGTGCTTGGCTGCTCAGTCATATCCAACTCTTTGTGACCCTTTGGACTGTAGCCCACCAGGCTCCTCTGTCTGTGGTATCTTTCAGGTAAGAACACTGGAGTGGGTTGCCACCTGCCTTCTCCAGGGGATCTTCCTGACCCAGGGATTGAACTCATGTCTCCAACAGTGAAAGTGTTAGTCACTCAGTCACGTTCAACTCTTTGTGACCCTATGAACTGTGTAGTTCAACCAGGCTCCTTTGTCCATAGAATTCTCCAGGCAAGAATAATGGAGTGGGTTCAGTTCAGTTCAGTTCAGTCACTCAGTCGTGTCTGACTCTTTGTGACCCATGAATCACAGCACGCCAGGCCTCCCTGTCCATCACCAACTCCCGGAGTTCACTCAAACTCACACCCATTGAGTTGGTGGTGCCGTCCAGCCGTCTCATCCTCTGTCGTCCCCTTCTCCTCCTGCCCCCAATCCCTCCCAGTGTCAGATTCTTTTCTAATGAGTCAACTCTTTGCATATGGTGGCCAAAGTATTGGAGTTGCAGCTTTAGCATCAGTCCTTCCAAAGAACACCCAGGACTGATCTCCTTTAGAATGGACTGATTGGATCTCCTTGCAGCCCAAAGAACTCTCAAAGAGTTCTCAAGAGTCTTATCCAGCACCACAGTTCAAGAGTGCTTAGCTTTCTTCACAGTCCAACTTTCATATCCATACATGACCACTGTAAAAACCATAGCCTTGACTAGATGGACCTTTGCTGGCAAGGTAATGTCTCTGCTTTTGAATATGGTATCTAAGTTGGTCATAACTTTCCTTCCAAGGAGTACGCATCTTTTAATTCCATGGCTGCAATCATCATCTATAGTGATTTTGGAGCCCCAAAAAGCAAAGTCTGAAACTGTTTCTACTGTTTCCCCATCTATTTCCCTTGAAGTGATTGGACCAGATGCCATGATCTTCATTTTCTGAATGTTGAGCTTTAAGCCAACTTTTTCACTCTCCACTTTCACTTTCATCAAGAGGCTTTTTAGCTCCTCTTCACTTTCTGTCATAAGGGTGGTGTCATCTGCATATCTAAGTTATTGATATTTCTCCTGGCAATCTTGATTCCAGCTTGTACTTCTTCCACCCCAGCGTTTCTCATGATGTACTCTGCCTAGAAGTTAAATAAGCAGGGTGACAATATACAACCTTGATGTACTCCTTTTCCTAATTGGAACCAGTCTGTTGTTCCATGTCCAGTTCTAACTGTTGCTTCCTGACCTGCATATAGGTTTCTCAACAGGCAAGTCAGCTGGTCTGGTATTCCCATCTCTTTCAGAATTTTCCACAGTTTATTGTGATCCACACAGTCAAAGGCTTTGGCATAGTCAAGAAAGCAGAAATAGATGTTTTTCTGGAACTCTCTTGCTTTTTCCATGATCCAGCGAATATTGGCAAGTTGACCTCTTGTTCCTCTGCCTTTTCTAAATCCAGCTTGAACATCAGGAAGTTCACGGTTCACATATTGCTGAAGCCTGGCTTGGAGAATTTTGAGCATTACTTTCCTAGCGTGTGAGATGAGTGCAATTGTGCGGTAGTTTGACCATTCTTTGGCATTGCCTTTCTTTGGGATTGGAATGAAAACTAATCTTTTCCAGTCCTGTGGCCACTGCTGAGTTTTCCAAATTTGCTGGCATATTGAGTGCAGCACTTTCACAGCATCATCTTTCAGGATTTGAAATAGCTCAACTGGAATTCCATCACCTCCACTAGCTTTGTTCGTAGCCATTCCCTACTCCAGGGGATCTTCCTGACCCAGGGAATAAACCCAGTGCCCTGCATTGCAGGCAGATTCTTTACCATCTGAGCCATCAGTGAAGCCCCCATCTTCCTATAACCACCCTTTTAAGAAGGTTGCTGCTGCTGCTGCTAAGTCACTTCAGTCATGTCCGAATCTGTGCGACTCCATAGATGGAAGCCCACCAGGCTCCCCTGTCCCTGGAATTCTCCAGGCAAGAGTACTGGGGTGGGTTGCCATTTCCTTCTCCAATGCGTGAAAGTGAAATGTGAAAGGGAAGTCGTTCAGTCGTGTCCGACTCTTAGCGACCCTATGAACTGCAGCCTACTAGGCTCCGCTGTCCACATGATTTTCCAGGCAAGAGTACTGGAGTGGGGTGCCATTGCCTTCTCCGTTAAGAAGGTTAGTGGGTCTAAAAGTTGTTCAAACTCAAGGTCCTTGTCCCTGCTATATGGTCTTTGCTTAGGTTTCCCAGTTGAATTTTCTTTTTGGGGACCTTAAATTGGTTCAGTATAGACTCCTGCAAGTCAGAGGTCCTGTCCCAAATTTTCAAAAACTCCACTCCCCATTTAACACTGTAGTTAATTGGGAAAACAAAGAGTAAATTTTAAATACAATATGATCAAATAACAAATGATGGAGAGGGTGTGGAGAAAAGAGAATGCTCCGACACTGTTGGTGGGAATGTAGTTAGTGTAGCCACTATAGAAAACAGTATCAGATCAGATCAGTCGCTCAGTCGTGTCCGACTCTTTGCGACCCCATGAATCTCAGCACACCAAGCCTCCCTGTCCATCACCAACTCCCGGAGTTCTCTGAGACTCACATCCATCGAGTCAGTGATGCCATCCAGCCATCTCATCCTCTGTCGTCCCCTTCTCCTCCTGCCCCCAATCCCTCCCAGCATCAGAGTCTTTTCCAATGAGCAACTCTTCACATGAGGTGGCCAAAGTACTGGAGTTTCAGCTTTAGCATCATTCCTTCCAAAGAAAGCCCAGGGCTGATCTCCTTCAGAATGGACTGG
The DNA here is from genome assembly GCF_002263795.3 of Bos taurus. Taxonomy (NCBI): domain Eukaryota; kingdom Metazoa; phylum Chordata; class Mammalia; order Artiodactyla; family Bovidae; genus Bos; species Bos taurus. Next base: position 46,021,157 of record NC_037342.1, on the reverse strand, counting down.
TTGGATCTCCTTGCAGTCCAAGGGACTCTCAAGAGTCTTCTCCAACACCACAGTTCAAAAGCATCAATTCTTCAGCGCTCAGCCTTCTTCAAAGTCCAACTCTTACATCCATACATGACCACAGGAAAAACCATAGCCTTGACTAGATGAAGCTTTTAGTGGTTCTTAAAAAAAAACAAAACAAAACTGAGTTACCATATGCTCCAGCAATCCCACTCCTGGGCGCCTATCTGGACTACAAGTCAAAAAGATACATGCTCTCCTCTGTTCGTATCAGCACTCTGCACAATAGTCAAGACATGGAAGTAACCTAAATGCTCATTAACAGATGAACAGATGAAGGTATGGCATATATATACAATGGAATACTACTCAGACATAAAAAGAATGAATTAATGCATTTGTTGTTAATTAAGTCCATGGGGTCACAAAGAGTCAGACATGACTAACTAAGCACAGCACATGATAATTATAATTAATTATTAATATTAAATCAAGTATATAATTAAGTAAATAAATACATACTAATTGTATTCAATATAATATAATTATTTAATTATAGTTATTTATATCATAATTAAATATTGTAATTATACTTAATTATTAATTCATTCTTCTGTATGGCTGTGTAGTAGTCCATTGTATACCTATATCGCATCTTCATCCATTCATCCGGTAATGGGCATTTAGTTTATTTCCACATCTTGGCTATTGTGAGTAGTGCTGGTATGAACAAAGGGGTGCATGTAGCTTTTTGACTTGTAGTTTTGTCCAGATAGATGATGCCCAAGAGTGGGCTTGCTGGATCATATGGTAATTCAATTTTTCTCTTTTGGGGGAATCTCTATACTGTTTTCTAGGGTGGCTGCACTTACATTCTCCCCAACAGTGTAGAAGGGTTCTCTTTTCTCTACACCCTCTCCAGCATTTGTTATTTGATCACATTGTATTTAAAATTTACTCTTTGTTTTCCCAATTAACTACAGTATTAAATGAGGAGGGAGGTTTTGCAAACTTCAGACATGACTTCTGACTTGGAGGAGTCCATAGTGAACCAATATAAGGTCCCAAAAAAGAAAGTTTCAACTGGGAAGCCTAAGCAAGGACCATACAGCTGATGAGATGTAGTTATCAGGGGCAGGGACTTGAGTTTTGTACAAATTTTAGACCAACTGACCTTCTTAAAAGGGTTTCCCAGGTGGCTCAGTGGTAAAGAATTCGCCTGCCAATGCAGGAGATGCAGGAGACATTGATCCCTCGGTCGGGAAGATACCCTGGAGGAGGAAATGGCAACCTGCTCCAGTATTCTTGCTTGGAAAATTCCAGAAACAAAGGAGCCTACTGGGCTATGGTCCGGGTGGGTCACAAAAAGTTGAACACGACTGAGTGACTGAGCATGCACACACAACCTTCTTAAAAGATCATGTCAGCAGCCTAGTTTAATGCCCACACTAGTAGTGGTTTGGATGTATTTGCATCATGTTCACTCCTCCTTTTTCCAAACATCAGCCATCATGGAAACTCCCCAGTTTGGACAGTGCAACAGGTGTTTTTTATTTGTTTATCTTTCCTTGTTTTGTTTTTGACATGGAGACTTTTTAATGCTGCCTAAAATTCCAAAAATACTGAAATGAGTAAAAGAAAAACAAGGCATCAGCAAAGGCTGTAAGTAAACAGATATGTGTATTATTTCACAATAAACAAGCACACAAACAAGACTAGTTTTCCATTATCTCAAGGCTATATTGAAATATCCTTACACTTGCAAAAGGTATGTTTGACATGTGTAGATGTGTGAGTCTACAGATATGTATTTATGCTGAAAAGGAGGACTCACATGCACATACAAACACAAACTTATTCTCTAGTAGCTTAAATATGCTGTGCTGCTACCATTTATAGTACAACAAATGATAGACATTGTTTTCCCTTTTTGCTTATTGACTCCAGTAAATCCTGTTGGTTTCATCCATACAATACATTCCAAATGTGGGCACTTGTTGCAGTCTCTCCCCAAAGCATCTTAGTCCAGTCACCATAATCTGGTGCCTATTGTTCCACAGTAGCTATTTCTTATTTCCATTGCTTTCCCTCTATAATCTGCTTTCTCCCTTTCTCCCTCCTTAAACTATTTATGATGGTTTAAGATTGATCATCATAAACATGTCAGAGCATTTCAGTTTTCAAGAAGGATACACATGATTTCACTGCGTCTACCAGTCAGTCCATATTTGAAACTGTGCTCTCTTACATTCACTCTAACTCCTTTGACCTTCCTATTGTCCATTACACGGTTCAAAATTATTTCTGCTTTAGAGCCAGTTAGTAGCTGTTGTCCTAGCCTGTGATGTTTTTCTGTCAGATCTGCTTGTCTTACTACTTCTTGTCATTCACATCTCATCTTAAAAATCTTAACTTTTCAAAAAGGTTACCGATTGAAGTGGCATGCACCCAAACCAAAAGGCATTATCACACTCTGTGTTTTAATTTTTTTCATTGTATTTATCATGCAAAACTTTCTTACATCTTGGTTTACCTGCTCACTCTCTGTTTCCACTTTCCAAAATGAAAATTCCGTGAGAGCATGGACTCTGCTATGTGTGTGTCATAGCTTCTTCTCCATAAAAATTGAGGTATGGATGTAGAATAGTCTCTACAATAGCAATGTATATGCATGTAAGTGCATGTATATATCTTCACTGATGAAATAAAGGAATATGCTATGTTCATACATACAAAGATTACTATTTTATTTAAATACATTAGTTTTTTGCTAAATAACCTATAAATTCAAATTTATAACTATCAAAACTTTAATGGCATTTAAAAAAGTGAATTTGGACAAGCTAAGAAGTAGAAAATTGTAGAATAGATGATATATAAGAGATATGTCCTACCAACTAAAACTACAGTAATTGAAATATAATAAAGTGTAGTAGTTGATAAATAGGCAATATTCATATTGAAATTTAGTGTATTTTATGGTGTATTTGATATTAATGGGAAAAGATGAGTAACCATGATACTAGAAAAACTGGCTAAATATTTAAGAAAATAGTACCATATTAATTCACAATACATGAATATATATATATATATATTCTCCTAAAATAAATTCCAGATTTTTTTAAGATCTAATGGTTAAAACACAGTCTAATGTCAGGCTGCCCACCCTAGATTCATGTCCCTCTTGTTTCTGTGCATATGTGGGACCATGTGATTGAATTTCAACCAGTGTGCTCCTCCTAAGGCACAAAGCCTACCAATGAAAAACCTTTTAATCTTCATTTTTCTGGATATTGACATGCAAGATAACTATGAAACCTGCAAACAGCAGAACTTCTGTCAACCTAGGTCTACACATCTTTCACTCCATCCCTCAACTAGAATTTGTGTAAGTGAAAAATAAGCTTCTGCTTGTTAAACCACTGAGATCTGAGATTTATGTGTTAGAACAGGGACTGGTAAACACACCAGGGAAGTTGTGTGGGAACACATTCATTTTTGTATTGTCCATGACTTGCTGTCCCACTGCAATAGTAGCTGTGATGGGGCAGTATGGCCTGCAAAGCCTGAATGTATTTAGTTTCTACCCCTTTGCAGAAAAAGTGTGCTTACTACTATGCTAAAGCAAATAGTATTATTTTACATAAAGGAAAACTGTGAGCAGTTAAGGTAGGGGATCACTGTATAAAGAGAACCAGGCATGGCTTTCTTGACATAGGAAGAAGCCGTTTTTCACCTAAACCATTTTGGGCTCTAAGTTTGGCCATATTGCTAGCCCTTGAGCAGGTCTCAGCAATTAATGATCTTAAGGGAGCAAAAGAATACAGAAAAGTCAAGAAACAAGAAATCCTTCCTTCTCTTGACTTTGCCTTAGCTGTGTCTTTTGACTTGATACCCACCAAAAGGTGAATCCAGATTTGGGGTATCAAAACTAGAACTAGAACTGGAAGATGACATATAATATTTTTGTTATATTAGGGGTGAGAAAAGCCTCTCTTAGTAAAAAGAAAAGGATTCTAGCCTTTTACCACCACCACCCCATCCCCCATCACACGTTTATCTGGTTGACTCCTTCATCCTTCAGTTTTCAACTTAAAAGTTGCCTCCTCACAAATTGATTCTCTATGATTTCCAAAAGTCTATAATTATGCCATTCAATTATTCTGCTGTAATAATCTTTGCCAAGGTCAATAATGACAAAATTGATGAATTCAATAGGCTTTTATCAATAATACATAAAACTCTGAGTCATTTGAGAAATCTTTCCTGGACGGTCACTCCTCTCACCACATCTGACACTCCATCTGTTTCTCTGATTCTTGCTGCCTCAGACTTCATTGGCTATACTTCCACCTTGAAATGTTAGTAACTGCAAGGTTCTGTCTTGGATTCTTTCCCACTATCTTTATTGAACATCACATCTCATCCACGATTGCACTTCAGAATTACCTTGGGATATTGTTACAAAACATCTGTATTGCCTCCATCTTTGCCACCCCTGTGGTCTATAATAGGACCAAGAATTTGCATTTTAATATAACTCCTTCAAGATTGCAATGCATAAGCTTGGTTTTCTGATTAAAACCTTTGGCATATATCCTGAGATATGTCAAATTTCACTTGCAATTATTTACAGTAAACTTGAAGATCTATTTCTCCAGCCCATATCTCTCTTTTAAACTCTAGCTTTATCCATTCATTTGAAAATGGTATTTCTTGAGCAATAACAATGGCTGGATAGTTTACTATAAATGATAATATAGAGATCAACAAAGCAGTCACGGTTTTTACAGCCATGGAATTTGCAGCCTAATGGATGAATCAGATGTTAAGCAAAAAATGATACAATTTGCTTCTACAAAAGCCATTCCATTACCTAAAATGCAGTGTACAATTTTTAGTGTGCTTAAGAATCATTTGGGACTCATTACAAAAGGAGATTCCTAAGATCAACTTCCCTACCCCACTGTGTATTGAACAATATTTTCAAAAAACGACCTAGGAATCATTTTGTCATAATACGTAAAACTATGGTTTACATTATAAATGCCTTACCAAGGCATAAAGTAGTGCCACAGTTCTCATTTTCTTAACTTCATCCTCACTATCTATTACTGTCTTATAAATTACCCATATTCAGCATTTTCAGAATTACGTGCTGGGCAAATTCTTCAGTACAAAAAAAGAGTATTTCTCAATCTAGACTCTGTCTTACTTTCGTCTTTATAGCTCATTATTTTCTTTCTTTTTTTAAATTTTTATTTAATTTTTAAACTTTACATAATTGGATTAGTTTTGCCAAATATCAAAATGAACCCACCACAGGTATACATGTGATCCCCATCCTGAACCCTCCTCCCTCCTCCCTCCCCATCCCTCTGGGTCGTCCCAGTGCACTAGCCCCAAGCATCCAGTATCGTGCATTGAACCTGGACTGGCATCTCGTTTCATACATGATATTTTACATGTTTCAATGCCATTCTCCCAAATCTTCCCACCCTCTCCCTCAACATATACATACTCTTAGAAAAATTCTGCCATTTGCTGTTCCTTAAATATTCTCTCTTTAAAATTTCAGATATTATTAAAATGAGAATTTTAAGCTATGCTAGAAATATAACACCATCAAGACTTTATTCTTTTTACACCTATAGCCTGATCTTCCAGAAATATACCTGAAATATATGATGTACTCAAAATATATTTGATGAATGCATGCAAGTATGAAGAAAATGAATCCATTTGCCAGAAATACAATCTTGTATTTGTGATAGTTTTGTTTGCGTCTTTGTTTTTTTGATGTATAGTTGTCTACTTGTTTTGATTTCCTTATTAGCTTGTATGGGCTTGAAGAGTAGTGACTGTTTATTCATCAACCTTTCATTTCCTTCCTTCCTTTCTTTTCTCTTTCCCTTTCTTCCTATATTTTTCTCCCTTCTTTTCCTTTCTATATTACTCTCCTGTGTCTATCAAGGTCCCTTGCCTTGATTAGGCAATATGCTGAACTTATTTGAGAAGACGTGGGAAAATAGGAGAAGAAAACAGAAGTGTAGGAATGGAATGAAAATGGGAAAATTTTATAAAAAAGTCACTTCTCTCCACATACCTAAAATTGTCATCAAAATCAGAGATTCCCACTTTCAAAAACACTATTTTGCAGTCACCCTCCTGAGAGCCCCTTTGACATCCTTGTTCCTCAGACTATAAATGATGGGGTTCAGCATGGGTGTCACTGCTGAATAGAAAACAGAGATCACTTTATCTCTTTCATTCATTATCTTGGAGTTTGGTCTCATGTAGGCAAATATTGCTGAGCCATAGAAGAGGACAACCACAGTGAGATGGGAGCCACAGGTAGAGAAAGCCTTGAGCCGTCCCTCCCCAGATTGCATCTGGATCACAGTGGAGATGATATTCCAGTAGGAGACCAGGATCAGGGAGACAGGAGCTAGGAGGATGGCCACACCCATTGCAAAAATGGCCATTTCTGTCCTGTAGGTGTCTGCAGAAGCCAGCTTCAGGAGGGCAGGAGGTTCACAAAAAAAATGGTTAATGATATTGTTCTCTCGGTAGGGCAGACACAACGTGAATGTGGTGTCCACCAGAGACACAAATGCTCCACTGGCCCAGGACCCTGTGGCCAGCTGGGCACATACCCGATGTGTCATGATGGTGGTATAGTGCAGGGGCTTGCAGACAGCTACATACCGGTCATAGGACATCACTGCCAGCAGTGCACACTCAGTACACCCAACCAGAAGTAAAACAACTATCTGTGTTGAGCATCCAGCAAAGGAAATGGTTTTCCTTTTTACTAGGAAGTGGACTAGCACCTGGGGAACTGTAGTAGTAGAAAAACAGAGATCAGCAAAGGACAAGTTTCTAAGGAAAAAGTACATGGGTGTATGGAGCCTGGAATCTATGTGAATGAGCGCAATAATAAGCAGATTTCCCAGCACAGTCAGCAGGTAGATGATCAGAAAAAGGAAGAAGAGCAGGACTTGTGTGTGTGGATCCTGTGAAAGGCCCAGGAAGACAAATTCAGTCACATATGTTTGGTTTCCTTCTTCCATGAATATTTAATATTCTTTATAGGTCAACACCAAGAAAAAAAAGCACGCACATATTGATCAGTTAAAAACTATTTGAGTAACAAGTATTTTATCAATCAATATACAAAACTGGGCCATTGACTTCCAACTTTTATTTGCTTCCATATGTTAGAAGAAAGAGTTTTCTTTTTGCTTGGTAGTTCTGACAGTTGAAATCCATTTCTGATTTTCTCTGCCCTTGAATCTTTCAGTAGAACCAGAGAGCCAGCAATCATCTTGAATATACTATGTGACCGAGCCTTGGCTGGACTACACATAGTTCTGAGAAGATTTTAAGAGCTGCTCACAGTGCATCCTTTCTTTTACATAAATTTGGGAAACAAACATACTGCAGTTGCTTTAAACCAGTTAGATTTTTATGCTGCAAACTGACAACATTTGTGAAGGCAGATTTTTGTCTTTATATTTACAAAGTAATCCTAAACAAGTGCTCTGAAGCCAGGAAAGGGAAGTTAAGGAAGATATTGTTGTTTGTAATCCCGGCCCTTAAACGAATTCATCTGTCATTTGTTCTCAATGTGAGGAGGACGCTGAGGTGCATCAGTAAAAATAGCTGCCTCTTTGGTCATTGTACTCTGTGGTGTCCTTTAAATATGCCTTATTCTGTCCTCAACACTCTTTTCTCTCTCTTTGCACAAAGCCTTTTGGCAAGAATCATACTAATTATCATGTGTCAGGCACTCTCCTGGGGCCAGTCATTATTGTTTCTTTATCCTTTTAATTTTAAATCTTAATTCCATGAGTTAATTATTATTATCCCCCAAATACAGATGATGAAACAAAGACTCAGAAATTTTCAAACTGGTACATCTAAGCCTTTGTCACCCTTTCTATATTCTGCAATTATGTTCCTTTCCTACTAAAAAACTGGTTGTAGAGAAGGTTAAGGTTTAGCCCAGTTCTCTCCACTCCTTGAAGATAAATCCACAGACTTTCTCCATTTTAAGGGTTTTAGAGCTCATCCACTATGGCGGAGCTATTTATCAGTTCAGTTCAGTCACTCAGTCGTGTCTGACTATTTGTGACCCCATGGACTGCAGCCCACCAGGCCTCCCTGTCCATCACCAACTCCTGGAGTTAACTCAAACTCATATTTATAGGCACACAAATAACAGGAATATTTGAACATATTTTAAAGCATTTTGAGGAGTCCTGCCTAAAGGACAATAGAGAGAATTCAAGGAAAAATATTGAGAAAACTGACTATTTCCAGATCTCTAATTGTACATCTTTAAAAAACGCAAAAGGATCCAAAGCAAGTTTAGTAAGATGAGTAAGTGAAAAATAAGTAGAAATTTTAGTAAAAAAAAGAATTCCTTCACAGTTGCTAAACTTAACAGTGTGCAGTTAAAAAACATTCAAAGACTTATGTGAAGAAAACCATGAAACATTATATTTGAATAAGTGAATAGGCAGATTAATTTTATGCATCAATTCAGTCAGTCGCTAAGTTGTGTCTGACTTACATGGAACATAATCTTGTAAAGATGTTCATTTCATCCAAATTCATCCATAAATTCATTGAAATTCCAACCAAATTCACAGATTTTTGTAATGGAATTTAATAAAGTGAAAGTGAAGTCGCTCAGTCATGCCCGACTCTTTGCAACCCCATGGACAGTAGCCTGCACCAAGCTCCTCCATCCACAGGATTTTCAAGACAAGAGTACTGGAGTGGGTTGCCATTTCCTTCTCCAGGGAATCTTCCCAACCCAGGGATCGAACCCAGGTCTCTTGCATTGTAAACAGAGGCTTTACCTTCTGAGCCATCAGGGAAGTCTGGAATTTAATAAACTTATTTTTAATTTCTTCTAGATTCATAATTTTATAGTAGAAAATGAGGTGTGGAAAAGAAAAATGAGGGAACAGAGGAAACATATCCAACCAGATAAAAATATATAATAAAAATTTCCTTCCTTACTAATATTGTATGTACTGAACTGGCATAAAGCATTTGACCAATAAATATATTATAGAACAGAAACATTTCCTAGTATGTATGAAAATTTTATATTTTACAAATGTGGCATCTGAAGTGTATCACTTCTAAATGATATAGAACAATTGGATATTAACTTTAGAACATACATGTTTATATAAACATATTTATACATACATATAATGTAAGTACCAGTTCAATTCGGTTGCTCAGTAGTGTCCAGCTCTTTGCGACCCCATGAATTGCAGCGCTCCAGGCCTCTCTGTCCTTCACCAACTCCCGGAGTTTACCCAAACTCATGTGCATCAAGTCGGTGATGCCATCCAGCCATCTCATCCTCTGTCATCCCCTTCTCCTCCTGCCCCCAATCCCTCCCAGCATCAGGGTCTCTTCCAATGAGTCAACTCTTCATATGAGGTGGCCAAAGTACTGGGGTTTCAGCCTCAGCATCAGTCCTTCCAATGAACACCCAGGACTGGTCGTATAAGCAATATTTAATCCCAACTGAATTATCTAATTTTTAAAAACACTTTAGTTTTCTATGTAATTAGATTATCCATCTATTTTTTGATTTATCTATCAGTCTATTCAATCTTTGGTAGTAAAAACTTTCCTAAACAAGCACACACACACGTACACACAAAGAGAAAGAAATCATAAAGAAAAATTTGGCAAAACTAACACAATATTGTAAAGTTTAAAAATAAAATAAAAAAAATTTAAAAAAAACTGGCAATTTAAGAATATCAGAATGCCACTCTAAACAAAATTTAAAATAAATAAATCTGAGAAAATATTTGCAAACACTTTAACAGAATTTTAAAATTACCCTCAATATATAAAGGACTTACAAAATCAATTATATATAACTGTATAACATAAATACATAAATTGTCACACTTTGTATGTGTGACAATTTTAAACTTTTAAATGGAGTGTGAATGGGTGTGTGTATCTGTGTATACATGTATATTTGTGGTATATCTGTGTTCCCACAGTCATTTCTCCTACAGTGAGAGTCAACTGCTCATGGGCTGCTGCCATTTGTCAGGAGACAGCATAACTCACGGATTGGCAGTTGGGGCTCTGCAGTTAAACTACAGGGTTTAAATCCTAGTTTTTCTGGTTGATGTGTGACCAATAGCAAATTACTTGGCTTTTCTGTGCCTTGGTTTCCTCATCTGCAAAATGATGAGATTAATAATACATATCTTATAGTGCTTAAGTAAACATTAAATAACATACAAACCATTTAAAGAAATTAGGACAGTAAACAAAGCTAGCCCATAATATTATATAATATCCCATTACAGTAATGGGATTGTAATCTAGAAGTAACTGAAAGATTAGGAAAATTAAGGACAAAGCATAGTAACACATGGCTGCTAGGTCTGAGTGAGGAAAATGCTTCTTCTCCCTGTTTTTACACTTTTCTTTCTTTTGCCCTTTGTTCATCCTTTGGAAGTGGATCTGTGTTGCTAGCAGAATTCAATGTTAAGGTCAAATATGATAGGGAATGATGAGAGGCTTCTAGGTATATGGAATGAAGGGCAAAGACAAACTTAATAGTTTGATTTAGTCATGTTTTTCTCTCTTTTTGAAAGTCTTACTATGGAAATTTCCAAACATATATGAAAGTGAAGAGAATAGTAAATAAAATGTCAAATACCTAATAATAAGATTCAAATGCATTAATCAGTTTTGATAATTTGATCATCTAACTTATTAGAGTTTGACATAATAAAATATACTTATAGCTATTTAAAAGCTCCTTTATTACTGAAAGTCTAAAAGGGAAATTATTGTCAGATAAGTCTAACATTAGAACCCAGCTTTTTCTCAAAATTCAAGCATAAAAAATAAAAATAACCATATTTAAGGATTCTTACAAAGTCTATTGTGCTATAGAAGAATAGTTTGTATACATGATTTATAGATCAATAGAAATTATTCTGTTAACAGTTATTATCCCCAGAAAGTAGAATTCTTGAGGGAGCAGGGCAAGTGACTGAGATCACACTTTTACTTTTTAAGCCTGTCTGTATTGTTTGATTTGTACAACGTAGCCTGCATTTTCTAAGTAAAAAAGAAAATTTAATTATTTAAAATGAAAAACCTGAATGAATTACAATGATAATACAGTACAAGCAATACAAATTGTAACAATGAAAATAATATTAGAATAATGTAAAAATGGAAAGATATATCACTGGATCAGAATAGAAATAGAACCTTCAAAGGCTGTGCAAGAATTGTGTAAATGCTTCTGATAAATCAGTAAAGCACATATTATTCAGTAAATCACTCTGGAATAATTGACCACAGGCATTCCTTTTTTTATTGCACTTCACTTTACTGTGCTTTGCAGATACTGCATTTTTTTTTTAATAAATTGAAGATTTATGGCAATTCTGAGTTGAGCAAGTCAATTTGCACCACTTTTTCCAGAAAGCATTTTTGCACTTAGTGTATCTATATCATGTTTTGGTAATTCTCACAATATTTCAAACCCTCCACCAGTAAAAAGATTGTAACTTGCTGAAGACTCAGATAATGGTTAGATTTTTAGCAATAAAGTATTTTTAAATTAAGGCATATAAATTGGTTTTTTAGACATAATGTCATTGCACACTTAATAGTCTTTAGTATGTTTAGTGTAAATATAACTTTTATTATATGTGCTAGGAAGCCAAAAAACTCACATGACTCACTTTATTCCAATACTCACTTTATTGCAGTGGTCTGCAACCGAACCCATAGTATCTCTGAGGTATGTCTACAGTTGACAAACAAATGAAATGTGTCCACTTCATTCATTACAAAGAAAACATTACAGAAGGGTGAAGGATATGTGTCTGTTCATTACACATGGATACACACATATAAATAACCTTAAACATTTAAAAATAAGGTAATTATCCATTGATCTCATGTAGTAGAATACCTTTCTGAGCATTACAACAAAAGTGCATACTATAAAAAAAAACTTATTTTACTTCAGTTTTAATCTCTACACATTCATTCAAACAGCACAATAGCAAGAAAATACATAACCTGATTTTTTTTTTTTTGAGATTCTGATTTTTTTTTTATTCTTCCAATTTTATTTTATTTTTAGACTTTACATAATTGTATTAGTTTTGCCAAATATCAAAATGAATCCGCCACAGGTATACATGTGTTCCCCATCCCGAACCCTCCTCCCTCCTCCCTCCCCATACCATCCCTCTGGGCCGTCCCAGTGCACCAGTCCCAAGCATCCAGCATCATGCATCGAACCTGGACTGGCAACTCGTTTCCTACATGATATTTTACATGTTTCATTGCCATTCTCCCAAATCTTCCCACCCTCTCCCTCTCCCACAGAGTCCATAAGACTGTTCTATACATCAGTGTCTCTTTTGCTGGTCTCATATACAGGGCTATTGTTACCATCTTTCTAAATTCCATATATATGCGTTAGTATACTGTATTTATGTTTGTCCTTCTGGCTTACTTCACTCTGTATAATAGGCTCCAGTTTCATCCACCTCATTAGAACTGATTCAAATGTATTCTTTTTAATGGCTGAGTAATACTCCATTGTATATATGTACCACAACTTTCTTATCCATTCATCTGCTGATGGACATCTAGGTTGCTTCCATGTCTTGGCTATTAGAAACAGTGCTGCGATGAACATTGGGGTACACGTGTCTCTTTCCCTTCTGGTTTCCTCAGTGTGTATGCCCAGCAGTGGGTTGCTGGATCATAAGGCAGTTCTATTTCCAGTTTTTTAAGGAATCTCCACACTGTTCTCCATAGTGGCTGTACTAGTTTGCATTCCCACCAACAGTGTAAGAGGGTTCCCTTTTCTCCACACCCTCTCCAGCATTTATTATTTGTAGACTTTTGGATCGCAGTCATTCTGACTGGTGTGAAATGGTACCTCATAGTGGTTTTGATTTGCATTTCTCTGATAATGAGTGATGTTGAGCATCTTTTCATGTGTTTGTTAGCCATCTGTATGTCTTTTTTGGAGAAATGTCTATTTAGTTCTTTGGCCCATTTTTTGATTGGGTCGTTTATTTTTCTGGAGTTGAGCTGTAGGAGTTGCTTGTATATTTTTGAGATTAGTTGTTTGTCGGTTGCTTCATTTGCTATTATTTTCTCCCATTCTGAAGGCTGTCTTTTCACCTTGCTAATAGTTTCCTTTGATGTGCAGAAGCTTTTAAGGTTAATTAGGTCCCATTTGTTTATTTTTGCTTTTATTTCCAATATTCTGGGAGGTGGGTCATAGAGGATCCTGCTGTGATGTATGTCGGAGAGTGTTTTGCCTATGTTCTCCTCTAGGAGTTTTATAGTTTCTGGTCTTACGTTTAGATCTTTAATCCATTTTGAGTTTATTTTTGTGTATGGTGTTAGAAAGTGGTCCAGTTTCATTCTTTTACAAGTGGTTGACCAGATTTCCCAGCACCACTTATTAAAGAGATTGTCTTTAATCCATTGTATATTCTTGCCTCCTTTGTCGAAGATAGGGTGTCCATATGTGCGTGGATTTATCTCTGGGCTTTCTATTTTATTCCATTGATCAATATTTCTGTCTTTGTGCCAGTACCATACTGTCTTGATAACTGTGGCTTTGTAGTAGAGCCTGAAGTCAGGTAGGTTGATTCCTCCAGTTCCATTCTTCTTTCTCAAGATCGCTTTGGCTATTCGAGGTTTTTGTATTTCCATACAAATTGTGAAATTATTTGTTCTAGCTCTGTGAAGAATACTGTTGGTAGCTTGATAGGGATTGCGTTGAATCTATAAATTGCTTTGGGTAGTATACTCATTTTCACTATATTGATTCTTCCAATCCATGAACATGATATATTTCTCCATCTATTAGTGTCCTCTTTGATTTATTTCACCAGTGTTTTATAGTTTTCTATATATAGGTCTTTAGTTTCTTTAGGTAGATATATTCCTAAGTATTTTATTCTTTCCGTTGCAATGGTGAATGGAATTGTTTCCTTAATTTCTCTTTCTGTTTTCTCATTATTAGTGTATAGGAATGCCAGGGATTTCTGTGTGTTGATTTTATATCCTGCAACTTTACTGTAGTCATTGATTATTTCTAGTAATTTTCTGGTGGACTCTTTAGGGTTTTCTATGTAGAGGATCATGTCATCTGCAAATAGTGAGAGTTTTACTTCTTCTTTTCCAATTTGGATTCCTTTTATTTCTTTTTCTGCTCTGATTGCTGTGGCCAAAACTTCCAAAACTATGTTGAATAGTAATGGTGAAAGTGGGCACCCTTGTCTTGTTCCTGACTTTAGAGGAAACACTTTCAATTTTTCACCATTGAGGATAATGTTTGCAGTGGGTTTGTCATATATAGCTTTTATTATGTTGAGGTATGTTCCTTCTATTCCTGCTTTCTGGAGAGTTTTTATCATAAATGGATGTTGAATTTTGTCAAAGGCTTTCTCTGCATCTATTGAGATAATCATATGGTTTTTCTTTTTCAATTTGTTAATGTGGTGTATTACATTGATTGATTTGCGGATATTGAAGAATCCTTGCATCCCTGGGATAAAGCCCACTTGATCATGGTGTATGATCTTTTTAATGTGTTGTTGGATTCTGATTGCTAGAATTTTGTTAAGGATTTTTGCATCTATGTTCATCAGTGATATTGGCCTGTAGTTTTCTTTTTTTGTGGGATCTTTGTCAGGTTTTGGTATTAGGGTGATGGTAACCTCATAGAATGAGTTTGGAAGTTTACCTTCCTCTGCAATTTTCTGGAAGAGTTTGAGCAGGATAGGTGTTAGCTCTTCTCTAAATTTTTGGTAGAATTCAGCTGTGAAGCCGTCTGGACCTGGGCTTTTGTTTGCTGGAAGATTTTTGATTACAGTTTCAATTTCTGTCCTTGTGATGCGTCTGTTAAGATTTTCTATTTCTTCCTGGTCCAGTTTTGGAAAGTTGTGCTTTTCTAAGAATTTGTCCATTTCTTCCACATTGTCCATTTTATTGGCATATAATTGTTGATAGTAGTCTCTTATGATCCTTTGTATTTCTGTGTTGTCTGTTGTGATCTCTCCATTTTCGTTTCTAATTTTGTTGATTTGATTTTTCTCCCTTTGTTTCTTGATGAGTCTGGCTAATGGTTTGTCAATTTTATTTATCCTTTCAAAGAACCAGCTTTTGGTTTTGTTGATTTTTGCTATGGTCTCTTTTGTTTCTTTTGCATTTATTTCTGCTCTAATTTTTAAGATTTCTTTCCTTCTACTAACCCTGGGGTTCTTCATTTCTTCCTTTTCTAGTTGCTTTAGGTGTAGAGTTAGGTTATTTATTTGACTTTTTTCTTGTTTCTTGAGGTGTGCCTGTATTGCTATGAACTTTCCCCTTAGGACTGCTTTTACCGTGTCCCACAGGTTTGGGGTTGTTGTGTTTTCATTTTCATTCGTTTCTATGCAAATTTTGATTTCTTTTTTGATTTCTTCTGTGATTTGTTGGTTATTCAGCAGCGTGTTGTTCAGCCTCCATATGTTGGAATTTTTAATAGTTTTTCTCCTGTAATTGAGATCTAATCTTACTGCATTGTGGTCAGAACAAATGCTTGGAATGATTTCTATTTTTTTGAATTTACCAAGGCTAGCTTTATGGCCCAGGATGTGATCTATCCTGGAGAAGGTTCCATGTGCGCTTGAGAAAAAGGTGAAATTCATTGTTTTGGGATGAAATGACCTATAGATATCAATTAGGTCTAACTGGTCTATTACAAAAACGGTGTATAAACTCGAACCCAAAACAATAAAGTAAATGGCAACGGGAACATACTTATCAGTAATTACCTTAAATGTAAATGGGTTGAATGCCCCAACCAAAAGACAAAGACTGGCTGAATGGATACAAAAACAAGACCCCTACATATGTTGTCTACAAGAGACCCACCTCAAAACAGGGGACACATACAGACTGAAAGTGAAGGGCTGGAAAAAGATTTTCCATGCAAATAGGGACCAAAAGAAAGCAGGAGTAGCAATACTCATATCAGATAAAACAAAGCCTTTAAAACAAAGGCTGTGAAAAGAGACAAAGAAGGTCACTACATAATGATCAAAGGATCAATCCAAGAAGAAGATATAACAATTATAAATATATATGCACCCAACACGGGAGCACCACAGTACGTAAGACAAATGCTAACAAGTATGAAAGGAGAAATTAACAATAACACAATAATAGTGGGAGACTTTAATACCCCACTTACACCTATGGATAGATCAACTAAACAGAAAATTAACAAGGAAACACAAACTTTAAATAACCTGATTTTAAAAAGAAGAACTGAATGTTTCTGCCCTAATTTTTAAGATTTCTTTCATTCTACTAAACAAAAGAGACCATAGCAAAAATCAACAAAGCCAAAAGCTGGTTCTTTGAAAGGAGTAATAAAATTGACAAACCATTAGCCAGACTCATCAAGAAACAAAGGGAGAAAAATCAAATCAATAAAATTAGAAATGAAAATGGAGAGATCACAACAGACAACACAGAAATACAAAGGATCATAAGGGACTACTATCAACAATTACATGCCAATAAAATGGACAATGTGGAAGAAATGGACAAATTCTTAGAAAAGTACAACTTTCCAAAACTGGACCAGGAAGAAAAATAGAAAATCTTAACAGACCCATCACAAGCACAGAAATTTAAACTGTAATCAAAAATCTTCCAGCAAACAAAAGCCCTGGTCCAGACGGCTTCACAGCTGAATTCTACCAAAAATTTAGAGAAGAGCTAACACCTATCCTGCTCGAACTCTTCCAGAAAATTGCAGAGGAAGGTAAACTTCCAAACTCATTCTATGAGGCCACCATCACCCTAATACCAAAACCTGACAAAGATCCCACAAAAAAGAAAACTACAGGCCAATATCACTGATGAACATAGATGCAAAAATCCTTAACAAAATTCTAGCAATCAGAATCCAACAACACATTAAAAAGATCATACACCATGACCAAGTGGGCTTTATCCAGGGATGCAAGGATTCTTCAATATCTGCAAATCAATCAATGTAATACACCACATTAACAACTTGAAAAAGAAAAACCATATGATTATCTCAATAGATGCAGAGAAAGCCTTTGACAAAATTCAACATCCATTTATGATAAAAAAAACTCTCCAGAAAGCAGGAATAGAAGGAATATACCTCAACATAATAAAAGCTATATATGACAAACCCATAGCAAACATTATCCTCAATGGTGAAAAATTGAAAGCATTTCCTCTAAAGTCAGGAACAAGACAAGGGTGCCCACTTTCACCATTACTATTCAACATAGTTTTGGAAGTTTTGGCCACAGCAATCAGAGCAGAAAAAGAAATAAAAGGAACCCAAATTGGAAAAGAAGAAGTAAAACTCTGACTGTTTGCAGATGACATGATCCTCTACGTAGAAAACCCTAAAGACTCCACCAGAAAACTACTAGAACTAATCAATGATTATAGTAAAGTTGCAGGATATAAAATCAACACACAGAAATCCCTTGCATTCCTATACACTAATAATGAGAAAACTGAAAGAGAAATTAAGGAAACAATTCCATTCACCATTGCAACGGAAAGAATAAAATACTTAGGAATATATCTACCTAAAGAAACTAAAGACCTATATATAGAAAACTATAAAACACTGGTGAAAGAAATCAAAGAGGACACTAATAGATGGAGAAATATACCATGTTCAGGGATTGGAAGAATCAATATAGTGAAAATGAGTATACTACCCAAAGCAATTTATAGATTCAACGCAATCCCTATCAAGCTACCAACGGTATTCTTCACAGAGCTAGAACAAATAAGTTCGCAATTTGTATGGAAATACAAAAAACCTCAAATAGCCAAAGCTATCTTGAGAAAGAAGAATGGAACTGGAGGAATCAACCTACCTGACTTCAGGCTCTACTACAAAGCCACAGTCATCAAGACAGTATGGTACTGGCACAAAGACAGAAATATAGATCAATGGAACAAAATAGAAAGCCCAGGGATAAATCCACACACATATGGACACATTATCTTTGACAAAGGAGGCAAGAATATACAATGGAGAAAAGACAATCTCTTTAACAAGTGGTGCTGGGAAAACTGGTCAACCACTTGTAAAAGAATGAAACTAGAACACTTTCTAACACCACACACAAAAATAAACTCAAAATGGATTAAAGATCTCAACGTAAGACCAGAAACTATAAAACTCCTAGAGGAGAACATAGGCAAAACACTCTCCGGCATACATCACAGCAGGATCCTCTATGACCGACCTCCCAGAATATTGGAAATAAAAGCAAAAATAAACAAATGGGACCTAATTAAACTTAAAAGCTTCTGCACAACAAAGGAAACTATTAGCAAGGTGAAAAGACAGCCTTCAGAATGGGAGAAAATAATAGCAAATGAAGCAACAGACAAACAACTAATCTCAAAAATATACAAGTAACTCCTACAGCTCAATTCCAGAAAAATAAATGACCCAAACAAACAATGGGCCAAAGAACTAAATAGACATTTCTCCAAAGAAGACATACAGATGGCTAACAAACACATGAAAAGATGCTCAACATCACTCATTATCAGAGAAATGCAAATCAAAACCACTATGAGGTACCATTTCATGCCAGTCAGAATGGCTGCGATCAAAAAGTCTACACGCAATAAATGCTGGAGAGGGTGTGGAGAAAAGGGAACTCTCTTACACTGTTGGTGGGAATGCAAACTAGTACAGCCACTATGGAGAACAGTGTGGAGATTCCTCAAAAAACTGGAAATAGAACTGCCTTATGATCCAGCAATCCCACTGCTGGGCATACACACTGAGGAAACCAGAAGGGAAAGAGACACGTGTACCCCAGTGTTCATCGCAGCACTGTTTATAATAGCCAGGACATGGAAGCAACCTAGATGTCCATCAGCAGCTGAATGGATAAGAAAGCAGTGGTACATATACACAATGGAGTATTACTCAGCCATTAAAAATAAGTCATTTGAATCAGTTCTAATGAGATGGATGAAACTGGAGCCTATTATACAGAGTGAAGTAAGCCAGAAAGAAAAACACCAATACAGTATACTAACACATATATATGGAATTTAGAAAGATGGTAACAATAACCCTGTATATGAGACAGCAAAAGAGACACAGATGTATAGAACAGTCTTATGGACTCTGTGGGAGAGGGAGAGGATGGGAAGATTTGGGAGAATGGCATTGAAACATGTATACTATCATGTATGAAATGGGTCACCAGTCCAGGTTCGATGCACGATACTGGATGCTTGGGGCTGGTGCACTGGGATGACTCAGAGGGATGGTATGGGGAGGGAGGAGGGAGGAGGTTCAGGATGGGGAACACATGTATACCTGTGGCGGATTCATTTCGATATTTGGCAAAACCAATACAATATTGTAAAGTTTTAAAATAAAATAAAATTAAAAAAAAAAAGCTAAGGAAAAAAAAAAAGAACTGAATAGATATTTCTCAAAAGAAGGCATACAAATGGCCAACAGGGATATGAAAAGAGGCTCAATATCACTAATCATCAGGAAAATGTAAATAAAACCGCAATGACAAATAATCTCATGCCTATTAGAACTACTATTAAAAAGACAAAAGATAACATATATTTGATGGAATGCAGAGATAAGGGGGCCACTTACACTGTTGGTGGGAAGCGATTTGAAAAACAGTATAGAATTTCCCCTCAAAATTAAAAATAGAACTACCAAATGATCCAGTGGTCCCACTTATGGATATATGATCAAAAGAAGTCAAATTTGTATCTCAGAGAGACATCTGCACTCTCAAGTTCATTACAGCATTATTTACAATAACCAAGATTATGGAAAGAGTCTAAGAATCTGTTCATGGGTGATTGGATAAAGAAATTGTGATACAGACCCCACACACATAGGCAATGGAATATTATTCAGTCTTAAAGAGGAAGGAAATTTTGCCATCTGTGACAACTTGGATGAACTTGATGGACATTATGCTAATTGAAAAAACCAGAGACAGAAAGACAAGTACTTTATGATCTAATTTATATGTGGCATCTGAAAAATTGATCTCATAGAAGCAGAGAGTAGAATGGTGGTTACCAGGGACTGGCAAGTAGGGAAAATGGGAAAATCTTGATAAAAGGGTAAAAAGTTTCAATCAGGCAGGATGAATAAGTTCTGAAGATCTGACATATAGCACAGTGACTATGGTTAATAATATTGTATTATACACTTATTTGCTGAGAATAGATTTTCATTTTTCTCCCCCCCAAAAGTAACTGTGAAGAGACAGATATATTAATTAACTTGATTTTGGTAATCATTTCACAGTGTATACATACATCAACACCTCACATTTTGTACCTTAAATATATGCAATTTTTATTTGTCAATTATTCCTCAGTAAAGCTGGGGAAATTTTTTCAATGCATTCTCAAAACAAAAATTGAAAGTAAACAACAACGTGGAAAAATAAACTTTAGCAAATGTAGGAGATCAAGGATTAATATCCTTGATATTAATTTTATAATTAGTATTAAAAAGTCTAATGATAATCAGAAAATAAATTATAAATACTATAGGGAAAAGGTATACACATGAATTGACAATTCATAATTAGTGAATTTCAACCTCAATACAAGAAAAGGCAAATTAAAATTAGATGTTCTTTTTGACCATCACATTGGCATGAATTTTTAAAATTTGTAGTATTCAATGATAATGAAGTTCTTGTTTTTGGGGAAACAAAAATATTAAAACCTGCATGATGGGTAATTTGTCAACATATAAAAAATGCATTAAAATGAGCAGTATACTTTGATATAGTAAATTCAGACTTACTATTTTGTCATGAATAAATATTATAATATTTTGTCAAAAAACAATATGGATAAAATAAATCTGTGAGGATTTTATTACAATATTATAACTACAACTCTTTAAAAGAAGAAATATTCTCAAAAAATCAAATATAGACCATCCAAATGATGGAATACTATGCAACCCCCAAAACTGTAAAATTATTTAATATCAAAATTTTGCAAAACATTTAAGATGAAATGTGAATTATAAAAATATTTTATATTTAAAAATATTCTCATTTAAAAACTTGCCTGGCCAAGGTGTTCATGTGTGTGTCTTTCTGGGTGATGGGATTATAAAAATTTTTTCTTTCCATTTTTATGTGATTTTATATCTTTAATAAAAAATTGTTTTATATACAGAAAATAAGTAATCTTTCACTCAATCCTTTGTTATCTGGTGCCTGCTTACCTCTTCACTCTCATCTCTTGCCTCTTCTTATCCTCTGACTTTATATTCTGGACCATTATAAATATTGTTTCTTAAAGCTGCTTTTCATTGAGAAGTCCTGCATTAAACTCTTGATAGTCATTATCCCATTCATTCTTTAGAATGATCTTACTCTTTGGTTATATTACCCAATCATTTTTCATAAATAGTGAAACTGAGCCTTAAGATAGTTGAGTAACTTTAAATTTTAACTACCTTAACTTTTTCCTCTAGGAAAAAAAAAAAAAAAGAGAATCAGCACAACCTTCCTTTATCACACTAGTCCTAGTTGTTATCTGACTTCTATTCGTAAATTCATCAGTTACTCATTACCCATTACTTCTATTTTTTTATCATATCATTGACTCTTCAAATCCTTTTAGTCTCTTTTTTTAAATTTTATCATTGTGTTGAAATCAAAGATACTCTTTTGTCCATTCAATGACCTTTTTCTCATCCCATATCATCCTCAATGTCTAAGGAATTTGGCATAATTTAACTATAAATATTTCTTAAAAATCTCTCACTTTTGCTATTGTAGGATCACTTTCTGCTTTTCTTCTCTTATTTTTCTACATCTTAGTTATGTCCTCTGAACCCCATCCTGAATTTTTATTTATAATTTCTGGTTGTCTCAAGCCACGAGAGAAAACAAATCAGAAAAAATGCAAGTGATACGACTGTAGAATTGTGAATTCTCTTCTCAATTTCATAGCATTCTTTTCTTTTCAAATTCTTTGGGTGATCTGTCTTCTGCCAACATATACATCATAAATGTTCTCTTTTTAACCTATTATCTTAGACTACAGTCAAAACAATCATCTATAGTCCTCTAAAACTTGGCATTCCTTCACATAAATCTTCTGGTTCCTCTATTTTAACCACCCATTTAGTTACCTAGAGTCAGCTTTAATGTAATCACTTTCTTAAAGGTCTGTAATCAGAATACAAGGTAGAACTGACTGTTCTCTTCACAATGTCCAGAAAAAGATTTATACATCCTTGTTTTCATGAAAAGATTACACTGTACATGAAGTATTTGATTAAACATCCATCTTCTTGGACTAAGTTGTTTTTTCAAGATAGTAAAATCTATCTCACTTATCTGTATACTAACATCCCTTGACACATAGTAGAGGTTTAAAAATGAGTTAAATGAATCAATAAACAGACTCATGCCTACACAGCACACCAATACATTCACTCTCTCAAGAGAAATAAAAGTGAAAAAAGAGGGCTATGTTAGCTGTTGGAACATCGAACTCTGACCTGGGGTGGAAGATCTTGACTTAGAAAATCCTTGGTTAAAGATTAAAATCCTAGGTTAAATCCTAGATTACCATATTAAAGAGAGTGAGTGAACTGTCAGCCACATCCAAATGAAGAAGGACAAGTTCAGTGTGATAAAGGACAAGATACCAAGATCTGTGTATGTCAGCACACACGAATGAGCACACTCACATAGCCTTGTGTGGCCATTCAGGGACCTCCAAACACAACAAGATCCTGCCAGGACAGGAAATTCAGGTTCCATCCTGGTCTTCCTTCCTCCCAGTGTTCGAACCTAAGTGGTTAAAAGGAGGGAGGAAGCAGTCTCTGAAAGGAGAGCACTGAGATAGCAATAGGCAGAGGAGAATCTGGCAGATTAGATTTTGATGCAAAAAGGAAGGCAGTGGATATCCACAGCCTTGCAGTCACTCTAGTATCCCTGGTTAATAGCTTCATCCTCCTCCTTGGAGTTGCGGAAAAGGATTCATGAGGCCTTTATTCAGGAGAAGCAGCAAAAGACAAGCAAGTATTCTTTCTAGAAACCAGATTGAAAAGAGAGAGGAACAGGAGAGTGAAAGGCAAAGCCCAATTCCGAATAACAGACTTGAGATTTCAGACTCCCTGAGAGAATCAGTGCTCCATAGTTACCCCACCCACTCTCACCTGGATGATAGGTGCACGAGGCAAACACAGGACAGTGGTGACGAAGAGAGAAGTTGATGAGTGAAGAAAGCTGCGGTTTCTGCAGTCTGCTGATCCATGTCCCAACAGTCAACCTCCACTGCAGTTTACAAAATATTCTGAAGGTTTGGACACTACCTGGGCTATATGTCTTACTCTATATCAAGCCAAGGTGTGCCTTTTTGTTAAAATTCCAAACCTCTCTGGAGGATCTTCCTTGAAGGAAGTCTTTAAACCTAACATCCTAAGAGCTATTGTAAACAGGGCATTCCCTGGAGCAAGCTGCACTTTCACTTTTTTTTTTTTTAAGCTTTCTACAATGACAGATACCCTGGGGCATTTTTTATGGTACTCACAAACAGAAATACCTGAATCTTACCTGATGTGAATTTCTTCACTACTGTTTTTCAGGTCAGTCTGAGGAACTCTGAGGTCTCCAAGTTCTGTCAGAATTTTTTAAATAGTTTTCAATAATGATGATATCACTCATATAAAATACAGCTGACATATGTGTACGCTGCATTATCTTGATGATACCTCCCAAATAAAAAGTGCCAGGAGATTTCAGAATCCCTGTCTGCAGCTATAGTAAGAATGCTTTAATTATTTTCAGCTAATGGGGGAAAAAAAAACTAGAGGTACAAGATGCAATTTAAGATGTCATGACTGTTTAAACAAAAGCTTTATTATAACTATTCAAATACAGAAGACTGTTTGAGAACTAAACATATAATACAGGACTATATAAACAAGTCCAAAGGAAAATTCTCAATTTTCCATCCAAACTCCCTCTGTTTTGAGTCCTCTTCATCATACACAGAATTGCTCAAAGCCTTAGCAGAGATATTTCATTCTTCTTCTTTTTTTTTAATCTCTATTTCCTATCTACTCCTAAGTCTTACCATCTCTTCTACCTCTCCATTGCTACAAGTCTAGAGAAGACCATCATCTCTCTCCTGGGTCACCATAGCAAAGCTCAGTCTTACTGATTGCTTTTCTTGCTTCTATCCTTGTCCACTTACAATCCAGTCTCCAAATGATGCTCAAGATCAGATCAGATCAGATCAGTCACTCAGTCGTGTCCGACTCTTTGCCACCCCATGAATCGCAGCACGCCAGGCCTCCCTGTCCATCACCAACACCCAGAGTTCACTGAGACTCACGTCCATCGAGTCAGTGATGCCATCCAGCCATCTCATCCTCTGTCATCCCCTTCTCCTCTTGCCCCCAATCCCTCCCAGCATCAGAGTCTTTTCCAATGAGTCAACTCTTTGCATTAGGTGGCCAAAGTACTGGAGTTTCAGCTTTAGCATCATTCCTTCCAAAGAAATCCCAGGGCTGATCTCCTTCAGAATGGACTGGTTGGATCTCCTTGCAGTCCAAGGGACCCTTAAGAGTCTTCTCCAACAACACAGTTCAAAAGCATCAATTCTTCGGTGCTTAGCCTTCTCCAGACATCCTGGAATGTGAAGTCAAGTGGTTCTTAGAAAGCATCACTACGAACAAAGCTAGTGGAGGTGATGGAATTCCAGTTGAGCTATTCCAAATCCTGAAAGATGATGCTGTGAAAGTGCTGCACTCAATATGCCAGCACATTTGGAAAACTCAGCAGTGGCCACAGGACTGGAAAAGGTCAGTTTTCATTCCAATCCCAAAGAAAGGCAATGCCAAAGAATGCTCAAACTACTGCACAATTGCACTCATCTCACACGCTAGTAAAGTAATGCTCAAAATTCTCCACGCCAGGCTTCAGCAATATGTGGACCGTGAACTTCCTGATGTTCAAGCTGGTTTTAGAAAAGGCAGAGGAACCAGAGATCAAATTGCCAACATCTGCTGGATCTTCGAAAAAGCAAGAGAGTTCCAGAAAAACATCTATTTCTGCTTTATTGACTATGCCAAAGCCTTTGACTGTGTGGATCACAATAAACTGTGGAAAATTCTGAAAGAGATGGGAATACCAGACCACCTGACCTGCCTCTTGAGAAATTTGTATGCAGGTCAGGAAGCAACAGTTAGAACTGGACATGGAACAACAGACTGGTTCCAAATAGGAAAAGGAGTACGTCAAGGCTGTATATTGTCACCCTGCTTATTTAACTTATATGCAGAGTACATTATGAGAAACACTGGAGTGGAAGAAACACAAGCTGGAATCAAGATTGCTGAGAGAAATATCGGTAACCTCAGATATGCAGATGACACCACCCTTATGGCAGAAAGTAAAGAGGAACTCAAAAGCCTCTTGATGAAAGTGAAAGTGGAGAGTGAAAAAGTTGGCTTAAAGCTCAACATTCAGAAAACGAAGATCATGGCATCCGGTCCCATCACTTCATGGGAAATAGATGGGGAAACAGTGGAAACAGTGTCAGACTTTATTTTTCTGGGCTCCAAAATCACTACATATGGTGACTGCGGCCATGAAAATAATGGTCAAAGGGACCTTTAAAAAGCATATTGGAATGGCTTTCTATTGAACATAAAATCAACCACTTTTTTCAGGACTTCCAAGGTTGTAATGAAGTGAATTGTGTCACCCTAAAAGATGTCTACTTGGAATATCAGAATGTGATTTTTTGGAACAAAGTTCTTTGCAGAAGTAATTATGGGAAATCTCAAGATGAGATCCTCCTGAGCTAATGGTCTCTAAACCCAGTGAAGGATGCCTTTTTAAGAAATGTGGAAGACAAAGAGAATGAAGGAACAAGGCATTTTGAAGACAAAGGCACAGATTGGAGTTATGGTTCCACAAGCCAAGGAAGTCTCCTCCACTAGAGCTTTCCGAGAGAGCATAATCTGCAGATATCTTTGACTTCAGACTTCTGGCTTCCAGAACTATGAATTTCTATTCATAGAACTCGGATCTAAGTCACAGAGTTTGTGGAAATTTGTTATGGCAGCCCCAGGAAGCTAATACCAAGACCCTACCAATCTGTCCTCTGCCTATGTCTATGACCTCGTTCATTGCACTCCCCCTGTCACTCATCAGCCTCCAAACATTCTGATCTGTTTCTGTCCTTGTTGCAAAAAAACTCATTCCAACCCAAGACTCTATATTTTCTCTGCACAAACCCTCCTCTCTAAATCTCTTCTTGGTTGGTTCTTTCTTCTCAACCTTCTGGTCACAGCACAAATGCTGATTTCTACAAGATAAAAGATGTCCTTTAAGATATAAGATATAAGATGACCTTCTCAGAAAGGTCTTTCTTGACCACCTGCTTAAAACTGCAGCCTACCTTTCCTTGCTTTTATTTTCTCAAAGCACTTATCACCATCAGACATATTATGTGTTTTATTGTTAATTCATTTTTATTGCCCTCTTCTAAAATGTAAATTCAGTGGGGATAGGAATTTTAAACTGTCCATTCCTATATATTCAGTACCTAGAAGAGTTCTCAATAAATATTTAGTTAATAAATCAATTAGATATTCATTGTGTAAATAAGCTCAAACTGTGCTTTTGAAAGCAATATTATATGGGTTGATTTAATACAAAAATAACAATCATACAACCTGTAGCATAATGAAAGGAAATTTATTTCTTTTAAAACTTGAAAAACTATTTGCTCTAGAAAACATGAATAGTTCCCAGATTGTGGCAACTTCAGGAGCTTGTTAGTTTCACACATGCTGTAATTCATCTATCTTCTGCTGCACAGTCATCAACAGTCTGGCATCCAGTTGGAGGTGGGTGTTTTCTTTAAAAAATGTGTTTAAGTATCTGTATTTTCTTATACTGTTTGAGTTTTCTATAACTCAAAGTGACCCATGGCCACTTGTGCAACAATCATTCCAATTATGTGCTACAACTTCCCTTTTACTAAATGGAAAGAAAAGAGCAAGTAATGGACTGCACTTTTGAGTGGTCATGAGGCGGCAGCATGTGTAAGTAGTTGCTGCTGTTTATAACTTAGTTTTTCAAAGAACCTTTGGAGCAGGATTTGTTTCCTTGTATAGGTGCATACTGGTTCACATAATCTGAAAACAATACACATCTATGTACATGGTGAATCTAGTATTGCACAGATTTATTCTCCCATGTAGGATCATTCTACACGATGCATTCAATTCGGCAAGGACCTTGTCACATATAATGAACAGCACTGGGTACTCATAAAAGGCCATGGACATGGAAGCTGGAATTGGCAGAAGTCAATGTGGCAAATTTGACTTTCATGAGGGCTTCTCATTATTCCTGGTTCATGCCATCCTTCACCCACAATCATCTTGCAGATGCCTAAAGAGAAGGTCATGAAGTGAGAGCAGAATTCCAAGGAGAAATTGCTCAGTAAAAGATAAGTGCTTCCATAATCTTCTCACTTTGTGAAAGGATGATCTGGATGATCTGGTTGTGGTTAGCAGCACTCGTCTTCATATGACAAGAATCCCTACATATGGCTCCATAGCAGGTAGGTGGGGGTGAGTCAGGAGGTACATGTAAGTCTGGAAATGGAGGAAAAAGTAATGTAATGAGTTTGCGTCGTGGGACCTCTGCCAAGAGAAATGGACAATGGATTGAGATGGTCCCCAACTATGTTTTCATTGCTCACAAGCCCTGAAACAGGCCATGGATGTGAATCGGAAGTGTTCACACTTACCAGTGAAGCATTAAGAAATTTCACTTAATACTTGCAGTTAGATCTTTGCTGTTGTCATTCAGTCGCTCAGTCACGTCCGACTTTTTGTAACTCCATGGACTACAGCACACCAGTCTTCCTTGTCCTTTACTATCTCCGGGAGTTTGCTCAAACTTCTGATTTTTAGAGTTAGGTCTTTAGTTCAGGGCAGGGGAGAAGAGGATGGTGGATTTGCTTCTAAGGGAGGGGCAGTGTTCCAGGCTGGACGTTGATTAGAAGCTACAGGTCTGTCAGTGATGCTGCTTCTGCTCTTACAGAGGGTTATAGCAGAGTTAGAAATGACCAAAGGCATCCTTTCATCCTACAGAGCAATCTTCACCTTCTAGGATTGCTTCTCATATGTCAGTGATTCTCTTCCACTTTGCAAAAAAGAGGACTGATGGGTGTTGGCAAGTCAAACCTGCAGAAGAGGGGAGAGCATGTCCGAGGGGGAGCAACTGTGGTGTATTTGTGTCACAGGTAAAGGACCTGAGAGTTCTGATGTAGGCAGTGTTCCTCTCCATCTAGTTCCCTTAGCCAGCAACGATCCTTGGAGAGAAACAGTGCTTGATATACAGAAGATGTATCATCCTTACTGGAATCTGAGGTCCCACACATTACTGTCCGAGCCAACAGCGCCACCATGTGCATCTGAATTGGCTACAGGAGTATTTTGAGACTGCAGGAAATGAAACAAATAAAAAGCCAAGGGTCCAGTATCAGAGTTTCAGGGTTAGAAAAGTCATTGATATCTTCTCACTAGAACTTTTAGAGTCTAGCGTAGGACTCCAAGATCTGTTGGAGACTGTATTTGATGTTAGCATGGGATGAGACTAACAATTATCTGTGAAGTTTAGAATCAAAAGGTAATATCACTGGGTGAATATGGATTAGTGAATGAATAGTGCAGTGTAAATGAAGATCCTATTCAATATTTTAAGTATTCATATAATATAATATATAAATATAATCAATATAATATTATACTATACAATATAAGAGCAAAGCTCTATTTTACTTGCCTCATAATAATAATAATCTTTAAACACAAAGAGTAATCTAGATCAAGAGGCAGGTTCGATGCACGATACTGGATGCTTGGGGCTAGTGCACTGGGACCACCCAGAGGGATGGTATGGGGAGGGAGGAGGGAGGAGGGTTCAGGACGGGGAACACATGTATACCTGTGGCGGATTCATTTTGATATTTGGCAAAACTAATACAATTATGTAAAGTTTAAAAATAAAATAAAATAAAAATAAAATAAATTTGTAAATAGTTAAAAAAAAAAAAAGAGGCAGTAGACAAACTTGAAACATTCTAGACATACAAGGTCACCTCTATGTGCCTTACTGATGTATCAGCCTAGAGACACGTCAGAGAGAAAGCTGTTACAGATGTTGAACCACTTTAAAATGTCTTCATCCCCATGATGGTATGTCAATACAGAGATCATTGGCTCTAAGGGACTCTATCTTCCAAATAATTTTTTAAATGCCTGCTTAACATCTTTGTTCCTTAGGCTATAAATGAATGGGTTCATCATAGATGTTATGACTGAATAGAACACTGAGATCACCTTATCCCCCTCATTCATTTTCTTGGCATTTGGACGCATATAGGTAAATATTGTTGATCCATAGAAGAAGACAACAACAATGAGATGAGAACCACACGTAGAAAAGACCTTGAGTCTCCTCTCCCCTGCCCGTATCTGAATCACAGTGGAGAGAATATTCCAGTAAGAGAAAAGGATAAGGGAGAGAGGACCAAGGAGAATTATCACACCCATGGCAAAGATGGCCATCTCAGCTTTGTAGGTTTCTTCTGAAGCCAACTTCAAGAGGGCAGGAGGTTCACAAAAATAATGATCAATTATGTTCTGGCCATGGTATGAAAGATATAAAGTAAATGCTGTATCTACTAGAGACACAAGTGCTCCACTAGTCCAAGATCCTATGGACAGCTGAACACAAATCCTCTGGGTCATGAGGGTAGAGTAGTGAAGGGGCTTGCAGACAGCCACATAGCGGTCATAGGACATCACTGCTAGCAGGGAGCTTTCTGTACACCCTGCTACTAGAAAAAAAATCATCTGAATTGAGCACCCTGACTTGGAAATGGTCTTTCTTGTTACCAGCAAATGGAATAGCATCTGGGGGACAATTGTTGTAGAGAAAAGGAGATCACTAAATGACAGGTTTTTAAGGAAGAAATACATTGGTGTATGCAGTTGAGAGTCAGTATGAATTAACAGTATGATGAGCAGATTCCCAAATACAGTCAGCAGGTAGATGATGAGAAATATCACAAATAGCACGATCTGGGTCTGCTGATCTGAAGAAAGGCCCAGCAAGATGAATTCAGTCAGACAGGTTTGGTTTTTTGTGCCCATGG
Organism: Bos taurus; assembly: GCF_002263795.3. Classification (NCBI taxonomy): domain Eukaryota; kingdom Metazoa; phylum Chordata; class Mammalia; order Artiodactyla; family Bovidae; genus Bos; species Bos taurus. The sequence continues at coordinate 45,990,806 of NC_037342.1, read as the reverse complement.
ATGTTTATTCCTGTCTACACAATAAGCATCAATAGAGCTATAAAAATCTGACTACATTTGAGCATCAGATCCTGAAAGTAAAGATCTCACTGGAATAAAAAGTGTATTTGATTTTTAAAAAACTCTTATAAATATTTGACATGAATTTCTAAAAATTTCCACCACCATATTTCTACTGAAGCTGTCTAAAAAGAACACTAATATGTGGATTTGAAAAATTATAAAGTTTTCTGCATTTAGTAGAGAACCCAGGTTTTTATTTTTTGTAGTTTTCTTTTCAGTCAGACTTTCACTTTTATTTCATCAAGAAGCAGAACAAATAATTAATTTTTCCTTTGTGATTCCAAGAGATGCCTTATCATCCTTCCAAGTAGAAAGTAAATTTTATGAGACCATGTTATATGATTTTATAATCCACAGTCCTGATTATGTTCTAAATTCTTCACTGGATCAGGGAATCAAGGTTCAGTGGAAGTGCTCAAGAGTAAGGCATGATCAGACTTCTGTATGACAGAAGCAGGATAGTGGAGACCAGCCTAGACTTAGGCAGCACCACGCACTTGGGAAATAGGGAGGGCCTTTTGTGGTGACCCAGTGCAGCCACAACAGCTGCCTGCAGAGTTGCAGTGTCTTATCTGGCATAACCATGTTCGAGCTCCTTCATGCTGCAGATGTATCAGAAGTCCAATCAGTCGGAGACATGCATCAGGCACTGGTTCAATGCTCTGCAGCCAGGCAGTAAACGCTACTCAAAGTCTATAGCTTTACCTCAGGAATAAGCAAGGAATAACCTGATGAATCCAAGCTCCTGGGGAAAGAGTTTAGAAAGACTTAGGAAAGGTAGTAGGGTCATGGGCAAATGGCTAGGAATCAGGGCTGGAGTCTGATATTCCAGGGAAAGGCTGAAGTACTAGTCCTAGAACTGCCCTTTACAATGAAGGAGATGTCAGAGCAGAAAGTCAGTTACCTGGCAGGGATATCTTGGGATGGGGTGGGGGGCCGGGGGGGTGGCGGGGCGGGTAGGGGGAGGTGGAGTCGAAGACTGCCGACATACAAGGGTTTGTTTTCAAAGATAAAACCACACATCTAACTGGCAATATAGGACAAATGTGGCCTGATCAGTTGTGACTGGACCACCTGCTCATGAACTGCTAAGTATTAGGACTCAAAGACCACGTGGTTACAGTGAGGTTTCTATTCATAAATATCTATCCAGATGGAAATGCAATGGATCCAGCCTGAACCAACTGTATAATATATTGGCCTTGAGGGACCAGGAAGGCAGAGTCAGGAAATAATTTGAGGAATTGATAAAACAAAATGAGAAATATCTTTTCCATTGATACAATGTAAAGGGAATACACAGGAGAATCATTGATAAACTGCAACATCAGCAGCCAAAATAATCCACTACTGATTTCATTTCCCAATGATTTCTGATAAACCCATTTTTTTTCACTGCTTCATCATTGTAAATTTACTTGTAATGAACTGTGCATATTTCATGTGTACAATTTGATGAATTTTGATATATGTATATAATTACATGTTTTTTTAAAGTTCTCATTAATTTATACATAATTATTTGTTTACAAGCCTGTCTCCCAGGCTAGGTTTTATGTTTCTTCAGTGTAAAAATCCTATCTGAATCCATATGACTGCATCACCCAGTATATAGCAAATTTTTAGCAAATGTTCACTGACTGGATTGGTATATGAATGACTGAATACATGCAGAAACGAATAGATTCCTCTCATACTCACAGGCACTGTCACAAACCTGCACTCAAACACTCCTAAGCTAATAATGCTTTTAAAAGCATACCATGAAATTTGGAAGACACAGGTGATGCAGGTCCAGCTTCATGGTGTCTTTGGGATGGGGAGATCCTGTGACCACAAAGAGGGTGTAACACTAGGTGTGACCACCAGGAATGCTGGTAAGAGAGAGGCGTCAGTGGTAGTTGTTCCTCTTCCAGTAGAAATAGGAACAGACCCTCAATATACATCCTGTTCTCTTTTTCATTCTTACCCATGAAAGCAGACGTGCAATGTGGCAGCAGCCTGAATACTAGGTACTGGAGCAGGAAGTGTCCACACACCTCACACTAGCACTCCGGTGCTTGGACTCTTCCCACCTCCCAGATAATGCCGAGTACGTTACAAGCAGCTCTGTCTTGTGTCCTAGGTATTCTCCTGTGAGTTCAGTGGGAATCACCCAGAGAGTGTGGAAAAAGTGAAACAGGAAGAGAACACCTATGTAGCAGGGATGAAAGGTAAGAACACAGGAAGATTCTTATAGTTGAAAAGGGGTAGTGAGTTTGAGAGACAATGGATCTTTTGATTTTTTGTGCCTTTTAGCACACAAACTGACCACCTCGGTAAGTACCCAGTAGCAAGATTTCTAAGAGTGAGAATTCATGAGAAGAGAGAAAAAGAAAAATCTCTTTCCCAAATAGACTGTGGATTATAAAAATAAAGACACAGCCCTTCTCCCAGGACAAACTCTGGTTCTGCAGAGACTTCATGCCTTCAGCATCTTCCTCCTTACCTGGAGACCAAGGATGAGTTTGTTCTAGAGATGGGGAAACTGTAGGTAAGCAGACCTGCCAGTGAGTCCAGCAGAGTGAGATCGAGAGATCCAAGCTGCACACCCAGAGTTTGGTTTTGAATGACAGTGATTCTCAGTCCTCTTTCCTAACAGCTGGGTATGAAACAGACTTTCCCGTGGATTCTATTTCAATCTCTGACTGTTTTCTTGGGTAAATTTTACACTACTTTTTTAAGCACCAACACTGAATTGAGTCTTTCTATGAGAGGATCATAAAAGATGAGGTCCTGAGAGATGATGCCAGCAGGAGGTCCCCAGGGTATCGCTGAGCATAGCTCCTTCTATTATCTCTACACAATGAGGTACCATGGGATCTTTTGTAGATTTTTCTTTCTTTTGTTTATAATCATAGAGTTCTGTGAATATCCTCTAATTCCTAGAGTTTTTCTAATCAAAGAAAAAATTCTATAGGCTCTGAATATGAGAAAGAATCAAGTCTCTCTTCTTGGGAGCAGAAGCAATATGTAAAATATATGCCGACAGGCATTTGTCCATCCTTTAATTTAAATCCTTAGAAAAGTGGAAACATGCATCTTTTCCCATATTTCTCACTTTAACTGCTTTTAAAATTATTGTTAATTTGAGGATATTATGGCTACCTTTTACAAAAGCTTAAATAGTCTTAGAAAATAATAGGTTTGAGATACTTTATGTAAAAATCAAATGTTTGAACTATATACTAAAGACAGATCCATATTTTTCTGAAACATGCTAGATTTAAACTACTTAATGCTTTATTTACTCATCGATATTTAGTTCTTTTTAATAAAAGAAAAATACTGTAGTCATTTATTATCTTTGCTACTAAATTTTCCCATCCGTCTTTCTTTCCCTTTTATGGCAGTAGGAAAATTATTTATTTATTGCTCGGATATAATTTTTAAAATGTATCAGTCAAGTTATATTTCTCATTGTAATTTTTCTGTTGAATCCAAACTGAATTCTTTATATTATAGATATGTGATTAAACTTTTCTTATCTTTCTTTCTTGTTAATTTTTACCTCTCTTTTCAATCAAGTCATTATGTATTCTGGTTTATGAAATCTCCTTGTGATTTCATATGTCCTTACAACTATCCAGAGAAATGGGACTAATTTACTGCAAATTATCTCCACTACATCTTTGTTGCTTTTTCTTTATTCAAATCTGTTTGTCATGTTGTATTTTCACTTTGTGAGTATATTGTAAAGAAAATTCTATCTTTCTTTTTTAAGTTCATTTTTTAATTGAGGAATAATTGATTCATAATATTGTGTTAGTTTCAAGTATACAGCAGAATGATTCTTTTTTTTTTTTTTGCAGAATATATTCCTTATAGGCTATTATAAGATATTTGGTATAATTCTTTGTGCTATACAGTAAATCCTTGTAGCTTACCTATTTTATACTCCTAATTTGTCCTCCATGCCCCATTCTCCTGTTTGGTAACTGTAATTTGTTTTCTATTCTATGAGTCTGTTTCTGTTTTCCACAAAGATTCATCTAGATTATATTTTAGATTTTATCTGTCTCTGTCTGAAATATTAATCAGCCATAAAAATATTGCCATTTGCATCAACATGGATGGAACTAGAAAATATAATGCTTAGTAAAATAAGTCAGACATGTATATAACACAATTTGAAAATATTTCGCCCATTGTGTAGTAGGTTTCCCTTTTATTTTCTGATGGTTCCTTTGCTGTGGAGAGGATTTTTAGTTTGATGTAGCCCTACTTGTTTATTTTGCTTTTGTTGTCTACGTCTTTGGTCTGAGATCCGAAAGATAATTGCCAAGACCAGTGTTAAGGAATTTCGCCCTATGTTTTCTTCTAGGAATGGGAACATATTTAATCAATTTCAACTTTATAATTGTTGGAGTAGAAAATGAGCTATTGGAATATCTTATCCTTAGGGCTAATGGGTGAAGAAAAGTCTTATGATGGCAATTACAGGAACAATCAAAGTCCAGGGGCTTTTAATCAGGATTTATTTCTCACACAAGTTATTTATATTTCATCTGGGAGTAAAAACTCTTGTTGTGTAAATCTTGGAGTACACACACACACACACTCATGGGCACACAGATCTGATTGTATACTTACTGATTGATTTATTTCTTCTTTTGATATGTTTCTCTGTTTGCTATTTTTTGATAATATATCAAAAACATATTTTGATATGTTTCTCCTGTTCCTGGAGAAGGGAATGGCTACCCACTCCAGTATTCTGGCCTAGAGAATTCCATGGACTGTATAGTCCATGGGGTCGCAAAGAGTCGGACACGATTGAGTGACTTTCGCTTTCACTTTCTTTCCTGTTAGCTATGTGCTGTGTGCTGTGCTTAGTCACTCAGTCGTGTCCGACTCTTTGTGACCCCATGGACTGTAGCCCACGAGGCTCCTCTGTCCATTAGGGATTCTCCAGGCAAGAATACTGGAGTGGATTGGCATGCCCTCTTCCAGGTGATCTTCCCAACCCAGGGATCTAACCCAGGTCTCCCTCATTGCATGAGGATTCTTTACCATCTGAGCCAACAGGGAAGCCTGAAGAATACTGGAGTGGGTAGCCTATTCCTTCTCCAAGGGAACTTCCCAACCCAAGAATTGAAGCGGCGTCTCCTGCAATGCAGGCGGATTCTTTACCAGCTCAGCTACCAGGGAAGCCCTCTGTTAGCTATAGATCTTCAAAAATATGTCACAATTCTATAGCGGTGTGTAGGGACTTTTTTCATTCACAGTTATTTCACTGATGCTACTTTGTTTTTACTTTTGAACAATCAACAATAATACATTTTTACAATGATGTCAAAGGGTAATTGGACAATACAGCTCACTGACTATTTCTCTGTTAAAGGCAGCTGAAAATTAGAGTAGTATTTGCTCAGTTAGCACTGAATAAAGATAATTTGTTCAGCAGAAACAAAGGACAGATCATTTCTAATTAGAACATTTAGTAGTTGTATAAATATGGAAAACCATCAACTCTTTCTGAGAATCAGTCATTTTATTTGTGAAATGGGGATAGTATTTGTCCTGCTTTAATCTTTATAATTCTAAAGGCTAAAAGTAACTAATATTTATATATCCAATAATAAATTTTAAAAAGCAGACTGTACAGAAGCTGCAATGAGGAATAGAGAAATATATATATAAAGGAGATTTTGATAAACCTTTCCCAATTCAAGACAGAGCAAATGGACAAAAAATAGCAAAAATAAAAAAGCTAAAGATATAATCAATTAAAAAGTACAAACACATATCAAACTGCAAACTATCATAATAAAATTGTATCTCTTTCCAGTGTATATGGAACATTCACAAATATTGTTACAAACATAATCTCAATAAGTTGCAAATAAATATTATTATGCAAGCAGCACGTATATATCATTAGCTGTAGGGAATGGGAGTGAGAAGTTTGGAGAGGGCAAAAACACCAGCTAGACTTCTTGGGATAGATATTACTTCATAGGTTGATTTTTTAATCAGGTAAATATTTTATATAATTTAAAATAAAATAAAAAATTTAAAATAAAAATGTAATAAACAAACCTAGCTATGTATCCAGATTGTGATGTGTGTGTGGTGAGATAAAACAGCTGAGGGCTGTGTTGTTGCCATCAGGACCTGGAACATTTGATGAGAGGCAAAAAGATGAGACTAGGGAAGAGAAGCAAAGGCGTCAGTGGTATTGCTAATGCTAGATGGTGAATACGTAAGAATGTTATATGTACATATATAGAACCAGTTTATTTATATATATACATGCTGTGCTGTGCTTAGTTGCTTAGTCATGTCTGACTCTGTGACCCATGGACTTTAGCCTGTCAGACTCCTCTGTCCATGGGGATTCTCCAGGCAAGAATACTGGAGTGGGTTGCCATGCTCCTCCAGGGAACCCAGGTCTCCCACACTGCAGGCGGATTCTTTACTGTCTGAGCCACCAGAGAAATCCAAGAATACTGGAGTGGGTAACCTATCCCTGCTCCAGGGGATCTTCCCAACCCGGGAATTGAAGCCAGGGTCTCCTGCCTTACAGGAGGATTCTTTACCAGTTGAGTTACCGGGAAATCCCTTATACATACATACATATGTATATATTACTTGTAGATACATTATGCATTAGAATAAGGGTATATTATCTAGCTCCTGGTATTATGAAGACCAGTTAGTAATCTGCTATAGTAAAAGTCCAGGGCAGAGATAATGGTAATTGGGACCAGAGTGGAATATTTGAGTGTTGAAAACTGGGATGTTTTTAGGGAAAGAAAAATACCACAGAACTTACTGATAGATTGGATCTTTGCTAAATCTTGTCCAAAGGAAATATTAGTTCTTTTTTTTTTCATGGAAAGTTATCTTTTTTAAAATTTGTTTCCTTATGTAATTAGCTTCAAGCATTACAGAGTAGCTAAAGTTTCCAGGCAAGGTATGTGGAACAGAGGAGTTCATTTTAAATTCAGAATTTAAGAAATCTTCAAAGGGTCTGAGGCAGAAAGGAGTTAATAAAGGAAAAGCAAGGTCACTGGGCAAAGTGTAAGTGGTGATGATGCAGATATTGGTAAGACTGCTTCCATTTCAGATGTCGATTTGACCATTAATTCCTATTCAGGAGTACCAGTCAGGGCTGAAGCTTTAAAGGAGTATGTTCCCAGCAGGAAGCTCTTGAATTATGATGCTCATTACCAAGTGTGCTGGCTGCTTTCACACATGACCTTTAAGGCATCAATAATTTATAATGTGATTTATTTGTAAATAATGTGAAAAGAAAGTACTTGGCTGTCCTGATACAACATGAGTAGCTTGAGGAGTTGATGCAGAAACCAAGGTGTAGCTAACTTATAAGAATTTTTTTTCCATTGTCTAGGACTCTGATATAAACCTGGGAAGGTCTGCCCACAGTAAAATGTCTAATATTATATGACTATAAATGCTCACTAATAGGAAAGTAAAAACTGAGAAATTCTGTCAATAGCAACAAGTAAAATTCAACATCTGTATCTTCATTTTATCTTCATGTTCCTCTCTAGTTTTTATTTCTGCTTTAAATTGAGCTGTGCCAAAAAATCTGGCTAACTTTCTCTGTGATTGGGTATAGGATTGTCAGAGGGTAAGAAAAGAAACTACTGAAGTAAAATGTAAGGTCACTCTGTCAGAACAGAAAAAGAATTTCAAACATATCCTGGGATATTGATCAGATAAATGAATGCTTCTTAACTATCAAAATACAGAGCTGATAGAGACAAAGTTGTGTCTCTAAGACCAAATGAGGACTTAGTTCTAATATGGCAGATTTTCAGAATTTTCATAATGTAGAAGAACCACATAAAACCAGGAGTGGATATGAAGCACCATCTAGGAGTTATAGGGCTTCAATATCACACTGGCAGCCACCATCCTAGATAAGAGAAAACCTCCCTAATACTCTCCTGAAGGCCCCCATTACCTCCTTGTTTCTCAGACTATAGATGAGAGGGTTCAGTGCTGGAGTGATGACAATATAAAATACAGAGAGGATGTTGTCCTGTTGGGGACTGTGGTGGGAGCTGGGCTGGACATACATAAACATGGCAGCTCCATAGTACATTCCCACCACAGTCAGATGAGAAGAACACGTGAAGAGGGCTTTCTGCCTTCCCTCTCCTGAGGACATGTGGAGGACAGCAGCTAGGACAAACGTATAGGAGGCAAGGACAGCAGCAAGGGAAGGGCATGAGAAAGACGGAACCTGACACATACACCATGAATTCATACCTGGAGGTATCTGCACAGGCCAATTTCAGCAAGGGTGGGATCTCACAAAGGAGGTGCCTGATTTCCCGGGTCATGCAGAAAGGAAAATGCATGGTATATGAAGTGTGTATCACAGAATTCAGGAATGCCAGGGTCCAAGGGGTGGCCATCATGAGCCAGCAGACCCTCGGCCTCATGAGGAACCATGTAGTTCAGAGGATGACAAATGGCCACATACCTGTCATAGGCCATGAAGGCCAGTAAGAGGCCCTCTGCACCACCCAGGGTCAGTACTAGGAACATCTGAAGGGCACAGCCCTCAAAGGAGATGGCATTCTCTCCACGCAGATAATCCACAAGCATTTTAGGAATAACTACAGATGTAAGCATCAAATCCATGAGAGAAAGCTGGCTGAGCAGGAGGTACATGGGCACATGGAGCCGGGCATCCATTGTGATGACCAGGAGCAGCAGGCCATTGCTGGTGAGGGCCAGTGTGTACAGGACTGAGATTGTAGTGCAGAGCAGTCCAGGAGACCCACTGTCAGTCAGAATCCCCACCAAGACGAAACCACTTTCCAAGGTGGAGTTATAGAGCTCCATTCTGTGGGTTTTTTTCATTATCTGAAATTATGAAAAATCAGATAAGGTAGTTCTGATGTGGTCACTGGGGACTCCTTGCCTTTATAATGTTACAGCCCTTGATTGAAAGAAATTAGTTGCTCAGTTTATCATACCATGTATTAGTCTTTCATTCATAAATTAAATCACCAAGTATGTACTGATTGTTAAAATAGCACATTTCTTTCCTGTTTCTGATGTTTCCTTCAATATTAGGGAAGTTCCATTTGGGCAGTAATTCTGCATTTTCTCTGCTTCACCATCCCGCTTCCTCCTCTTGAGAAACAGGAGCAACTTAACAATGGGAAACATTAAAGGGAAAATATAGTCATATAGACATATGGAGTACACTAAATCACTTCAGTCGTGTCCAACTCTGTGACCCCATGGACTGTAGCCTGCCAGGCTCCTCTGTCCAAGGGATTCTCTAAGCAAGAATAGTGGAGTGGGTTTCTGTGCCCTCCTCCAGGGGATCTTCCCAACCCAGTGATTGAACCCATGTCTCTTTACATCTCCTGCACTGGCAGGTAGGTTCTTTACCACTAATGCCACCTGGGAAGCCCAGACATATGGTATCCAGCTTCTTTTTCCTTCCCTTCTTTTCAGGAGATGCAGTATCTTTGAGAAGGCCTAACACATATTTCCCTCTCTCCCACCTAGGTTGTGAAGCAATTGAGACAGGAGATATTTGTGCAGCCAAAACATCACCTTATTTTTCATAAAGTAGAAATTACAGGATGTAATTTCTGTGTCAGTGGATAATGGACTTCCTAAATCAACCTCAAAATGAACATAATTACCTTTGCAGTCACAAGCAAAGCAGGACCAGGGCAGTACTTCCCACTGAAGGACTGGCGGAACAGGAGAACAAGAGATACAAGTGCTGGTCATTGTATCTTCTAAGAAAAAGAGAGAATTTTATTCCAGTTCATTCTCCAATTAGATTAACTTCCTCCCTGAAACTTGAGAAGAAAGGAGAGAGTAGAGACTAAGGATTAATGTTCAGTTCAGTTCAGTCGCTCAGTCATGTCCGACTCTTTGCGACCCCATGAATAGCAGCACACCAGGCCTCCCTGTCCATCACCAATTCTCTGAGTCTATCCAAATCCATGATACCTTGATGCAAAAGAAAATTTTTGAAGAGAGAAAGAACCATTCCCTCTCGTGCCTATTATGTGCCAGGCACTGTGCTAGCTCCCATGCATACAGGGAAGTACGTAGTATGTGAAATACCAGACCACATTCAGTTACACTCATGAGGAGCATTGAAAGGTAGGTGGAGAATTCCCTGGCTGCCCAGTGGTTGGGACTTCCAGCTCTCACTGCTCAGAGCCTGAGTTCAATCTTTGGTCAGGGAACTAAGTTCCCACAGGCTGCATGGCATAGCCAATAAATAAATAAAATAGGTGTAACTATAAATTGTGAAAAGTGTCCTAAAGGAAAAAAAAATGAACAGTGGTTCTCATGTAGATTGGTAGTTAAAGAAAGCCTTCTGAGTCTGTGAATTTTAAGCTCAGCTTTGAAAGACAAACATAAATTACCCAGCTGAGGAGGGATGAAGAGCTACCTGAGCAATGGACATAAAATATGCAGAATATTTGAAATAGGAAAGAGCTTGTAATTTCTAAGAAGCTGAAGGAAGACTGGTGAGGATGGTACTGAATGAGATACACTTGGAGAGATAAACATGTTCCAAGTTATGTTTGGCCTTTCAGGGAATATGGACTGCTGTTGTTGTTATTTGTTAACTAAGTCATGTCTGTCTCTTTTATGACCCCATGGACTGTAGCCTGCCAGGCTCCTCTGTCCATAGGATTTCCTAGGCAAGAATACTGAGGTGGGTTGCTATTTCCTTCTCTAGGAGATCTTTCTGACCCATGGATTGAACCCACCTCTCCTGCATTGCAGGCCGATTCTTTACCACTGAGTCTCCATGGAATCCCATATAGGCTATAATTGAGAGCTGTTTTTTTTTTTTTTAAACATTTTATTTTGTATTGGGGTATAGCCAATTAACAAAGTTATGATAGTTTCAGGTAAACAATGAAGGGATTCAGCCATACATAAACATGTTTACATGCCTGTCCCAAACTCCCTAACTATCCTTTCCCCTCATCCTTCCCCTGGCAACCATAAGCTCATTCTCTAAATCTGTGAGTCTGTTTCTGTTTTACAAGTTCATTTGTATCATTTCTTTTTCGATTCCACATATAAGGGGTGTCTTTAATCTGTATACACAAGAGTGGTTCATACTTTTAAAAGATGACTCTGATAGTCCCATGGAGGAGTACAAGTAGAAGATGGGCAAGAACAGGCCCAGGGAGATATGTGCAAGGGGTGATTGTGGTCATTGATGTAAGATAGACCAGGGAAATGGCACAGATATGACAGAGTCAAGATTCATGTTGGAAGTAGAATCAACAACAATTGGTGACTGATATGATTCTTAAGATGGAATTCAGTCATGAGGAGCTAGTTTGTTAGGTGATAAATAGAAGAATTGAGTATGTTTAAGGGACAAGGCAATGACAACCCACTCCAGTACTCTTGCCTGGAGAATCCCATGGACGGAGGAGCCTGGTGGGCTGCAGTCCACGAGGTCGCTAAGAGTCGGATACGACTGTGCGACTTCACTTTCACTTTTCCCTTTCATGCATTGGAGAAGGAAATGGCAACCCACTCCAATGTTCTTGCCTGAAGAATCCCAGAGTCAGGGAAGCCTGATGGGCTGCCAGTTATGGGGTCACACAGAGTTGGACACGACTGAATCGACTTAGCAGCAACAGCAGCAGCAAGGGACTAGAAACCTTCATGAGAATGGAGAATATATTTTTCTCAGAGTGAGTAAATGAATAAATGGATAGGACTTTATGTGAAAGCTTGGAATTCAAGGACTGTTTTCTCCTGCAAAGTGCATAGTTTGCTGATTCTTCATCATGGTGTCCTTCTTACTACCACCAATTTAGCACTCACTCTCTTTTTGTTGATATTTTGTGATAATGATTTATACTTTGACTTGTCTAAGACATTGTGAATAAAACACAAGGCAAGGTCAAACTCCCTGGCTTGAGTTATATCTTTCCTACTGATCACATAATCTTATTTTAACATGTAGCTGTCACATTTTTCTCACTTGTAAAGTAGGAGTGATCTTAGCTCTATGCAACTGTTTCAGTGATCTCATGATTTTTTAATTTTCATAACTATTTTACATGTCATATTTTAACATATTTTTATGGCTATAGTCACAGAGTTCAGTTCAGTTCAGTCACTTAGTCATGTCTGACTCTTTGCAACCCCATGGACTGCAGCACACCAGGCCTCTCTGTCTATCACCAACTCCCAGAGTTTACCCAAACTCATGTCCATTGAGTCAGCTCTTCGCATCAGGTGGCCAAAGTATTGGAGTTTCAGCTTCAACATCAGCCCTTCCAATGAACACCCAGGACTGATCTCCTTTAGGATGGACTGGTTGGATTTCCTTGCAGTCCAAGGGACTCTCCAGCACCACAGTTCAAAAGCATCAATTTTTCATCTCTCAGCTTTCTTTATAGTCCAGCTCTCACATCCATACTTGACTACTGAAAAAACCATAGCCTTGACTAGACAGTCCTTTGTTGGAAAAGTAATGTCTCTGCTTTTCAATATGCTATCTAGGTTGGTCATAACTTTCCTTCCAAGGAGTAAGCATCTTTTAATTTCATGGCTGCAGTCACCATCTGCAGTGATTTTGGAGCCCCCCAAAATAAAGTCTCTCACTGTTTCCACTGATTCCCATCTATTTGCCATGAAGTGATGGGACCGGATGTCAAGATCTTAGTTTTCTGAATGTTGATAGATTCTCAATAAATGTAAAGTATGAGCAGTATACAGAAACCAGTTTACAGAAATTTTTGTTCAGTTACTCTCTCTCTTTTTTTTTTATTGGTGGTAAAAAGCAAACAACATGTGATCTACTCTTTTAAAGTTTTAAGTGTACAGTACAGTCAACTATAAGCACAATGTTGTACAGTAGATCTCCTGAACTTTTCCATTTTGCATGACTGAAACTTTATTCTCACTGAACAGCAGCTCTCAATTTCCACATCCCAGCAGCCCTGGAAGCCACCATTCTTTCTGCTACAATTTGACTATTATAAATGACATAAGAGGAATCATGTAGTATTTAGACTTCTGTGGTTGACTTCACTTAACAGTGTATTCCAATTTCTTACGTGTTGTAGCACAGGACCAGATTTCCTTCTCTTTATAGTTGAATAAAATTCCATTATATTTATATCACATTTTCTTTAGCCATTCATCTGTCAGTGGACATTTAAGTTGTTCCCCCCTTTTGGTTATTAACATACTTAATCGATTGCCCTCAAAATCAGTTCATCATCTGGCAAGCTGACCTCCCCTGCCTCATTTTTGCCTGTGGTTCCTAGCCTTTCTGCCCTCCTCTGTCCCTGTCTGGACCCCAAGTCCCTCCATGTTGATTCAGTTGAAATTCTCCAGGAAATTGTGTTTCCTCTTGCCTCTAGCCTTTTGCACTTGCAGCTCCTTCTTCCTAGAAAGCGCCATTTCTTTCCCCTTTCACATTCCACATGCTCTAATCCTTTTTCTCAGTTAAAACTTCCTGGTACTTCAGAACATCTCTGTTACTACCTCCCAGAAGTTTGCCTTGCTTCTCTCAGAGTAAATGGCTTCACTGACTATTGCAGTCAAATATTTTAATGCTAATCTTCAAATGAAAGGATTACATCTTATTCACAGTGTTTGTTCAGTATATGGCTGCTGCTGCTGCTGCTGCTGCTAAGTCGCTTCAGTCATGTCCGACTCCGTGCGACCCCATAGACGGCAGCCCACCAGGCTCCCCCGTCCCTGGGATTCTCCAGGCAAGAACACTGGAGTGGGTTGCCATTTCCTTCTCCAATGCATGAAAGTGAAAAGTGAAAATGAAGTCGCTTAGTTGTGTCCGACTCCTAGCAACCCCATGGACTGCAGCCCACCAGGCTCCTCCACCCATGGGATTTTCCAGGCAAAAGTACTGGAGTGGGGTGCCATTGCCTTCTCCGACACAGCTCCTTAATTAGAGAATATCCTTGATGATTATTTGTTTAATAAATGAGATCAACATTAGTGACATGTCCAAGACCTAGGAAACAAATAACATTTCCTAACCATCCACATTTCCTAACTAGGGTCCTGCTCCCATTTCCTGATCATTCATTTACAGAAACCTCATAATACCCCCCAAACAGAGATAAAATCCTTACCTCTGATAGACAGGAGATACTGCTGGTATCACTGTTGGCTGTGTATTTGTTTGGAGGGTGAAGAAGGGCAAATAGAAATTGGTGAGTAAATAAAGTAGATTTTGTACCAGTGCGTGAAGGGGACCAGCTGTGAGGAGGTATGTGGGATCAGTGGGTCAGGGCATTCCCATGCATCTGGCTTGGCAGGGCCTCTCTGGGATGGGTCACCTGGTCTTTGAATGACCTACACTTCAGAGAGAAGGGTCTCATAGGAACCTGAAACAGCCTGTCCCCTCTCTTATGTGAAGGGTTAAGACAGGCTGTATCTCTGGCCCAGTCATCTTGTGAAGGAATTTTCCTAGTCATAAAGCAATTGTCTAACTAAGGTGAATGCTTAACTTTTAAAAACAGTTTCACTCCTACTTGGCTCTGGAGCTGAATAAAGGAAAACCAGTGCAGATGATCCAGGAAGAGGACCCAAAGGAAGGTCTGCAATGCCTGGCCTCACTTTCTCAGGGGCCACAGTGAGACAGGGCCCTGTCCTTGGGGGTGGCTCTTCTGCCTCCCTACGTGATGACGATGACTTTGTCCCTCTACTCAGAAGCTTTGTTTAAAAGGAACTCTTTCCCCAGCTGAATTGACCCCTTCCTGGAAGTGCTGGGAGACAGGAAATTTAATAAATCTCCTGGGTGTGATTCCTGACCTCTTAACTCTCCTTTCATCTCTCAGTAAATGAGTTCTGCACCCCAGTAAAGGAAACATGGAAGGGGGGCTATTTACAATCCCTGAGTTCACACCTAATGACCAGGCCTTGGGCTAGTACTGTGCATCTGTGCCAAATTCATAGGGATTTGAGAAGACCCAGTGAGGTCTCAGGAGAGCTGTGAAAGCAGGACTCTATCTCAGTCTTTCCTCTGGAGGTAACTGTTGCAGTGAGCACAAGTGAGTATCTCAGAGCAGATTAATTAAGACTAAAGCAGACAATGTATCCTGCTCTGTTTTCCTTCCATAGTTCTTTTTTTTTTCTCATTCAATATGTAACCCTAACTTTGCATGCTTTGTTTTCTTCCATTATTCTGTCTTCTTTTCTTGTTCAATATGTATTAACTTCAACTGTGCACTGAACACATTATATAGCAATAATATAGAAAAAAATAACCAACCATCCTTTCTTAGGGATGTTACCTTCTAGGTGGTGGAGAACAAGTAATAAAATATCATAAGTGTCACATTGTATGTTAGGAGTTTTCAAGTGCTTTGGAGCTAAAAAAGGTAAGAGGAACAGAGAATGTAGGAAGAAATTGTTAACTTTAAATAGAAGGGTTAGAGCAGATCTTACTGAGAAAATGTCCTTTGAGCATAAATGTGAAGATAATTTTAGACAGAGAGAAGAGCCACTGAAAAGGTTCTGAGGTCAAGCTGAGACAGGCAAACAAGGAGACCAAGGAGCTGGACTGGAATGAGCAAGCTGGGTTGGATGTAGGAGGAGATGAGGTCAGAGAGTAAGTGGAGTAAGCATATAGAACCACTGTGAAGGTTTTGACTTTTGTTCGAAGTGAATCAGGGAACTATTGGGGGTCTTTGAATAGGAAATTGAAATAATTTGAATTTTGTTTAAGAGGAATTGTCACTTTGTTAAAGACTTTGCTTTGTTACTCTGTTAAAGACTTTACAGGGACCAGAAAGGAAGCAAGCAGACTGGTTAGGAACCTTTTGCAATGACCCAGAAAGGAGCCAATGACTTGGGTCTGAGGGGTGGCAGTGGAAGATTTGTTAAGTGATATAATCCTGGATATATTCAGAGGAAGGATGCGTGTATCCTTAAATGTCAGTTTTGTCAGTTTGCTGCTGCTCAGTTAAGTCAGGTGATTAGAACTTAGTGCTGATGGCCTCTATTTTAGGCCCTTAAATATTTTCTCTGATGCTGAGATTCTTTATGAATTCATCAAATGTTATTTAATTTCTACTTTGTACCAGGCTCAGTGACCCCGTTGTGGAAAATATGTAGTTTCTGCCCTCCTTATATGGTTGTGGGGAAGATATTGAAAACTGTAGTCAAAGCTCACATTTTAATACAGAAGATGCTAGACAGTCTAGTCTGTGAAGGAGGTGGATTTCTGTAGATTCCACCATAGCACACCACCAAGCTCTTCCTAGAAACACACACACACACACACACACACATTAGTGGCCTGTATTAACATGGTTTAGTCATCTTCTTAAGGTAAAGTAGGATCTATAAGTCATCATTCCATATTCCCTTCTGCTCCCTGGGCAGATTATTAGAGGCCAGGGAATTCATAATTATCTCCAGGAAGAGGAGAGCATTTCTTGTTCAAAGAGTAGATGTTTGCTGCGTCAGAAGACCTACAGATGTTGCCTCAATGACTCTCAAGTGTGAGGAAAAGGGTAGAAATGTTATTCTCCTTATATGGCCCTAAAGAAACCTCTAGCTATGCTTTCTCAAAATCATGCCCAGAGTCTCAGTATGTTAGTAGCTCAATTATAATGCAAATTGAATTCCTAAATTTCCAGGATGTCTTCTGTTAAAGTGAGGGTATTGTTTAGGGAGGAATGGGAACCTGACAATTGGACTAGGGACAAATAGATTCCCATGACTCTGAGGACATTGTTCTAATTTTTTGACCAATAATTAGCTGTTTCGTGAGAATTTGGCCCTCATTTGCCTTAGAAACATGTAATAAATGCCCCTGAGATTGTTGCCATTAAGACACTGCAGATTCTCCTCAGGGACCACTCTCACCTTCCCTCTTTGCTTCCAAACTTGTAAGTAGACTCACATTCCAGCAAACTCAAAGGGTGAGAGTTGTTATAAATCAAAGGAGCAGCATAATTTTTCTGATGTACACAGACAGAAATCTGGGAGATACGTGTGGGGATGGAGCTCATGGGTATGGAATTTTGGTGGGAGGAAAAAAAGTTGGATCAGGCTAACTTATTGATATGGCCCACTAAGTAGAGACCCTGGATTCAGTGTTTCAGCTCAAGAGGTTAGAAAGGGCTCTACAGATTGTTTAGTTTGGTGGCTAAAACATGGGTGCAAGGGTAGGTCTACCACAGTAAATAGAATTTAAAGTGTAAGATTTACGTTTACATACTGTGGAGTAAGTTGTCCAAAGGCTTTGGGAGATAAACTGTTGGAATGGGTTTATCAAATAAGGCCTGCTCACCCACTCTGGGAGAATACATCTTTCACTATGACTGTGAGAAACAAATTTATGAGAGAAAACCCAGCATCCTTTAAGGGCCCCATGGTTGCTCTTCTGTGTAGGTCAGAAATTATAGTGGGAGCTGCTACCACTGAACTGGGATCTCTAAACGCAATGGGTATAATGGGATCTCATGTGGCATGGCCATCGTCATATCTTAATCATCAAAGATAAGTTGACTGTGGCTGTTGTAATGGGTGGCAGATTGCAAGCAGTAAGCATAGCAGTCTGACTCACAGAGACTGATGGTTAGTTGATGATGATGTTCTTAGAAAATAACTTCTTGGTGTCAAATCCTTTGCTCTTGAGTTTAAGTCATGGTCAGCTAATGACATTCCTATAAATGTCCACCAAACAAATGTCATTTTCTGATCTGACAAGAAAGGCGAGGTGCCAAGGCACAACTCTCCCCTGCCAAGGTCCTGGTCTTGGCTAAGAGAAGGTAGATCTCAGCTGGTAGCTTCCTCAGGACCAGGTCCCCAGACCCTGCCTAGCTGTCATCACTGAGGGAGCCAGGCACCCAGGACCCAACTGGCTCTCAGGCTCCCCAAACAGTGGGGTGGGGGTGGGGGTCAGCCAGGTCCTGTAGACTGTGAACCCAGGCAGACTGCCACTGCTATTAGGTCACAGAAACGGGGATGCGGGAGAAGCTTACCACTACCTCAAGGCCTGGGTTAAGCCAGTGGGTAGCCTTGGTGAGGGCTCTGGAGACCTGCAGGACACAGCCCCCAGCCTCGTTCTTTGGTCTCTCATCTTGCCCGTTGGCCCAGGGCCAGGCGAGCTGGAAGACCCTAGGGAGAAGGCAAGGATCCCCCTCTCACTTCACTCCAAATGACAACCACCTTTCCCACTGGGCCTTTGGCTGAATTCCTCATAAACATGGCTCATTAATAGTTGGCTGCTTGTGAACAGGGCCCACATGGTGCTGACCAATGGCCAAGAATGACAGCTACAGATAGCTTACGGTGAACTGTTGGATTCATGATCTCCAAAGAAGAAGATTTAGCTTTGGGACCAGAGACCAGGCTTGATCACTCAAGAAATTTCATATAGCAGAGTTTTATTAAAGTGAAAAGGGAGTGGGAAAGCTTCTGACATTGACATAAAAAATGGGATTGAGAGTGACCCCCGTGCTAGCTTTAGCAAGCTGTTTTATGTCTGTTAGAAAGTTATTAATCAGATAAGATAGACAACTCAAGGCTGAGGGAGTTTCACGAGGCCCCTCTCCCACAATATGCATTTTTGAGGTAGGTTGGCACGAGGTATATCATCCCCCAGCCATAAAATAATTGATATGAATACTGGTTTGTTGAGCTATTATCAGCCCAAGGTTTGAAAAAAGAAAAAAAGTTAGTCTTAGGTGGAATCATTTTGAAGAAAGGCAAATTCCAAAGCAAATACATAGTTTCATTAACATAGCTTAAGAAAAACATTTCCTTGGAGAGTTTGTTTCCTCCTGCTACTTAAAGGAGAGACAAAAAATGTCTAACACTTGCTGCCTATTTCCTCCATTTGGAGACCCCTGGCATTCCTGCCTGTTACCCTCTCACTACCAGTCCCATGGCAACTGTTGCCTGGTAACACCATAGGGGAAGAGGGGAGGAATAATGCATGGCAGTGACCTCATGCAAAGAGCTGTGCTTGGCTGGCATTACTACAAAGATATTATGCTTACTGTTTTTTCTTATCATGGAATGGTGAAGTCAAGTGGGCCTTAGGCAGCCTTACTACAAAAAAAACTAGTGGAGGTGATGGAATTCCAGCTGAGCTATTTCAAATCCTGACAGATGATGCTGTAAAAATGCTGCACTCAATATGTCAGCAAATTTGGAAAACTCAACAGTGGCCACAGGACTGGAGAAGGTCAATTTTCATTCTAATCCCAAAGAAAGGAAATGACAAAGAATGTTCAAACTACTGGACAGTTCAGTTCAGTCGCTCAGTCATGTCTGACTCTTTGTGACCCTATGGACTGCAGCACACCAGGCCTCCCTGTCCATCACCACCTCGCGAAGCTTGCTCAAATTCATGTTCATCGAGTCGGTGATGCCATCCAACCATCTCATCCTCTGTTGTCCCCTTCTCCTCCTGCCTTCAATCTTTCCCAACAAAAGGGTATTTTCCAAGGAGTCAGTTCTTTGCATCAGGTGGCCAAAGTATTGGAGCTTCAGCTTCAGTATCAGTCCTTCCAATGAATATTCAGGATTGATTTCCTTTAGGATGAACTGGTTTCATCTCCTTGTAGTCCAACTACTAGACAATTGCTCTCTTTTCTCATGCTAGTAAGGTTATGCTCAAAATCCTTTAAGCTATACTTCAGCAGTATGCGAACCTAGAACTTCCAGATGTACAAGTTGGTTTTGAAGAGTCAAGGAACCAGAGATCAAATTCCAAACATTCGTTGAATCATGGAGAAAGCAAGGGAGAAAAACATCTGCTTTGTTGACTACCCTAAAGCCTTGACCATGTGGATCACAGCAAACTGTGGAAAATTATTAAAGAGATGGAATACCAAACCACCTTACCTATCTCCTGAGAAACCTATATGCGGATCAAGAAGCAATAGTTAGAAGCTTACCTGGAACAAATGACTGGTTCCCAATTGGGAAAGGAGTACAACAAGGCTGTACACTGTCACCCTATTTATTTAGCATATATACAGAGTACATCATGCAAAATGCCTGGCTGGATAAATCAAAGCTGGAATCGAGATTGCCAGGAGAAAAATTAACAATCTCAGATATGCAGATGATACCACTTTAATGGCAGAAAGTGAAGGGGAGCTAACAAGCCTCTTGTGAGGGTGAAAGAGGAGAGTGAAAAAGCTGATTTAAAACTCAGCATTCAAAACACTAAGATCATGGTATCTGGTCCCATAGCTTTATGGTAAATAGAAAGAGAAAAAGTAGAAGCAATGACAGATTTTATTTTCTTGGGCTCCAAAATCACTGCAGATGGTACTACAGCCATGAAACTAAAAGATGCTTGCTCCTTGGAAGAAAAGCTATGATAAACCTAGACAATGTATTGAAAAGCAAAGACATCAGTTTGCCAACAAAGATCCTTATAGTCAAAGCTGTGGTTTTTCCAGTAGTCATGTATGGATGTGAGAGGTGAACCGTAAAGAAGGCTGAGTGCCGAGGAATTTATGCTTTTGAATTGTGGTGCTGGAAAAGATTTTTGAGAGTCCCTTGGAGAACAAGGAGATCAGACCAGCCCTAACGTAAGTCCACCCTGAATATTCATTGGAGAGACTGATGCTGAAGCTGAAGCTCCAGTACTTTGGCCGCCTGATGCAGAGTGGACTCTTTGGGAAAGACCTTGATGTTGAGAAAGATTGAAGGCAAATGGAGAAGGGGGTGGCAGAGGATGAGATTGTTAGATAGCATTGGACATAAATTTGAGCAAACTCCAGGAGATAATGAAGGACAGGGAAGCCTGACATGCTGTAGTCCATGGAGTGGCAAAGAGTTGGACACAACTGAACAACAATAACACCAGGAAGCAGCAATTACTCTAGACGTTTCAATGAGACATTTACCTATTAGATGATTGTAGATGAATGTGACAAAAATTCAAGTACCTTCCACTGAAGTGAAATTTCTAGGTGTCTAAAGAAGATCAGTCCTGGGTGCTCTTTGGGAGGAATGATGCTAAAGCTGAAACTCCAGTACTTTGGCCACCTCATATGAAGAGTTGACTCATTGGAAAAGACTCTGATGCTGGGAGGGATTGGGGGCAGGAGAAGAAGCGGACGACAGAGGATGAGATGGCTGGATGGCATCACCGACTCGATGGACATGAGTTTGAGTGAACTCTGGGAGTTGGTGATGGACAGGGAGGCCTGGCATACTGCAATTCATGGGGTCACAAAGAGTCAGACACGACTGAGGGACTGAACTGAACTGAATTGAACTGAGCGGGCTCTTGCCTGGAAAATCACATGGACGGAGGAACCTGGTAGGCTGCAGTCCGTGGGGTCGCGAAGGGTCGGACACAACTGAGCGACTTAGCTTTCACTTTTCACTTTCATGCGTTGGAGAAGGAAATGGCAACTCACTCTACTGTTCTTGCCTGGAGAATCCCAGGGATGGGGGAGCTTGGTGGGCTGCTGTCTATGGGGGTCGCACAGAGTCGGACACGACTGAAGAGATTTAGCAGCAGAAGCAGCGGTATTGTTACCGAGCCCATGCTTGTTCTGCTTGCCCCATAAAAGACCAATAAATTGAGAGATGAGTTGTTTAAACAAGGAATAACGACTTTAATCAGAAGCTAGCAGGCTGAGCAAATGGTAGACTGTGTGTTCAGTTGTGTCTGACTCTTTGTGACCCCAAGGGCAATAGCCTTCCAGGCTTCACTGTCCATGGGAATTTTTCAGAGGATCTGATCTTCCTGACCCAGGGATCAAACCTGAGTCTCCTGCATTCCGGGAGGATTCTTTACCTTTGCACCACCTGGGAAGACCCAGAGGGCAGACTAGCAGTCTCAAAAAAGCATTGTCCCTCAGTCGGAATTGGGGCTCCTGTTATAAACAAGAGGGGGAGGGGCCAATTTTGGCACTGACCAATGGCTGACCAGGGCCCCATAACGGCAGCTAGTTGACAGTTACTAACAGTCGCCTGCTTGGGGGAGGGGCGCACTGTGGTGAAGGCTGAGTGCAGCATCAAATAGCAGGTGCCTGCCTCACTGCCACTGCACCCAGAGCATAAAGGTGCGACTCCAGGTTGCTCCAGCAGTGTCGTCCTCCAGCCCTCGGTGGCTGCAAACAACATGGTGGCCGCATAAAGATGGCTGACACGTCAGGCAGTCATGATCACTGTCTGAGGCAACAGGCACTGTGGGTTCAGCCTGCTGCTGGCCCCAGCAGCCAGCCTCATGAGTGCCGAGGTGGCTCTGGAGCTGACGTACCCGGAGCGGAGCCCTGCCTGCCTGCCTGCTTGCGCAGTGGGTGAGTGATGGGAGCAGTGGCCTGACCAGGTTAGGCTCAGTGAGGGCTGCCGTGGGGAGGTGCGACAGAGAGGCCACTGTCTCAATGGAGCACAAGCCTGCGCCAGGGAGGGAAGGGCGCATCACACCTCCGGGTTCAGGCTGGGAAGGCCGCCACTACAGTGAGGGGCATGTCAAGACATCCTTTGTAAGGTAAGGAAAAATGACGCATAATATCTAGTATGCTGCTTTGGTTTTGAAGGCAATATTCCTCACGTGGGTGAGCTATTCCAGCTCATCTACCAAATGACTCAAAAAGCAGGGTCCAGAATAAGATAAGGCTCTGCAACAGGTCTAAGATTCTCTGTCTTGTGGGCCATATGATCCAACAGATACAGCGGTGCTGAAAGTGTCAGTAGTACATAGGGATGCTGTTTAGAGCTTTTAAGAAACCCTTTTATATGAATCACAGAACAAACACTTAGGATTTTGGAGTAAATCCCTGACATCTCTGTGAATAACTACTCTCCTTTTGAGAAACAGCTTTTAGCTTATGATTGGGCTTTGTCAGACAATGAACACTTAACCATAGGCCATGAAGGACCTGGCTGCCATTATAAATTGGGTGTTATCTGACCCACCAAGCTATAGGGTTAGACATGGACAGTAGTGCCCCATTATGGAATGGAAGTGGTATGTATGAGGTAGGGCTTGAACAAGCCATGAAGACATAAGTTGCATGGGGAAGTGGCCCAAATGCCCGTAGCTCTTATTCTTGCTACATTACCTTCTATCTCTTACACCACACGTACAGCATCTTGGGGAATTCTCTGTGACCAGTTAGTTGACTGAGGAAGAGAAAACCTGGACATGGTTTACAGATGATTCTGCACAATATGCAGGAGCCACCCTAACATGGACAGTTACAGCAGTACAGCCCCTTTCCAGTACATCCCTGGAGGACCATGGTAAAGGTAATTTGTCCCAATGGGCAGAACTTTGACCAGGGCACCTGTTTGTCCATTTTGCCTAGTAAGAGAAATGATCAAAAGTATAAATCTATATACTTAATCAATGGTTTTTCTGGATGGCCCAGGATTTACAAGGAGCATGATTCAAAAACTGGAGACAAGGAAGTCAGGGAAGAGGAAATGTGATTATACTTCTCTGAATGGAGCCATGAAATTAAAAGATGCTTGCTCCTTGGAAGAAAAATTATGACCAACCTAGACAGCGTATTAAGAAGCAGAGACATTACTTTGCCAACAAAAGTCCCATCTAATTAAAGCTATGGTTTTTCCAGTAGTCATGTATGGATGTTAGAGTTGGATTATGAAGAAAGCTGAGCACCAAAGAATTGATGCTTTTGAACTGTGGTGTTGGAGAAGACTCTTGAGAGTCCCTTGGACTGCAAGGAGATCAAACCAATCAACCTAAAGGAAATCAGTCCTGAATATTCATTGGAAGGACTGATGCTGAAGCTGAAATCCTTCAATACTTTGGCCACTGGATGCAAAGAACTGACTCATTGGAAAAGACCCTGATGTTGGGCAAGATTGAAGGTAAGAGGAGAAGGGGACGACAGAGGATGAGATGGTTGGATGGCTTCCAACCAACTGACTCGATGGACATGAGTTTGAGTAAGCTCCAGGATTTGGTGATGGACAGAGAGGCCTGGTATGCTGCAGTCCGTAAGGTTGCAAAGAGTTGGACATGACTGAGGGACGAAACCGAACTGAACTGAATGGGAAAAAAAAAATCATTAAGGTATTTTGTGTTCCATGTGAATACTCACCAAAAGTTGACCTCATCAAAAAATTATTGTTTTAATGAGTGGATGGATGACCTGTTCTGTGAACAATAGTCTTTTTCCCCAGCCACTTTTGTCCTTTCCCAGTGGGCTTATAAGTGAAATGACCATGATGGCAGGGGTGGAATTTGTGCATGGCCTCAGAATCATTGATGTATACTTGCTAAGGATGACCTGGCTAGAGCTAGAGTCCAATCTGTCAGCAGCAGAAACCAACATTGAGTCCCTAATATGGCACTATTTCCTGCCAATTACCTGATGATGACTGGTTACTTTGGACCACTTCCAACATGGAAGAGGCAACATTATGTTCTTCCTGGAATAGACACAACTTTTGACATATTATTGCCTTCCCTAAATGCAGTACTTCTGTCAAAGCTACCATCTGTAGACTTACAGAGTAATTTATCCATTCTTGTAGTTTTTCCACAATGCATTGCTTCTGACCAATAAACAAAGTGTGTTTCACAGAAACTGAAATACAGCAATGTGTCCGTGCTCATGACATTCACTGATCTTACCCGGAAGAGTATGACTGGGATACAGGAAATCCCTTAGGGAATCTCTTAGCACCGTGATTAAAGTTAATGGAAAATTACAACAACTTGTTTCAGGCAGGATTTCTAATGGCCCAGACCCTTCAGAAATGAAGGTTTCAGTCACCATACTAGGCAAAGAACAATGGACAGCTGAGGTGCTTTTTTGAGAGCAAAGAGAATATGGAATGGGTTGTTAAAGACAATTACAAACATTAGTAAAGACCATGTGACCAGTTGCAGAAATGAAATAAGATTTGTAATAGTTGAATATTATAAATATGTGTTTTGTTATAAATATATGTATACCCCTATATCTCATTTAGCATAAAATATATTAATAAATACATTTATACCACAGTGTTTAAGTTACAGTATCAAGGGAAAAGTGTGAACATCCCCAAGGACTTCACAGCTTCTGGAGAAGAATTAGCATAGTTTTGGTTTTACACAGGATAGTTGTATTGTGTTAGGTGGAAGAATGACCTTGTTATTGTCTTTATTTTGGAGATTGCATGATTCAAGGAGATAAATGTGAACTCTAAGTTGACAAGGGAAGACCATGGTAACCAATTTTATGTATCAACTTGGCTAGGCTTTATTTCCCAGTTTTTCAATCAAACACTAATGTGTGACTGTGAAGGTATTTTATTAGAGGTGATTCAAGTCCGTGTTCAGTTCACTTTAAGTATGAAAGATTATTCTAGATAATTTAGAGGAACTTTGTTCAATCAAGTGAAGGGCCTTAAGAGGAGAACTGAGGGTGAAGAAATTTCACCTGTGAGAAGTAGCTTACTCTCATGCCCAAGAGTTCCAGGCTACCCTTCCTGACCGTCTGCCCTCCGAATTTCAAATTAGTGTCACCAACTCCCACAGTTTCATAAGTTAGTTCCATGTAATAAATCTTTTGATGCATATCTCCTACTGGGTCTGGTTTATCAGATTGAACCCTTACTTATACAGTCAATACATTTTTTTCCTGCAACAAAGGGGAAATTTTTACCAATTTAGTTACATGCAAGACTTCCTGCTACCATCAGCTTTGACAATTTATCTTACTTTTTCTGGTTCACTCTCTGATGGTTGTCCAGGAAAACCTTTACCTATTTCCATCCTTCTCTGAAGCTTCTAGTCAGCTACAAGTCATTCCATCTTTCCTTCTTGAAAGCCACTCTTCTGATTTTGAATATAGTAGCATAGTTATAACTGGAGTACAATATTAAATAGGCAATATAATTATAAAATCCATGTACAACTTTTTTAAATTTTTTTATTTTGTATTGGGGTATAGCTGATTAACAATGTTGTGATAGTTTCAAGTGAACAGTGAAGGGACTCAACCATCCATATACGTGTATCCATTCTCCCCAAACCCCCCTTCCATCCACGCTGCCACATAACATTGAGTAAAGTTCCATGTGCTATACAATAAGTCCTTGTTGATTATCCATTTTAAACCATTTCTAATGGTCAGTGTGTACATAACCTTTCCAAACTCCCTAACTATTCCTTCCCCTGGTGACAATACATTCATTTTCTAAGTCTGTGAGTCTCTTTGTTTTGTAAGTAAGGATCATTTGTATCATTACTTTTTAGAATCCACATATAAGAGATGTCATAGAATATTTCTCCTCTGTCTGACTTACTTCACCTAGTAGTATGTACAACCTCTAATCATTAATTTAGGAAACCTGAATTGTGGACAAAGTTTTCAGTTATAGTATTTTCTCTACTTTTCTGTATGATTTAAACATTTAAAAATAAAATATTAAAAATATTAAAGCAAAATAAATATTGAGGGCAAAAAGTAACAAAGGAGAGATAAAAATGAACTGTTGTATGGGCAATAAGATACCTCCCTTGGAAATACAATTCATCAAGTAAAATAGAACATGAGTAAGAACACAGAGGATTTGTATAACACATGGCCTAATGGCTATACAGAAAAATTTTAAATCAGGTGGTCTAAACCAGAAAAGGAACATCAGTTTATAAATATAGATAATGGTTGAGGTTGTAATAATAAATAATTATATAGCTGTTTAATTAAAATTAAAACATTTTTAGAATAAAAAACAATCTTATGAGATTTCAAAGCAGAAAGTATTAGTTGATCAGTCATATCTGACACTTTTCAACCCTATGGTCTGTCCATGGAATTCTCTAGGTAAGAATACTGGAGTGGGTTGCCATTCCCTTCTCCAGGGGATCTTCCCGACCCAGGGATCAAACTTGGGTCTCCTGCATTGCAGGCAGATTCTTTACCCTCTGAGCTAACAGGGAAGCCCATGAGATTTCAAAATAACATTAATTGTACAATAAAGCAGCATAGCAGCAATGATTAATAAAGATTTTCAAGCAAAAATATATACTGCTATCTTTTGACAAAAGACTGAAAAGTCTGCCACTTGGATAGGAATTATATGATTCAAGATAAAGTATCTTACATTGCTTTTAGTGCTTATATGAGGGCCATGACCCATACCAGTACCTTTTGACTAAAGAAAAGTGGTAGTGGTGGTAGTTAAGTCTCTCAGTCGCGTCCGACTCTTGCGATCCCATGGATTGCAGACTGTCAGGCTCCTCTGTCCATGGATTTCCCAGGCAAGAATACTGGAGTGGGTTGCCATTTCCTTCTCCGAGGGATTCTTCCTAACTTGGGAATTGAATCCAGGTCTCCTGCATTGCAGTCGAATGCTTTACCAACTGAGCTACAAGGGATATTATTAGAAATTATACAGTGGTTAGACTAAAACTCATGAGGGCCAGGAAAATATATCAGGTTTAGATAAGTTGAAAACTACCACAGCTTATAAAACCAAATTAAAACAATCTTATCTGATATTTTTTCTTAAATTTACTTATTTTTGGCTGTGCTGGCTCTTCATTGCTGCCTGGGCTTTCTCTAATTGCAGTAGCGGGGCTTCTCATTGCTGTGGCTTCTTCTGTTGCAGAGTACTGGGCTCTATTGAAGGGGGCTTCAATAGCTGTTGTAAGTGGCTCAGTAGTTGTGGCTCCCAGGCTCTAGAGCACAGGCTGAATAGTTGTGTCTCATGAGCCTAGTTGCTTCACAGCATGTGGGGAGTCCTGGATCAGGGATCAAACCTGTGTCTCCTGCCTTGGCAGGCAGATTCTTTACTACTGAGACAACAGGGAAGCCCCTCATCTGATCTTATATAAAAACTTAATACAAAATAGGAAGACCATGTAGTTATAATGTAAAGTCAAAACAAAACAAATATAGTATATAAATTAATAACTCAATTAAAACTTATGAAATGTGGCTTCTAAGTTGTTAGGGTGAAATGGCATGCCTGCCATCCTTAAACTCTTGGCAGAACACATTTTGTTAATTTGCTCATCCAATATGTTTGCTAGGCCAGACAGAATCCATTTTTCCTCTATCATTTTATAATGGCTGAATGAAAGCATGTACTACTTCTTAGCGTATTGCATCCACCATTACAAAATTAAAATAAAAAATTTAGAAGGGAGATGTTCTGGGAAACTTGGAAAAATCTTATACATCCAGGCCAAGTACTGTCTAACAAAAGCAGTTTCATGGCTCTTGTCAATGCCAATGCTTACTTTACCTGAAAACTAGGGGGCTTTAATGAATTGCTTCTAGTTTTTCTGAGTCTAAGCCCCAACTATAACACCCCCAAAATTATAAATGTAGAAGTTCCAATAAAGGAAGAGAACTAAAGTGTGAAATTATGTATTTTATAAATATATCCCATTTGTTGGAAAATTTACATTGTATGTATTTTATACTATAAAAATTTATATTACATATCATATAATACAATTTATAAGTGGGTTTTATTATAAAATGGGTATTTTATATTATATATATGTATGTATACATACATATGTATATAAAATCCTGTTTTCTCTCTACCATGGTAAGTTTTGCACGCTATCTTGCAATGTTTCTTTTGGAGTCTGAAAGGTATTTCTCTCTCATTTTTTCATAGATTTTAAAAAGTAATTAAATGAGATATCATTAAGGTCAGTTGATTATAAAAGGAACAAGTCCCCTAACCCACTAGGAAGCAAGCAACAGGTCACTACATTGACTATCACAGAACTTCTTTTTGTATATGCCTCCTAAGATAGAAAGGGCTTATAAAACAAAACAAAATTAAACTGGAAAAATGCCATTAATATAACTCTAAAAACCAGTTGTATAACTATTTCTGAATATCTTCTTGAAAAATAGATACCTTACTTTATAATGATTTTACTAATGTATGTGTTTTAAAGTTCTGATTATTTAACTCTTTGCCTCCTAAAAGAAAGAATTTAATTAATACAAGAAAGAAAAGGGAATTTTCTTTGATATATAACCTCTTATTCCTTAATCATTGTATTAAGTCAGTATGTTTATCATTGCAGATGATGAAAAAAAGAAGAAAATCTGAAATCTGAATTTCTTCAGCAAAGAGAATCTCTCAAGAAAAGGGTTCGGCCACTTGCCATGGTTTTTCTGATGGCATTTTTGACCTCCTTGTTCCTCAGGCAGTAGATGATAGGGTTGAGCATGGGAGTAAAGACTGCATATATGGCTGAGATCAACTTGTTAGAATTGAATGAAGCAATGGCCCGAGGTCGGACATACATGAAGATCACGGCTGTGTAGAAGATGACTACCACCATAAGGTGAGAGGCACAGGTAGAGAAGGCCTTCCGCTGCCCAGTGGCTGAAGGAATGTGCAGGATGGCAGAGACAATGAAGGCATAGGAAAGGACAGTGGCTGAGAGAGGAAACACAAGGATGATGATGGCTAGCACAAAGTCTACCATCTCTGCCATAGATGAGTCCATGCAGGCCAATTTGAGGATGGGGGGAAACATCACAGAAAAAATGGTTCAAGATATTATTACCACAGAAGGAAACTTGGGAGATGAAGTATACTTTTGCCAAGGAGACAGTAAAGCCACTCAGCCAGGAACTGATGGTTAGCTGAACACAAAATTCTGTGGTCATCATAACCGGATAGTGAAGAGGCCAACATATAGCCACATAACGGTCATAGGCCATGGCAGCCAAGAGCACACACTCAGTACAGGCAAGTGACATGAAGAAATAGAGCTGGGTCATGCATCCCAAGAAGGAGATGGTATTGGGACAAAGCAGGAATCCAGCCAGCATCTTGGGAACAGTGACAGATATATACCAGGTCTCCAGAAAGGACATGGTGCCCAGAAAATAATACATGGGCTTGTGCAGGGATCCAGTGACCCATATGGTGAGGATGATGACTACATTCTCCAACAGCACAAACAGGTAGGTGATGAGGAAGAGGAAGAAAAGCAGAACTTGCAGCCAAGGGTAAGTAGGGAAGCCCACCAGGACAAATTCACTGATATAAGTGATATTTTCCTTCCACATAATTAGGACATCAAAAGACAAAAGATTAAATGATGGCAGTACCAGATTGAAGAGTGAATCCACATTGGCACAAGGGGCCCTCAGGCTACATTAAACACAACCCTAGGGTCATAATCTGGTTGTGGTGTATGATTTAGGTCACTGGAGGCCACAGTATCTTCTCCAGAAAATCAGGTGTAAGAACAGGACCTGAAAACAAATAGAACATAGACACAAAGCTAAGAATCTCAAAGTAGAATCGTGAGGTCAGATTCAGAGTTCAGGCCTTTGGATCTGAAGAGGTCTCCAGGTAGTACTAGGAGGAAATCCTTTTCTTATCATCATATTCACAGATTTCAGGGGCAGCTATAAGGTAGGAAATCATCACAATTAGAGAAAGTGCCAAGGATTGTCCAGATAGCAAGGAAGTTTGAAGTCTGGAGAAAATAGCAGAATATCAACTAGGAAAGACCCTCCTGGCCAGAAGAATTGCTGACCCTGGTCTACTCCTCAGCTATGCCCTATGTCTTTTGAAGACACTGGCAACAGTACTTAATAATTCACTGCCTATTTTTAGGCCCACAGCTTTAAAAAAAAATTGAATAAATTTTTTTCAAAAATTTTTTTCTTTTTTGGTAAACATTTCCCTCTTAGAATAATTAAATATATTTTAGTGTTTTAGATGACTTCTAATAACACTAATGCTAATAATTACATCTTTAATAGCTATACATAATAGTTACATTTATACATATGTAATATTATATATACATATCTGTTAGTTACATATTTTTAGAATAGTTCACAGTTGATCTCAAATTAATCTGTATAATTCATCTACATCTTCTTCAAAGACTGGCTCAAATATTTTATACTTCTGGAAGAAGTGCTACTTGACTAATTCTATCTACTTCCTGACTCTGAAACTCCTTATTATGGACACTACTTGGGGCAAGTTGCATTTAAGAAGCTGCCTTGGGAGTGGGAAATCAGGAGATTTGACAATTTGAAAGGGTCCTGGGCTTCCCAGGGCCCAATATATAATCTGAAGAAATTTAAAAACACTTTCTTCATCAATGGAGACAGAAGAAAAAGAACAGATAAAAATTGGGTTGAGATTATAAATTAAATGAATTTTAAAAGAGAAACATATTCTTTAAGAAGCCCAATAGAAATCAGGGAACTGGAAAGAAGAATAAGATTTTAAATTTCCTAAGCAGGAGATGTCGGAGAAGGCGATAGCACCCCACTCCAGTACTCTTGCCTGGAAAATCCCATGGACGGAGGAGCCTGATGGGCTGCAATCCATGGGGTCGTGAAGAGTGGGACAGGACTGGGCGACTTCACTTTCACTTTTCACTTTCATGCATTGGAGAAAGAAATGGCAACCCACTCCAGTGTTCTTGCCTTGGAGAATCCCCGGGATGGGGGAGCCTGGTGGGCTGCTGTCTATGGGGTCACACAGAGTCGGACACGACTGAAGCGACATAGCAGCAGCAGCAGCAGCAAGCAGGAGATGTAGGCGATGCAGCTTCCATTTTTGGGTTGGGAAGATTCCCTGGAATTGGAAATGGCAACCCACTCCAGTAGTCTTGCCTGGAAAATTCCATGGATAGAGGAGCCTAGTGGCCTCAGTCCATGGAGCTGCAGAGTCAGACTGAACAATTGAACACTCACACACAAATATTTAGTAATTATTTCTGATTTATATGTACTTTGTAGCCTAACCCTCCCACCTCCCCACCCCCGCCCCCGCCCGGATCTCTAATAAAGTAGTTGGTTATATGTGTCGGAAAAATTGAAATAAAATGGATTCAAATTTGACTTCTTTCTCCACTCAAAAGCATTATCCTTTAATTAAGCTTAACAACTCTCTCAGGGAGGTCAATTTGCCTGAGAGTGAAGCCCTATGGAAACACATAGCCTAAATCCTATCAATTATAGAACAAGGTTGTGAAGGAATTTTTACATGTGAATGCACACTCACTTGTGTCTGATATTTCAGGAATAACAGAACACAAAAGAGTAATACAACAAGAGACTTGATATGGACAAAAGAAAGCCCAATATTCAGAAGGTACTACAACATTAAGGAAACTGCAGAAGAGTGGGACAAATAATTGGAAGACCTGAATTCTAGTCCACAATCTCTCTCTTATTAACTTTATGATCTGATGTAAACTCCAAGTTACCAAACTTTAATTCCCTTAAAAAAAGGTTATAATACTAAAAAATTCAACAAAGTATGGATGCAGACAATTTATAGAATTGTTGAAAAGTGAAAGTGAAGTCGCTCAGTCATGTCCTACTCTTCGCGACCCCATGGACTGCAGCCTACTAGGCTCCTGTGTCCATGGGATTTTCCAGGGAAGAGTACTGGAGTGGGTTGCCATTGCCTTCTCCGTTATAGACTTGTTAGTGGTTAAGATAAAGATCTAGGCTTCCCTGGTAGCTTAGATGTTAAAGAATCTGCCTGCAATGCAGGAGACCAGGGTTTATTCTTGGATGGGGAAGATTCCCTGGAGAAGGGAATGGCTACCCACTCTAGTATTCTTACCTGGGAAATCCCACAGACAGAGATGCCTGACGGCTACAGTCCATGGGTCACAAACAGTCGGACATGACTGAGCAACTAAGCACATAAGATTAAGGTCTACTTCACGCTTATTGGAGACTTGGTCCCACATGGCATTTTGAAAGTATAAAGATGAAAAGGTCAAATTTCTATATTCAGATCTTGAGAAGATAATATAAAGAAACAAGCCATTACAGTCCTCGGTGTTACAGCCACAAGTAAGATAGGTAGCCCCTGGGAAGAAGATCTTAACATTGCCTTCAGCGGTGGCCTTCAAAGAAAGCAATAAGGCTTTATCTGCACCTGGGCAAGTGAGCCCTACTGGAGAAAAATCACAAAAGGGGACAGATGATATCAGCATAAATTAATAGTCACATAGTTCAACTGAACCACAGACAATGGCTGGTATCCTACACTATGTTTTAAATTGATTCACTCTCTACATTTCCCAAAGATTTCTTGGTTTTGATCTCTAATCTACCATTCTACTATCTCCTACAACTCTCATCAGACAATTTCTCCTCTTATAAAGACAAACGAGATTAGTTTTCCACTTCCAAATCATTATGCTAAACTCTGACATCTCTGTTCATTCTTTCCTTACTTCTTATATAAGACTGGTCCCTCTATCTGTTCTACATCTCATTTTTCAGGAAGCTGTTGTCAGAAATCCTGTCTCTTTTTGTATATTAAATTCTTTACACAAACATTCATTGAGCATCTATTACATTCCAGGAGGCACTGTTCTAGATGCTTGAAACAGCTCACTGAACAAAAGAGAGAAAAAAAAAAGGGCAAAAAACTCCTAATCTTAAGAAGTTACATGCTAGTGAAAGGATACAGGCAGTAAATACAGTCCTTCTCAAGACTTTGAATAAATATAATATGGATATAAATGTAGGAGTTGACACTTTCTGTGGAAAAATCAGAGCAAAGTAAGTAAAATTAAGAGTGTGTGGCAGTGTAGCAGGTTCATGTTTTATACAGGATGGTGAGGGTAAGCCTCACTGAGCAGAGTCACAAAGAAGCCAACAGTCATCTGACTGATGAAACAGTTTTCCAAAAAAAAGAGAACAGGTCTCGTAGGGTTGGAGTAGAGTGAGCGGGAGAAGTGAAGTCAGAGAAGTAAGGACAGGTGATGATGAGCAGGTCACCATGAACTTTTCAAGCAGTTGTACTCATGTTGGCCTTTACTCTGTGTGGATTGGAGCCACTTTGGAAAGTTCTAAGCAGTTGACTGACCTAATCTTACTGATGTTTTAAGAAGTCTTCTGGCAGGTTCTTCTTATCTGAGTCATTTCTGACAACTTTTAAGAATGGTCAAACAGTTCTTCTTCCTAAATATAATCCATCTTTTCTGATCATATTTTTGTATCTGCTTCAGAACACTGTACCATCCATCAAGCCCTCTCTTTCCTTACCTTTACTTTCTACTGTTACTACCTCTCTGGTAATATGCAGCTTTTCCCATCTTAAAAAGGTTACTTAGTTTCCTAATCTCTGACTCTTCTCACCATAGTCCCCACACCTTTAGCTCTACTATGGGTCAAGTGGTTCCATGCACTGAAAACACCAAGACAAATAGACATTGGAGCTGTCTAGTAAAGGAGACAAAGAAGGGGTCAGAAAATTAGAATATAATGCAATAAGCATCGTGATAGGATACTGAGTATTAGGAATCCAGGGTAGAATAATTCTTTGTTAAAAGAATCCGGAAAGATGTCATTAAAAAGTGCCATTTTAACTGAGATGAAGCATCATAGAGTTTTGAAGGGAAGGAGAAATACCAAAGAGAGCAAAAAGCAAATGCAAAGGCACAGAATAAAGCATTAAAACATTGGTGATGGGATGATTTGCATTTTGACTAGAAAGCACTGATAGCCTGGAAGAAAGAAATGGATCAAGACAAGACTGGAAGATGAGGTTATAGACAGTTACTCCTCACTGTTTCCTATACCTTTCTACTAGTTCTCCCCATTTCTGATACACTGAGTCCTATAACATCTGACAGAGTACCTCTTTTTTTTAACTTTTTATTTTATATTTGAATACAACTGATTAACAATTTTCTGATAAGTTTCAGGTGGACAGTGAAGTGGTTCAGTCATACATGTAGATGTATCTATTCTCCCCTAAACTCTCCTCCCATCCAGGCTGCCACATAACATTGAGCAGAGTTCCCTGTGCTGTATACAGTAGGTGCTGTTGGTTATCCATTTAAATATAACAATGTGTACATGTCCATCCCAAACTCCCTAGCTATCCCTTCCCCACATCATTCCCCCTGGTAACTATAAGTTTGTTCTCTGTGAGTCTGTTTCTCCTTTGTAAATATGTTCATTTGTATTCATTTTTTTAGACTCTACATATAAGGGATGTCATGCAGTATTTCTCCTTGTTTGTGACAGAGTACTTCCTGTCTCACTGACATCATATGGAAAACAAGATGAGTTCCATTTACATATTCTCTAACATTAGTCTGACCCCTCTTTATTTTTTTTTAAGATAGTAAATATTTATTTTTTTTATTGAAGTATAGTAGATTTTCAGTGTTATGGTCGTTTCAAGTTGATAATTCACTCCACAGCAAAAGGATTCAGTTATATATACATATATATATATTTTTTCAGATTATTTCCCCTTATAGGTTATTACAAAATATTGAGTATAGTTTCCTGTGCTGTGCAGTAGGTCTTTGTTGGTTATCTATTTTACATATAGTAATGTGTATATGTTAATCCCAAACTCCTATTAATCCTTCCTCGCCTTCCCCTTTTGGTAACCATAAATTTGTTTTCTATGTCTGTGACTCTATTTCTGTTGTGTATATAAGGTCATTTGTATAATTCTTTTTTCCTTAGAGTCCACGTATAAATAATATCATATTTATCTTTCTCTGTCTGGCTTACTTCACTTAGCATGATCACCTCTATGCCTATGAACTCCCTTGATTTTTAAGATCCACATTTTATTCTTAAAACTTTGAGCCAGTACAGTATTGCCTCTGGCATGACCAAGATCTCTGCATACACCCACCATTCTGAGCACACATGAGTCCCACATGAGACTACTGTCCTATACTTTGTCCCTGCTGAATGCTCACGCAGTTTTCCTACTTGGCCTTCATCATCTTCACTCCTCATCCCTGCCTTTGCCTGTATAACCTGTCCAATAATAAAAATATCCACCATTTACTGGGTGTCTATTATATGGCAGAATTTGTACTCAGTCTTTCCTATACTTCATCTCACTCAATTCTCAATATTATTGGTTCCCCATTATAGATACTAGATAAATAACTTGGCTAAATTCATACAAGTAAAAAGTGGTGGAGATGGAATTATAACCTAACACTGTAGGCCTCCAAAGTCTATACTCTTTCTACTCTGCAGCATTCCTCTTTCTTTAATTATTGTTTCCCTCCTCTCTTCCCACTGCCACACTCCCAGTTAATGTCCCCAGTTTTGTGCATCCCTAGTCTGCTCTTTCCCACTTTCTGTACTACCCATTCTCCTGATCCCTGGCCTTGACCATACTGACATCGATTTCCTTTTCAATCAAGTCTTTCTGGCACAAATTCTTCACTTTTGAATTTAGCCTTCACACTCCATCTGAACTTTTAGAGATCAGTCTAAAGTTCCAAAATCTGGTTTGTCTAATTTTCTTGTCTTGAGCAACATGCCTCCTAAGTCCATGTAATATTCCAGACATCCTAATACTCATGATGATCTTTCCCCCAACCCGCATTGACCCTTATATGTATCTACATCAGTGTGACCTCTCTCCACTCTATATTGATCTCTAATCCAGCCACTGACCTGGCGTGTTTCACTGAGTCACCATTTCCTAGCTGAAAGTCTTTGTTAGGAAAAGAATGTTGGCTCAGAAAGGAGGATAGACTCACCTACTAAATCAAACAAATGGATTGATGTGTATTACTTAGAAGATAGTACAGATGGGAAAAACATTTTCTCAAGAAGGAAGAAGTTAGATAAGAACAAGAGGAATATTGTAAATAGAGGGAGGTGGTTTGTGCAATTCAGGGGGAAGGTAGATGGAAAGGAAAATAAAAAGTTCAAGTTTCAAAAGAGATAGAGGAGGCTTGCACTCAAAGGACTGGGAATATCCAGGGGCTTTTGCCTGTATAAGAAAACACATAAAGATACTAAATAGTATCCTGCCTCCAGACCAAGTGATCTTACTAAAATATAAACATGAACAAGTGATTCTCCAGTTCAAATCCTTCAGTGACCATACTGTACAACTGAACTCCTTACATTGCATAGCAAGTGCCTCAGGATCTGACCCCCACATTCTTAATACTCTTTCTCAGCTACTCAATCCAAGCTCAAGGTCCACTGAAAATTTGATGTGTTTTAGTGCAACATCCTCCTTCAAGACTCTATGTAGTTGCACATACTCTATCTCTACCTGACATTCATTCTAAATCTTGCTACCTGGTAAATGCCTACTCAGATTCATCCTCCCTATTAAACTATGCCTAACCACCCCTTGCTATCACCATCTCCTGCCCATCACTCCAGCTCTCTGGTTTTGTAACATTTTGAACTAAAGAGCATCATATCATGGTAACATGCATCATTTTGCTTACTTATCAGCACTACTAGATTTATGAATGCCCTGAAAATACCAATCTTATATTATTTGCAGCTTGGTCATCTTTTTATCTGTAGATGTCTAGCTTAGTTCCTGAAGCATGGTTGTCACTAAATAAGCAAATAAATTTTTGATGTTTATTAAGATCAGATGTCTCACCATGGTGCACTCTGTTTTTTTGCTTTAGGAATGCAAGTGAAGTAGGTCATCTTGGTCGAGTCTAGCTTGGAGATATTGGTTCAGCTGTCCAGTACTCTGACCCGTACAGAGGTGTTTGGTGAAAATCACCTGTGCCACCCCTGTGAGTCTTTGCCTCTTCACCTGAAAGGACTTGAAGTTAGGGGATAAAAAGGAAAAGGGGGAAGGGAAGGGAAGTAAAGGAGAAGTTTTGGAATAACCTAATCTAAATCCTTGAAAACTGCTTCTCTGTGAAACTCGAGTTCCATGACTTTGTAATTCTCCTCACTTTGGGAAGATACTAGGGTCCAGATGGATTAGGGAAATGGAAATTTTTTTCTTCTCAAAAAAAAAGGCAAAATCAACTTAATACATATATGTGACAAGACTTTTAAGTCCAAACTTCAAAAGTAACTTCTGGGCCTGTTGCTGCTGCTGCTAAGTCACTTCAGTCGTGTTCGACTCTGTGCGACCCCACAGACGGCAGCCCACCAGACTTCCCCATCCCTGGGATTCTCCTGGCAAGAACACTGGAGTGGGTTGCCATTTCCTTCTCCAATGCAAGAAAGCGAAAAATGAAAGTGAAGTCGCTCAGTCGTGTCCAACTCCTGGGCCTGTTAGATACCCCTTTTGGATGGTAAGAGCCCAAGGTGGTAGAGATAATTTTTTGCTGTTTTATATGCTTTTTCTCTGTATCTATTCAATGTATACCTCTTCCTACTCCTCTCTTCTTGCTCTTGTTCTGTTTCTCAGCCATTGAACTTGGGCTAGTTTTATGACTCTTCCCACAGACCTCATTCAGGCAGAACCTAGAGCTGGACAATTCCAGGACTCAATGAGTCAACTGCTCTCAGTAGAGGCAACTGTTCTTTAAAAGACACATCCTTGGGGATTTGGTTCACAAATGCTATAGGATTTTCAAGAGCAATAGTGATGAACAAGTTAAAGAAATTTCCCTAGTGACTTCCTAGGGCCACTAGACAGAGTGATTATCAGTTGGAGAAACAGAATGGTAGCAGTTTTATGGAATATCAATCTGGTGATTTATCCTAATCTTAGTTCTAAAGCTTGGTTTTCTTCCACTCTCTGGCTGTCTGGGAGACTGACTATGACTATGACTCATGACCTATTACTTTAAGGCATTAATATTATTCAAAGGGGGTGCTGGTGAGAGGATCAAAATACCCAAAAGAGTATTTAACAGAGTTAACAGTACACACTAAGCGCCAAAGAGAACTTTCTCTCCACCTCCACTTACCCCACTCAGGAGATAAGTACCCCTGAACATCAAAAAGAAACAGTTACACACAGGGCTAGGGCATCACGTTTTGGTTGGTAAAGCAATTTTTTTTTTTAAAGTTGCTCAATCACATCTGACTCTTTGCAATCCCATGAATTATACAGTTCATGGAATTCTCCAGGCCAGAATACTGGAGCGGGTAGCCTTTCCCTTCTCCAGGGGATCTTCCCAACTCAGGGATCAAACCCAGGTCTCTCACACTGTAGGCGGATTCTTTACCAGCTGAGCCACAAGGGAAGCCCAAGAATACTGGAGTGGGTAGCCTATCGCTTCTCCAGCAGATCTTCCTGATCCAGGAGTTGAACCTGGGTGTCCTGCATTGCACATGGATTCTTTACCAACTGAGCCATTAGGTAATTTTGGCTCTTTAACTTTTAACTTCTTTTGTCTTGGGTCTTTTTTTTTTGTATTGTTTTACATTGTTCTCCTTCATGTCTCATGTTAGTTTTTGAGGATAATCTGAGGAAGAGATGTGGAAGGAGAAATATCCATTCTTAGAGATCCAAGAAGAAAATTAGCAAGGTTCTAAAGCAAAGGAGACCAAGAGACAAGGCAAAAGGCACATGGATCAGGCAGCTGATGGCACCTCTGTCCTAAACCTTGGATTAAAATCTTCTGTTTCTGTGTCTCCATTTAATCTTTCCATGACTCTGTTACCATTAGAATGATAAGATCTTATGGGCCATAATTAGACTGTGGTCCCTGGGTCAGGAAGATCCCCAGGAGTAGGAAATGGCAACCCACTCCAGTTCTTGTCTGGAAAATTCCACAGACAGAGGAGCCTGGAAGGCTACGGTCCAGGGGGTCACAAAGAGTTGGACATGACTGAGACTGCATGTGCAAACACACACACACACACACACACACAAACACACACACACTGGGGGAAAGTACAAGGAGACTGCTGCAGACTGTTCAGACCCTAGGAGTTAGGCCAGTAAAACAAGAAATGACCTTATGGAAACTTCCCTAGTGGTCCTGTTGCTAAGACTCTGAGATTCCAACGTAGGGGGCCTGGGTTCAATCCCTGGTCAGGGAACTAGATCCCACATAGCCTCAATTAAGAGTTTGCATGATAAAACTATAGATCCTCCATGCTGCAACTAAAAATGATGCCTCATGCCAATTGCAGATTGAAGATACCACGAGCTGCAACTAAGACCTGCATGGTCAAATAAGTAAATAAATGCTTTTTTAAAAAAGAAAAGAAATGACCTTATGTTTCAGATCTGGTCCAGCCTGATCACCAGTTGGGACACTGAGGACACAGATCCAACATGTGATAGAACATGTCTTTGCCCTCTATATCCCCTCTGTATATTTCTCTCTTTGAAAATGGCAAGCATTATGACAGCAGATGATGGTTACTGTCCAATATATGGAGATTTTCTCAACTTCTTGTTAAATGCTTGTCTATTAGAGATAAGATTAACAAACATAAATATATTGATAGGTAGAATTTTGATGTCATCTATAAAGCATTCATGGGATCATATTTTCTGGGCTAAAATTCATGAATCAGAACAAAGAGAAAGTTTTAAATTTTATTTTTATAAAAAACAAAGAGAAAGTTTAAAGAGTATATCAATTTATTAATAGCCTTTAGTAAAAATAAAACTAGGTGAAATAATTATAAAATCCAATAGGTAAGAATTTACTTACTACTGTGTTTATATTATTCACTTAATATAGGGGTTTATGTCATATTTTTACATGTATGCTTAAAAAGAATTCTGCTTCTCAACAGCCATCAGATTGACTGATTCAGATTTATCAGTAGCTGAAACACTGGAGTTCTAGGATAATTCCAGATACTTCAGGAAATAGTAAAGTTATCCATTCAATCTCTCAAGCCATAAATCTTTGAATTATTCTAAATTTTAATTCTTTTAATCTGAAAGACCCCAGTTAATCAATTGATTAAGGATATCTCTATTTTTAAAGTGCAAAGACTGCTATCAGTAGGGTTGTACAGACATCTGTGAATACGAAAAAGCAGCAACTCTCTGTAGAAGCTGACATTAATGATCCGTGTGTGCCTGCTATGTTTTAAAGACTTCACAGACTTGTTATCTAATTTAACACTTTCAACAACTCTATAAAATGTTACTAATACTCCCAATTTCCAAACAAAAAAATTAAGGTTCATAATAAATAAAAATTTCCTCAGGGAGTGATTGTATCAGTCAATGTTGTGTTACAGGTAATCAAATTTATCTTAGGTAGCTTAAACAGAAAGAGAATTTGATTATTGTGAAGTCGTTGAGAAGGCTGGAGTTCAGGAGTTTAGGATGAACCCCAGAAACAACTTTGAGCCTCCACTACCACCTTGTCTCAGACACAAAACAGAAAACTGTTGCTGTTGCTGCTGCTTCCTGTCTATGGCTCATGAACCAAATCTGTTTTCTGCAGAACTTTGGCCATAAGCCACACCAGCTAAATGAATGTCCCACACACTGACTCCTTCTGCCTGTGATTTATGTGGGAATCAAAGTGTTATATAAATGCACCATACAGGGACCTAAATATTAATAAAAACCTGAGGTCTGTAATTTTAAGCTTTCCAGCCTTAACATGGTAGAAAATATTGAAATGGGTATGAAGAAAGACATGATGTTTGCTTCAATCTAAAAATTAGAGGAGTTGGAGAGAATAGAATGTTTAAAAATTGGAACTAAGCCAAAAAATGTGGAAGTTATGGACACTGTGGCTATCAGTTGGAAGTCTGACATTCAGACAGGGATTTATTCCTCGTATATCTATTGATCACTGAATGCATGATAGTAACTTTTAGTAACTGTGAGACATAAAGAAACATAATCTAGTGTTTTAAATAAGATGTATATTTGAATCATTATCAGTATAAGAGTCTAAAAAGTGTTACAACCAAGATATCATCACTCTGAACACAAGTTACACACAACTAGAGTCATTTCCTCCTGATAGATGTGGAGACAAGTCAGCAGAAGCAGGAAGTTGGAAGAAACAGAAAAATAGTCATAGATGACTTGCAGTTCCAGTTGAGTTTTAAAGATCTTATGAGCAATCCTGTACCTTGTATTTTGTTGGATAATGTAGAATAGTATGTGTCAAACACTGTACCAGGTGTCTTCACATATATCCATTTCATTTAATCTTTATATCAACTTTGGAAGTAGATATTATGATCTACTTTCAACAGATGAGGAAACTGAAGCTCAAAGAAACCAAAATTCTAATTTGCTGCAAAAGCTACAAATTTAACTACTGATAATGCTGTAGTCTTGAGCTGAATATTTGCCTCACAAGATCGTGTACTTTCCCAATATTTTTCCACTTACCCACTTGCCAGTGAGGCTGTTTTAAAAGCCTGATTGTGCTATTTATTAGAAGATAGTAAACCTGAGTGTGTGAAATGGAAGCAACTGGGAAAATATATTGGGGAAATTCTTCTACAGATCTTTTAGTCTAATTTACTGTGATAAGACAAGAAATGCAACCTAAAAGGGGGAAAGTGAAAAAGTAGTTCTGGGCAGTAAACTAGCTTAAACCTGGGAAACAGACAGTCAGGTATCTATCTACAGTGTCAGGTGCTGAGGCTGGTATTATAGCTTCAAGGATGAATAAGGTTAGTTTCTGCGCTAGAGAAACTCACAACATCCTCAGAGTCAAGCACAAACTGCCATCTGTCATTCAAAATGAAGAGGTGCTCTGGTCGAGGCTGAATAGTGAAAGACAATGCCCCCTGTCCCTGCTTCACTGTGTAAGTGACTGCCAGTCACCTGATAAAAATGCAACAAGCTGAAGAGCTAGTGCTTGTGGAGACTGAAAATCCCTCTGCAGAACTTACTGTATATCCACAAACCTGCATGGTAAGAGGAATTCACAGATTAGTAATATTTGGGTTAGTGAACATGAATCTACTTCCTCCTGTGACCCTTTTCTTCATCATGTCGCTTTGCGTTGGTCATCTTTCAGGTTCTTCAGTGTGTTGGTACCTCTCTTGACTCTTGCCCTTTTCCATCTTTGCAAGCCCTGATCTTTATTACTGTCCACCATTTTCATCTATCTAATTCCTGCAAGTGTTAGCCTAACTGCTACTTCTACTGGAATATTTTCTCTGATCATCCTAGGTCTAACTATTATTTGTTTCCAAAGAACCCTGTATTCATATCATCACACTTAACGCTGGAGGCAATTGTGCCTTTATCTTCCTCACTTATCTCTGAGCTATTAGAAGGAAGACTCTGTTTTTTTGGTAGTTGTTGTCCACTGTAGTCTATCACAGAGCTTGGCAAGAAATAGGGGCACAAGAAATAATGAATGAATGAAGTTAAGAAAGATGAGTATATTATAGTTACTGAGTGTGCTGCAGGGACTAATATCAGAATGGATGTTTC
Source organism: Bos taurus (assembly GCF_002263795.3). Taxonomy (NCBI): domain Eukaryota; kingdom Metazoa; phylum Chordata; class Mammalia; order Artiodactyla; family Bovidae; genus Bos; species Bos taurus. The sequence continues at coordinate 45,947,699 of NC_037342.1, read as the reverse complement.
ATATTGGAGATCAGTAAAAATAAGGCTGATTTGGCTCAGGTGGCAAAAGAGTCAGACATTATTGAGCTTCATGAATGGTAGAGTGATTCTAAAATAATAAATAAATGCACAGGGAACTCTGTTCAATATTATGTGGCAAACTAGATGAGAAGGGAGCTTGTGAAAGAATGGATATGTGTACATGTGTGGCTGTATCTCTTTGCTGTACACCTGAGGCTAGCACTATTTTAATCAACTATACTCCAGTATAAAATAAAAAGTTTTAAAAAAGACTAGAATGAGTAGATGCTATTTAATACAAATTAAGAATTACTAAATAGTAGAGTAACATTTCAAAAGCAATAGATAAGAAAGATTAATACAGGAATGTTGAATAATATATTCAAGGGGCTTAGAATATAAAGGAGACAAATTTTAGACTGCAACTTTAAATTAACAAAATGTGGAGTCATAATAGCCTTTTCTGATTATTGTTTTCATATTTTAACCTCAGCTTGATCAATTTTGTAGAATTCTTCTTGGTATTCTATATTTTCTTATCTAGTCAGCAGGTCCCATAATAATATATAAGACTTGCATTTGCCTTAGAAAATTTGTATTTGTTTTCACCTATAGTAATGGCACCCCATTCCAGTACTCTTGCCTGGAAAATCCCATGGATGGAGGAGCCTGGTAGGCTGCAGTCCATGGGGTTGCGAAGAGTCGGACACGACTGAGTGACTTCACTTTCACTTTTCACTTTCATGCATTGGAGAAGGAAATGGCAACCCACTCCAGTGTTCTTGCCTGGAGAATCCCAGGGATTGGGGAGCCTGGTGAGCTGCTGTCTATGGGGTCGCACAGTGTCGGACACGGCTGAAGTGACTTAGCAGCAGCATAGTACATAACATGTTATATTGATATATTGAGGGTTTCAGCTCAAGCATATACTGTTGTAATGCTATTCTCTTAGTTTGCTTACAATAGTCATATATAGCATGAAAGGCCACAAGAATCCAAGAGCCCAGAAGGGAGTGTCTCAAGAGATACATATCAACAGCAAAAGTTAAGTTAATACTGATTCTTTCATCCCTCATGAAACTACTGATCCCATCCCTGTAATAAGAAATAAGCTCTTATAGTCCTTGAAGGGTTTTCCTGGTAGCTCAGGCCGTAAAGAATCTGCTTGCAATGCAGGAGACCTGGGCTCAATCCCTGGGTCAGGAAGATCCCCTGGAGAAAGGAATAGCTACCTACTGCAGTATTCTTCGGAGAAGGCAATGGCACCCCACTCCAGTACTCTTATCTGGAAAATCCCATGGACGGAGGAGCCTGGAAGGCTGCAGTTCATGGGGTTGCTGAGGGTCGGACACGACTGAGCGACTTCACTTTCACTTTTCACTTTCATGCATTGGAGAAGGAAATGGCAACCCACTCCAGTGTTCTTGCCTGGAGAATCTCAGGGACGGGGAGGGGGAGCCTGGTATGTTGCCGTCTATGGGGTCGCACAGAGTTGGACACGACTGAAGTGACTTAGCAGCAGCAGCAGCAGCAGCAGTATTCTTGCCTGGAGAATTCCATGGCCAGAGGAGCCTAGTGGGCTACAGTCCATGGGGTTACAAAGATTTGGACACAACTGAGTGACTAACACTTTTACTTTTTTTACTTTCAAACATGGATGGGAACTGAGAAATGCTCAAAATTATTATTATTATCAATGGTAGTTGATCATAAATAGCACAATGTAATTGCAAAGAGCACTATCATCACCATCACTACCACACCATCATGTCTTTTCATCACATTTACAAATCTTATGTACTGAATTGCTTGATCGAGACATCAATGTTGTTAACAAAAGTCTCTCTGAGAGCTATGATCACAGACTCATATATTACTTAACACAGTGGTTAAAAGCTAGATTCTTTGGGTTCAAATAATGGTTTTGATATTTATTATGTACACAATTTCAGGTAACTTATTTAAATATCTCTGTGTATGTTTCACTTTCCTGATATTTAAAATCAAGTATCTAATCATAACTAACTCATGGAGGCATTTTGAGAATAAAATAGACTATCTTGTGTAAAGTGTTAATAAAACCATTTTACATATGTTCGTATTTACTGTTGCTCTCTCATTTCAAGGAATATATTGTCATATACAGTGCATATTAAATACATTCAAAGATTAAAGATTATATAGTGAAAGTGACAAATAGATTCAAGATATTAGCTCTGATAGAGTGCCTGAAACTAGGGACAGAGTTTCATGACATTGTATAGGAGGTGGTGATCAAAACCATCTCCAAGAAAAAGAAAACAAAAAGGCAAAATGACTGTCTGAGGAAGCCTTACAAATCACTGAGAAAAGAAAAGCAAAAGGCAAAGGAAAAAAGGAAAGATATACCCATCTGAATGCAGCATTCCAAAGAATAGCAAGGAGAGATAAGAAAGCCTTCCTGGGTGAACGATGCAAAGAAATAAAGGAAAACAATAGAATGGAAAAGACTAGAGATCTCTTCAAGAAAACTAGAGATACCAAGGGAACAATCATGCAAAGATGAGCACAACAATGGACAGAAACAGTGTGTAACTGAAAGAAGCAAAAGATGTTAAGAAGAGGTGGCAAGAATACACAGACTATACAAAAAAGATCTTCATGACCCAGATAACCATGATGATGTGATCACTCACCTAGAGTTAGACATCCTGGAATGTGATGTCAAGTGAGCCTTAGGAAGCATCACTATGAACAAAGCTAGTAGAGGTAATGGAATTCCAGCTGAGCTATTTCAAATCCTAAAAGATGATGCTGTGAAAGTGCTGCACTCAATATGCCAACAAATATGGAAAACTCAGCAGTGGCCACAGGATTGGAAAAGGTCAGTTTTTATTCCAATCCCAAAGAAGGGCTATGCCAAAAAAATGTTTAAACTACCACACAATTGCACTCATTTCACATACTAGCAAAGTAATGCTCAAAATTCTCCAAGCCAGGTCTCAACAGTACGTGAACTAAAAACTTCCAGATGTTCAAGCTGGATTTACAAAAGGCAGAGGAATCAGAGATCAAATTGCCAACATCCATTGAATCATAGACAAAGAAGAGAATTCCAGAAAAACATCTGCTTCATTGACTATGCTAAAGCATTTGACTATGTGGATCACAACAAATTGTGGAAAATTCTTCAAGAGATGGGAATACCATACCACCTGACCTGCCTCCTGAGAAATCTGTATGCAGTTCAAGAAGCAAGAGTTAGAACTGGACATGGAACAATCAACTGCTTCAAAATTAGGAAAAGGGTACGTCAAGGCTGTATATTGTCACCTATTTAATTTATATGCAGAGTACATTCTGTGAAATGTCAGGCAGGATGTAGCACAAGCTGGAATCAAGATTGCTGGGAGAAATATCATAACTTCAGATATGAGGGTGACAACACCCTTGTGGCAGAAAGTGAAGAGAAACTAAAGAGCCTCTGTTGAAAGTGAAAGAGTGAAAAAGCTGGCTTAAAACTCAACATTCAAAAAACTAAGATGATGGCATCTGGTCCCATCACTTCATGGCAATGAAACAGTGACAGAATTTATTTTCTTGGGCTCCAAAATGATTGCATAAGGTGACTGCAGCCACAAAATTAAAAAACACTTGATCCTTGGAAGAAAAGCTATGACAAAGCTAGACAGTGTGTTAAAAAGCAGAGATGTTACTTTGCTGACAAATGTCCATCTAGTCAAAGCTATGGTTTTTCCAGTAGTCATGTATGGATGTAAGACTTGGACCATAAAGAGAGCTGAATGACAAAGAATTGATGCTTTTGAACTGTGCTGTTGGAGAAGACTCTTGAGAGTCCCTTGGACTGCAAGGATATCAAACCAGTCCATCCTAAAGGAAATCAATCCCAAATATTCATTAGAAGGACTGATGCTGAAGCTGAAGCTCCCATACTTTGGCCACCTTATGCGAAGGGCCAACTTATTAGAAAAGACCCTGATGCTGAGAAAGATTGAAGGCAGGAGGAGAAGGGGATGACAGAGGACAAGATGATTTGATGGCATCACCGACTCAGTGGATATGAGTTTGAGCAGCTCCGGGAGATGGTGAAGAACAGGGAGGGAGGCCTGGTCTACTGCAGTCCATGGGTCACAAAGAGACAAGATTGAGTGACTAAATAACATCAACAAAAGATTAAAGCAGTAAATAATGTGCTTTGTTTCTGTTTTTAAATTTTTTCTGTCTTCAAATGTTGTGATTACTTTAAGAATCTAGATCTATAGAGCAAGTAAGCATGCACAACCATTGGAAGTGTTGACTTCCCAATTGGAAGGGAATGACTTCCTTGCTGGATCAGTCTCCTCCTCAAGGCAGCAGGCCTCAGCTGAGCAGGAAGCACTGGCCAACACCCACTGTCTTTTTGATAGCATTCTTGACTTCCTGGTTCCTCAGACAGTAGATGAATGGATTTAACATGGGTGTGAGGACTGCATACACAGCCGAGATTAGCTTGTTGGAATTAAATGAAGCAATAGCTCTGGGCCGAACATACATGAAAATCATGGCTGTGTAATAAATTATGACTACCGTGAGGTGGGATGCACAGGTGGAGAAGGCCTTCTTCCTTCCCTGGGTGGAGGGTATACGCAGAATGGCGGAGACAATGTAGACATAGGAGAGGATGGTAGTGGCGAGAGGGAAGACAAGAATGACAACAGCCAAAGCAAAGTCCACTAGCTCAGCTGTGGACATGTCTTTGCAGGCCAGTTTGAGGATTGGTGAGATGTCACAGAAAAAGTGGTTCATGACATTGGAGCCACAGAAAGTGACATGTGAAATAAAATAGACCTTGAATACAGAGACCATGAAACCACTCATATAGGAAAAAGCCACCAGCTGCACACAATGACCTGTGGTCATGATGACTGGGTACCTGAGAGGGTGGCAGATGGCCACATAGCGGTCACAGGCCATGGCTGCCAGAAGTACACACTCCGTGCAAGCAAGCGAGATAAAGAAGTACAGCTGGGTCATGCAGCCTATGAAGGAGATGCACCGTCTCTGCAGGAGGAATCCATCCAGCATCTTGGGGACGGTGACAGAGACATACCAGACTTCCAGGAAGGACAGGCTACCCAGGAAATAGTACATGGGCTTATGGAGGGAGCCAGTGACCCAGACAGTGAGCATGATGGCAAGATTCTCTACTACCACCAGCAAGTAAACCACAAGGAAGAGGGAGAAGAGCAGGACCTGCAGCCAGGGGGCGGTGGGGAAGCCCACCAGGATGAACTGACTCACCAGAGTGATGTTTCTCCCCAGCATGACTAAGAGCTCTGAGAGGCAGGAAGTCTTCTATGACAACATCACAAATAAATGACTATGGCATTGAAGAGGAGACCAGTATAAGTTAATAAATCAGTCTTTCCTGGGAATGAGACTCATAAAATAATCTCTGTTAGTATGAAGTCATTTTCCAACGTGAAGCATACTTTTCCATCAAAGATTTTTTTATTTGTTATGAAAATATCCCAGAATCAAAGTGCACTCTGGTCTGTAACTTTCCTCACCTGATGAAATATTTGAATGTCACTCTCCATGTCATGCCTGACTCCTTTGTCCATGACCATGGACTGATAGTGTCTCCTTTGCTGGTTTCAGGTCTCTTTACTTAGAAACTCACAGCACAAAGACATTTTTTTCTGCCTGAAAGGAAATGTGTAGGACAACATGTCAGAGAACGCTCAAGGAATCAATATCGAAGTGATTTATTGCCCATAGTCCAATAATCCCACACAGTTTCTTCAGAGTAGAGTCTGTGGAAATTAAAAAATCAATAATAATTCTTGGATAATTCCTTAATGACTCTCTAATTGCTTTTAGATAAAAAAGGAAAGAGTTTTTGTCACTACACATAGGCTTTCTCTAATTTGACCCCAACCTATTGCCCTAGCCTCATCTCTTTTGACCCTCATAACTGGTATACTACGTTTGAGACATACTCAGCTACTTTCTCCCCAAGCTCACTGTGATTGCTCTCACACTTTGCATGACTTTTCCCTCTTGTGGCTATGCCCATTCCCCAATCTTTATCTGCTAATTTCAAAGTTCGGGGTTTTATCTAAGGGTCATCTCACCAAATCGAGGTCAAGTGTCTAGGTCAAATGTCTAGTCAACAGCATTTGTTTCCCGTGCACAAACCCCTTACACCTTGAGACTTTTCTCTACCACACTGCAATTTTCCAAAACTCGGACTCTGTCCTTTATGACCATGAGCAGTGCCTATGACAATGATTTGCAAACACATTAATGTTAAACAAACATGAATTAAAAAGTAAACTAATGAATCAATCCCTTGGAGCCTTGAGATGCAAAAGAAATAGGTAAGGTGCAGAGGAATGTGATCTCAGCATCTTTAGTCGCAGGAGACTCTGGTCTATCAGGCTATACATTTTTGGATACACCCTGGCTTTGCACAACCAGGGTACTTTTATAGCAAGCATATCCACCAGATATGAGAACACTGGATAGAATACTTGGTAGGTCAGGCTCTCTAAATATCTGCCATTACCTCAAGTTCTGGCCCTGAGTGGGAGGAAAGACAGGAAGGAACATGAATGCAGTACATAGAGAGATGGGTCTTATACCATGAGAGGGCAGAACTATTCATGAGCTAGTAAAACTGTTTTAATCTGTATTAAGGAATGAGGGCTTCCCAGGTGGTGTTAGTGGTAAAGAACCCACCTATCAATGCAATAGATATAAGAGATACAGGTTCAATCCCTGGGTCAGGAAGATCCCCTGGAGAAGGAAATGGCAACCCACTCCAGTATTCTTGCCTAGAGAATCCCATGGACAGAGGAGCCTGGTGAGCTACAGCCCATGGGGTCACAAAAAGTCAGACATGACTGAGCAACTTAGCAACCAAGCCAGCAAGCAAGGAATGAGGTCACCACAGATTCACAGCTTGAAAACACATAAATGCTATGTATATCCATTAAATGCCTCCCTTTTCCATAAAGCTGAAGTTAGTCCTATCTTCAAACCGTTAATCATTCTTTCTGCCAAATTTTTTGTCAACCATACTATTCACTTGTCATGTGAAGGATTGGAGGTCAATCAAGGTTTGCCCAGAAATTTCACAGGACTACCTATCTTCTGACCATGGCTTGTGGCAAAGGGACTGAATACTGAGATGCAGAAATACATTTTATTGGCACTACCACCTCCTTTCCAGAGTAGCACACATCAGCAGAACTCAGTGCTTATTGAGTGGGAAGAGACTGCCTCTTACCATCAGCCTGATATCCCTTCATTCACTCCTGATCTAGTTTACTAGTAAGGAGCTCTTTGCCCAGTTCCTCAGTGCCTTTGACCAAATGCTATTTCTAAGGAAAAGGATCAATTTTGAGATCCCCATAGGAAGTTGCACCAATATAGTGGCACCTACTCTTTGGGATGTGTGTAACATTTCACATTTTAATCATCAGCTATACAATTTCTCACACACTCACCTTTGCACACCAGTTAAGAACATTGATTTTAGGGTCAGAGCAAGATTTTAGTATCAGTTTCAGTACCTAGTAGCTGTGTAATACTGCACAGATCACTTATCAAATATTTACTTTCATACCATCTCCTCTAAATTAAGAACATTATAATAATGTCAGTTTACTGGATTGAGTTGTGAGAATTAAATGTGATATTGCTAGTAAGGAACTTAATATAAGACTTGGTCCCTGGTTATTTGCTACACGCATTATCCGTTATTAAATTTTGTCACACGACATTTATACATATTTACTCAACGACACATGCTCACATTGAGTGAAAACTCATGCATCCTCATAAACACAGTCATGCATTCTTTGTCTTTTACTCACTTTTCCCATGATATCCTATGAAATAAAATAACTCTAATTTCCTTGAGTATAGGGCTATAGCATCTTTGAAAAGGTATGAGTTTGAGATCACCCAGAGCTTCCTTATTTTCTCTTTAATGTATTATGATCATATATCCAACTCTACTGCTCCTACTTCATATTCTCCTCCACTTTCTTTGGAGGTACACAAATATACTTCTCAGTAGGATCTATTTTGAAGCATGAAGAATTGCAGAGAAACTATTTTCCTGACATTCAAAACTACGAGCACTGAGCTTTGAGATCTCTGTAGTATCCAAGGAAAGAAACCCTTTCATTGTGCTATAGAACATTTTTTAGTCCTTGTTCTTGTTCTCAAAGAGAACAAGAGTCTCTTTGAGACTAAGAGTCTTCTAAAACAAAACACATATCCTATTCCAACACCTAAAAGACCTTCCACTGGCCCAAATTTCCCCTAGGGTAAATACCCAGTGTACCCTGAATCTTTATTTCTTGCCATTTTCCCCAACACCCTTTCTTCTGTTCAGGAGTGGAGCCTGCTGCCATTTCCCCCAAGTCCCTCCTCATTTTCCTTGAAGCTTCCTTCAGGGATCAACCAGTCTCTCCTGGTAGTTCCAAATGCTCACCATGACCCATTTGTTCTCTTCTGATAATGGGAAATCCTTCAGACCTTTGCACTGATCATGATAAAGCAGACTGGTCTGCATATTTGTATGCTTCCTGAAGATCCATGTCTGGTCTCTGCTTAGACTGCATGGTAGGTGTTGCAGCACTAAGACTGGACGACTGGAGCCAAGGTAGAATAAACTTAACACTTACCTACGTTTTACCCATGCCTTCCTCCCAGGAGGCTCACTTGTACTCTGTCTGTCCTGGCTCTAGGGAAACAATGTCTACACTGCCAAACTATATCCAGCAGACCTGGACAGGGATGATGTATCTCCATCCATTTACCAATTACCCTTTTAACTGGACCACATCTGTCTGTATCTGTGTGTATAATATAGTTGATTCCTTTTACTCCTGAAGCAATATGAAATACTCTAAAATCAAGATAAAAATCTAAGTGGGTTAATGAAGATATTCACTTCATTATTCTTTAGATAAAATGTTTTCTGCATTTATTGGACTCATATTATATATAGTGCATTGGCTTATACATTCTTTGAAATAAAAATTTGTAAGTCATGGTCTCTACCTTCCGGAAACCTCTAGTGTTGTAAGTAAAGTGAGAATTACAAACTACAGTGAGGGTAGAATGTGATATGAGCTATGAGAGATACAAAATGCTCTAGAAACTCCATTGTGAGAAACTTTCTATTAGGAGCATGGAAAAGGTTTCATTAAGATGGTCTCATTCCAGACTCATGGCAGAAAGACAGTTTAGATGTAGTATGAAGGGAAATGATTTTGGCTCTGCAGTCAAAAGATCTGGTTCCTAATCAAGTTTCTACCATTTTAAGATATTTGGTTGTAGAAAATTGTCCTTATCCCTCAGTTTAGTTACTCATAAAAGTGGGTAACAGAGGAGGAGCTAAGATGGCGGAGGAGTAGGACGGGGAGAACACTTTCTCCCCCACAAATTCATCGATTAGGAGCCCTACGGTAACTCCCCCAGCGGAGAAGCAGCGCAGACGCCTGCACACACCACTAGCAAGCGGGGGCTGGGCAGAGGCGCGGCGCGGGCTGCATCGCTTAGAGTAAGGATCTGGCCTGAATACCCCGAGCGCTATCTGAGCGAAATTATTTGGGCTAGCAAACCAGACTGTGGGATATCTACCACATGAAAAGCCAGCCCTAACCTAAGACACCGCCAGGCCCTCGCCAGAACAAAGGACTGAACAGAGATAGCTGGCTGCAGACCATCCCCCTCCGGTGACAGACAGCCAGAGCCAGAAGGGGGCATTCGCAGCCCCAGAGAGACATTATCTATAAAACTGTAAGCAGGCTTCTTTGCTAACTAAAACTTTTTGGGGGTCTAGACAGTCAACATCTGCCTGAGAAGGTGCGCCGGTTGTACACCTAGATTACTGAGCGGCGGGGAGGTGATAAGTCTCAGGAATCGCGCTCACCAAACACCTCATCACCTGAGCTGCTTGGACCTGGGAAGGGCACAAAACGCAGGCCCAACCGAGTCTGTGCCTCTGAGGACTACCCGAGTGCCTGAACCTGAGCGGCTTGGACCTGGGAGGTGCAAGCAGCCCAGGGCTGGCCACGCATGGTTCCCAGCGGAGCAACCTAGAGCCTGAGCAGTGTGGGCAGGGAGGCTACACACGCCGTGAGCGGGGGCAGGCCCAGTGTGGCAGAGACACTGCGAGCACACGCCAGTGTTATTTGTTTGCAGGGTCCCTCCCTCCCCACAGGGCGACTGAACAAGTGAGCCTAAAAAAAAAAAAAAAAAGTGTCCTCCACCATCCCCTTTGTGTCAGGGCAGAAACCAGACACTGAAGAGACCAGCAAACAGAAGAAGCTATAACAGAGGGAACCGCCTTGGAAGCTACAGGCAATAGATTAAAACCCTGTGGTTAGTACCGACTTCATAGGAAGGGGCCTATAGATCTTGAGAAATATAAGTCGGACCAAGGAACTAGCCGAAAATGAACTGAACCCACAATACCCACAACAAAACTAGAGAAAGTCCTAGATATATTTTTACTATTTTTACGATCATTTTTTCTTTTTTTTTAAATTTTTTAAAGAATTTTAAGTCCTCTATTATTCCTTTAATTTTCACTTTTATAACCTACTATTACTTAGCAAAAAAAAAAGAGAGAGACCCTATTTTTTTAAGGCAAACTTCATATATATATATTTTATAACTTTTTTGACTTTTTTTTTTCTTTAACACTGTATTTTTGAAATTCCAAACTCTACTCTAGATTTTCAATTTTAGCTTTTTGGTATTTGTTATCAATTTTGTACCTATATTTTTTTATATAATTTTTGTGACTTTTTTTTTCCTCTCTTTCTTTCTCTTCTTTTATATAACATTGTATATCTGAAATTCAAAACTCTACTTAGATTTTTAATTTATGCTTTTGGTAATTTTTATCAATTTTGTACCTATATTTTCTTTTTAAATTTTTGCAACTTTTTTTTTCTCTTTTTTCTTCTTCTTTTTTTTTTTAACACTGTATTTTTGAAATTCCAAACTCTACTCTAGCCTTTTAACTTTTGCTTTTTGGTATTTGTTATCAATTTTGTACCTATATTTTCTTTATAATTTTTGTGACTTTGTTTTTGGGTTTTTTTCTCTCTTTCTTTTCCTTCTTCTTTTCTTTAACATTGTATTTTTGAAATTCCAAACTCTACTCTAGATTTTTAATTTTTGCTTTTATGTATTTGTTACCAATTTTGTACCTTTAAGAACCCAATCTTCAGTACCCATTTTTCACTAGGGAGCGAGATTACTGGCTTGACTGCTCTCTCTCCCTTTGGACTCTCCTTTTTCTCCACCAGGTCACCTGTGTCTCCTCCCTAACCCCTCTCTACTTTCCCCAACTCTGTGAATTTCTGTGTGTTCCAGACGGTGGAGAACACTTAAGGAACTGATTACTGGCTGGATGTGTCTCCCTCCTTTTCATTCCCCGCTTTTATCCTCCTGGCCACCTCTGTCTCCTTCCTCCTTCTTCTCTTCTCTGTAAAACTCCGTGAACATCTCTGAGCAGTCCAGTTGTGGAGTGCACATAAAGAAGTGATTACTGGCTAGCCCACTCTCTCCTCTATTGATTCCACCTCATCTCATTCAGGTCACCTCTAAATCCTTCCCCCCTCTTCTCTTCTCCATGTAATGCTGTGAACTTCTCTGGGTGACCCTCATGGTGGAGAAACTTTTCATCTTTAACGTAGATATTTTATCAATGGTGCCATATAGAAGGAGAAGTTTTGAAACGACTGTAAAAATAAGACCTGATAACTGGAAGCAGGAGGCTTAAGTCCAAACCCTGACTCCAGGGAACTCCTGACTCCAGGGAACGTTGATTGACAGAAGCTCATCAAATGCCTCCATACCTACACTGAAACCAAGCACCACACAAGGGCCAACAAGTTCCAGGGCAAGACATATCAAGCAAATTCTCCAGCAACAAAGGAACACAGCCCTGAGCTCCAAGATGCAGGCTGCCTAAAGTCACCCCAAAACCATAGACATCTCAAAACTCATTACTGGACACTTCAATGCACTCCAGAGAAAAGAAATACAGCTTGATCCACCAGAACAACGACACAAGCTTCCCTAACCAAGAAACCTTGACAAGCTACCTGTACAAACCCACACACAGTGAGGAAATGCCATAATAAAGAGAACTCCACAAACTGCCAGAATACAGAAAGGACACCCCAAACTCAGCAATTTAAACAAGATGAAGAGACAGAGGAATACCCAGCAGAAAAAGGAACAGGATAAATGCCCAACAAACCAAACAAAAAGAAGAGATAAGGAATCTACCTGATAAAGAATTCTGAATAATGATAGTGAAATTGATCCAAAATCTTGAAATCAAAATGGAATCACAGGTAAATAGCCTGGAGACAAGGATTGAGAAGATGCAAGAAAGGTTTAACAAGGACCTAGAAGAAATAAAAAAGAGTCAATATATAATGAATAATGCAATAAATGAAATTAAAAACACTTTGGAGGCAATAGTAGAATAACAGAGGCAGAAGATAGGATTAGTGAATTAGAAGATAGAATGGTAGAAATAAATGAATCAGAGAGGAAAAAAGAAAAACGAATTAAAAGAAATGAGGACAATCTCAGAGACCTCCAGGACAATATTAAACGCTACAACATTCAAATCATAGGGGTTCCAGAAGAAGAATACAAAAAGAAAGACCATGAGAAAATACTTGAGGAGATAATAGTTGAAAACTTCCCTAAAATGGGGAAGGAAATAATCACTCAAGTCCAAGAAACCCAGAGAGTCCCAAACAGGATAAACCCAAGGCGAAACACCCCAAGACACATATTAATCAAATTAACAAAGATCAAACACAAAGAACAAATATTAAAAGCAGCAAGGGAAAACCAACAAATAACACACAAGGGAATTCCCATAAGGATAACAGCTGATCTTTCAATAGAAACTCTTCACGCCAGGAGGGAATGGCAAGACATACTTAAAGCGATGAAAGAAAATAACCTACAGCCCAGATTATTGTACCCAGCAAAGATCTCATTCAAATATGAAGGAGAAATCAAAAGCTTTATCAACAAGCAAAAGCTGAGAGAATTCTGCACCACCAAACCAGCTCTCCAACAAATACTAAAGGATATTCTCTAGACAGGAAACACAAAAACGGTGTATAAATTCGAACCCAAAACAATAAAGTAAATGGCAACGGGATCATACTTATCAGTAATTACCTTAAACGTAAATGGGTTGAATGCCCCAACCAAAAGACAAAGACTGGCTGAATGGATACAAAAACAAGACCCCCTACATATGTTGTCTACAAGAGACCCACCTCAAAACAGGGGATACATACAGACTGAAAGTGAAGGGCTGGAAAAAGATTTTCCATGCAAATAGGGACCAAAAGAAAGCAGGAATCGCAAAACTCATATCAGAGAAAATAGACTTTAAAACAAAGGCTGTGAAAAGAGACAAAGATGGTCACTACATAATGATCAAAGGATCAATCCAAGAAGAAGATATAACAATTATAAATATATATGCACCCAACATGGGAGCACCGCAATATGTAAGACAAATGCTAACAAGTATGAAAGGAGAAATTAACAATAGCACAATAATACTGGGAGACTTTAATACCCCACTAACACCTATGGATAGATCCACTAAACAGAAAATTAACAAGGAAACACAAACGTTAAACGATACAATAGACCAGTTAGACCTAATTGATATCTATAGGACATTTCATCCCCAAACAATGAATTTCACCTTTTTCTCAAGCGCACATGGAACCTTCTCCAGGATAGATCACATCCTGGACCATAAATCTAGCCTTGGTAAATTCAAAAAAATAGAAATCATTCGAAGCATCTTCTCTGACCACAATGCAGTAAGATTAGATCTCAATTACAAAAGAAAAACTATTAAAAATTCCAACATATGAAGGCTGAACAACACGCTGCTGAGTAACCAACAAATCACAGAAGAAATCAAAAAAGAAATCAAAATTTGCATAGAAATGAATGAAAATGAAAACACTACAACCCAAAACCTGTGAGACACTGTAAAAGCAGTCCTAAGGGGAAAGTTCATAGCAATACAGGCACACCTCAAGAAACAAGTCAAATAAATAACCTAACTCTACACCTAAAGCAGCTAGAAAAGGAAGAAATGAAGAACCCCAGGGTTAGTAGAAAGAAAGAAATCTTAAAAATTAGGGCAGAAATAAATGCAAAAGAAACAAAAGAGACCATAGCAAAAATCAACAAAGCCAAAAGCTGGTTCTTTGAAAGGATAAATAAAATTGACAAACCATTAGCCAGACTCATCAAGAAACAAAGGGAGAAAAATCAAATCAATAAAATTAGAAATGAAAGTGGAGAGATCACAACAGACAACAAAGAAATACAAAGGATCATAAGAGACTACTATCAACAATTATATGCCAATAAAATGGACAACATGGAAGAAATGGACAAATTCTTAGTAAAGTACAACTTTCCAAAACTGGACCAGGAAGAAATAGAAAATCTTAACAGACCCATCACAAGCACAGAAATTGAAACTGTAATCAAAAATCTTCCAGCAAACAAAAGCCCAGGTCCAGACGGCTTCACAGCTGAATTCTACCAAAAATTTAGAGAAGAGCTAACACCTATCCTACTCAAACTCTTCCAGAAAGTTGCAGAGGAAGGTAAACTTCCAAACTCATTCTATGAGGCCACCATCACCCTAATACCAAAACCTGACAAAGATGCCACAAAAAAAAGAAAACTACAGGTCAATATCACTGATGAACATAGATGCAAAAATCCTTAACAAAATTCTAGCAATCAGAATCCAACAACACATTAAAAAGATCATACACCATGACCAAGTGGGCTTTATCCCAGGGATGCAAGGATTCTTCAATATCCGCAAATCAATCAATGTCATACACCACATTAACAAATTGAAAAATAAAAACCATATGATTATCTCAATAGATGCAGAGAAAGCCTTTGACAAAATTCAACATCCATTTATGATAAAAACTCTCCAGAAAGCAGGAATAGAAGGAACATACCTCAACATAATAAAAGCTATATATGACAAACCCACAGCAAACATTATCCTCAATGGTGAAAAATTGAAAGTGTTTCCTCTAAAGTCAGGAACAAGACAAGGGTGCCCACTTTCACCATTACTATTCAACATAGTTTTGGAAGTTTTGGCCACAGCAATCAGAGCAGAAAAAGAAATAAAAGGAATCCAAATTGGAAAAGAAGAAGTAAAACTCTTACTATTTGCAGATGACATGGTCCTCTACATTGAAAACCCTAAAGACTCCACCAGAAAATTACTAGAACTAATCAATGATTATAGTAAAGTTGCAGGATATAAAATCAACACACAGAAATCCCTTGCATTCCTATGCACTAATAATGAGAAAACAGAGAAATTAAGGAAACAATTCCATTCACCATTGCAACGGAAAGAATAAAATACTTAGGAATATATCTACCTAAAGAAACTAAAGACCTATATATAGAAAACTATAAAACACTGGTGAAAGAAATCAAAGAGGACACTAATAGATGGAGAAATATATCATGTTCATGGATTGGAAGAATCAATATACTGAAAATGAGTATACTACCCAAAGCAATTTATAGATTCAATGCAATCCCTATCAAGCTACCAACGGTATTCTTCACAGAGCTAGAACAAATAATTTCACAATTTGTATGGAAATACAAAAACCTCGAATAGCCAAAGCTATCCTGAGAAAGAAGAATGGAACTGGAGGAATCAACCTACCTGACTTCAGGCTCTACTACAAAGCCACAGTTATCAAGACAGTATGGTACTGCACAAAGACAGAAATATAGATCAATGGGACAAACTAGAAAGCCCAGAGATAAATCCACGCACCTATGGACACCTTATCTTTGACAAAGGAGGCAAGAATATACAATGGAGAAAAGACAATCTCTTTAACAAGTGGTGCTGGGAGATCTGGTCAACCACCTGTAAAAGAATGAAACTAGAACACTTTCTAACACCATACACAAAAATAAACTCAAAATGGATTAAAGATCTAAATGTAAGACCAGAAACTATAAAACTCCTAGAGGAGAACATAGGCAAAACACTCTCTGACATACATCATAGCAGGATCCTCTGTGACCCACCTCCCAGAATATTGGAAATAAAAGCAAAAAATAAACAAATGGGACCTAATTAAACTTAAAAGCTTCTGCACATCAAAGGAAACTATTAGCAAGGTGAAAAAGCAGCCTTCAGAATGGGAGAAAATAATAGCAAATGAAGCAACTGACAAACAACTAATCTCAAAAATATACAAGCAACTCCTACAGCTCACTTCCAGAAAAATAAATGACCCAATCAAAAAATGGGCCAAAGAACTAAATAGACATTTCTCCAAAGAAGACATACAGATGGCTAACAAACACATGAAAAGATGCTCAACATCACTCATTATCAGAGAAATGCAAATCAAAACCACTATGAGGTACCATTTCACACCAGTCAGAATGGCTGCGATCCAAAAGTCTACAAGCAATAAATGCTGGAGAGGGTGTGGAGAAAAGGGAACCCTCTTACACTGTTGGTGGGAATGCAAACTAGTACAGCCACTATGGAGAACAGTGTGGAGATTCCTTAAAAAACTGGAAATAGAACTGCCTTATGATCCAGCAATCCCACTGCTGGGCATACACACTGAGGAAACCAGAAGGGAAAGAGACACGTGTACCCCAATGTTCATCACAGCACTGTTTATAATAGCCAGGACATGGAAGCAACCTAGATGTCCATCAGCAGATGAATGGATAAGAAAGCAGTGGTACATATACACAATGGAGTATTACTCAGCCATTAAAAAGAATACATTTGAATCAGTTCTAATGAGGTGACTGAAACTGGAGCCTATTATACAGAGTGAAGTAAACCATAAGGAAAAACACCAATACAGTATACTAACGCATATATATGGAATTTAGAAAGATGGCAACAATAACCCTGTGTACGAGACAGCAAAAGAGACACTGATGTATAAAACAGTCTTATGGACTCTGTGGGGGAGGGAGAGGGTGGGGAGATTTGGGAGAATGGCATTGAAACACGTAAAATATCATGTATGAAACGAGTCGTCAGTCCAGGTTCGATGCACGATACTGGATGCTTGGGGCTGGTGCACTGGGAGGGCCCAGAGGGATGGTATGGGGAGGGAGGATGGAGGAGGGTTCAGGATGGGGAACACATGTATACCTGTGGTGGATTCATTTTGATATTTGGCAAAACCAATACAATATTGTAAAGTTTAAAAATAAAATAAAATTTAAAAAAGTGGGTAACAATAATTCTCTTGTTGATATCCTGTCACTGATGTTAGGATAAAAAGTTATCTGTATAAAAGCAATTCAAGCACTGCTTTGTGTGATAATTATACAAACATAAAATATTACTCATGTTGGAATATGTATCACAGACATGGTTTGATCAGTGGAAATGTGGTGAGGGGACATTTGGTGTAGAAAGACAAGCTCAGGAAAGAAAAGAGAGTAATGACAGCAGACAAGGACGTGACAGAATAATGAGGCTTTCACAGTTCCTATAAATCGCTCCCATGCCACAAATGTTCTACTTGTCAATTCATATATAGTCTGTGAATTCAGTTTTGATTTCTACTTTATATAAAGTGATGTTCTGAAGAGGCTGAGGTAGGGGCAGGGAGCCAATATATATAGCAGTTTTTGTGACAAAGAGCAGGTAGTCAGAATATCAAAAGATTACCGTTATTTAGAGAAAACCAGACATCTCAAATCAACAAAATTAGTGCTTTTCCATGTATGGGAAGATGCAAAGTTTGAACTCATTGGAGTAACTTGTTTCATCTGGGCCGGTATCCTGTGCCTTCTTATCCTTAGTCTTCTCTAGGTTCACGATTGGGAGTAGTTTTTGCAGCAGTGACTGCTCAACGACCAGCATTTTGTTTTCATCCTGAGTTCCCTCAGGGCTCTTCACAGGGACAGCTGTAATGTGGTGGCTTGATAGCTACAACATCCTTTGTTCACTGATGTGGTAGGCAATAGTTTTCCTTCACAGTACCATAAAATTTACCTATTTAAAGCACATGATTTAGTATATTTACAGAGATATGTAATCATCACCAGTTTTCCAGGTGGCACTAGTGGTAAAGAACTTGCCTGCCAATGCAGGAGATGTAAGAGCCACAGATACAATCCCTGGGTCAGGAAGATTCCCTGGAGAAGGGCATGGCAATCCAATCCAGTATTCATGCATGGAGATTCCCATGGACAGAGGAGCCTGGTGGGCTACAGTCCACAGGGTCTCATGGAGTCAGACATGACTAAAGAGACACCATGCACACACTCACATAATCATCACCACACTTCATTGTTTGATCATTCTGTCACCTTCAAAACAAACCTTGTACTCATTCACTCCTGCCTTCCCCCAACCTCCACCTCCTAGCCCTAGGCAACCACTGTTCTACTTTCTGCTGGACATTATTTATCTTGGACATTTTAAACGAATATCATACGATATGTGGTCTCTGTATATGGCTTCTTTCACTTAGTAGACTGTTTCTGTATGTATCAGTACTTCCTTCCTCTTCATTGCTGAATAATATTCCATTGTATCAATCTACCGTATTTTGTTCATCCATTCATCAGTTGGTAAACATTGGTGCTATTTTTACTTCGTAAGTACTGTGACTAATGCTGGTATACACAGTTGTGTATAGGGTTTTATGTAGGCATAGGTATCATTGCTCTTGGGTACATATGTAAGAGTGAAAATACTGGGTGATATATTAACTCTTGGTTTAACATTTTGGGAAGTTGACAAACTGTTTTCCAAAACAGACATATGTACCATTACAATTCCTACCAACAATGCATGGGGTTTCTAATTTCTCCACAACCTCATAAATACTTATTATTGTCTGTCCTTTTGATTATAGCCATTTCAATGTGGCAGTCATGTGCATTTTTCAAATGACTAATACTGTTAATAATCTTTTCATATGTTTATAAGTCATTTGTATATCTTCTCACTTTCAATCTTGGACGATCAAGAGACAGCAAAGTAATGAAGGAAGAGTAAAAACAAGGCGGAAAAATAGTGAAGAAGCTATCCTCAATTCCTTTCTATGAGGTAGATCTGGGTTGGAGGAAGAGAGAAGATTTCAGTTCAATTAGGGATGGTATTAGACTGTATTAAAATTTTAAAGACTAGGATTTACTGAGAAAACTAGGAGATTCACATGATATTTCATCCAGGGTTTGTAAGAACTGAGTTTATAGAACAGACTGAAGGAGGCAGTCATGAGAAAAATAAAGTTGCTTTTTGCTTTTACCCTACTGATTCCAACTCATTCAATGAACCAGTTTTATTTGTCATAAAAAAGAAAACCACTTCTAGAAATAAAGGTGAAAATTTCATATCACAAGAAATAAAGAGATAAAGAAAGTTTGATTCAACCAGTACCTCAGAAAAGAAATTTTAAAAAAAGAAACATGGAAAACAAACCAACCATAAAATACAGTTGTCAAAATATGATCAGTCTTACCAATTCTGACAATAAATGTGATTGAGTATAATTAACTGGTAAAAATATACTATTTCAGGGGGAAGTTAAAATTAATAGAAAGTAAAATCCAGCAAGAAAGCAAATAGCAACAGAAATAATTTTCAGTATACAGGGAGGAAGAAAATAACAAAAATTCATAATGGCACTTTAAAATATCATTCAGAAACAAATCAAAAAGGCAAAAGTTAGCAAAGATGGGAAAAGCGAAACCAAAACAATTAATCTGTTACATCCCATATTCTCCTCTCCCCTACTCAGTTTCTTTCCCTCCACAACAGTTTTATCAAAAACATTGTCTACTCTTGCTGTCTCCATTTACCTACCTTCAATTTATTTATTGACCCAACTTAATCTGACTTGAGCTTCCCTTGTGGCTCAGACAGTAAATAGTCTGCCTGAAGTGAGGGAGACCCAAGTTTGATCCCTGGATCAGGAAGATCCCTTGGAGAAGGAAATGGCAGCCCACTCCAATACTCTTGTGTGGAAAATCCCATGAATGGAGGAGCCTGGCAGGGTACAGTCCATAGGGTCACAAAGAGTCAGAGATGACTGAGCAACTTCTCGTTCACTTTCACTTAATCTGACTTACTCCCCCATAGCTCCAAGAAAGCAACAATTCGCAAGGTTAGTAAAATCTTCCAAACTTGCCAAATTCAGTGGAAAATGTTTAGTGTTACCTTATTTAACCTCTCAGTAGGATTCAACATGGTAGACAAGTCCCTACTACTTGAACTAGTCTCTTCTTTTTGATTTATAAGACATAAAGCATCCTATCCATCATCACCACCATGTAAAGAATCTGCAATCTCCTGCAGTGCAGGAGACCCAAGTTCTGTCCCTGGGTTGGGAAGATCCCCTGGAGAAGGAAATGGCAACTTACTCCAGTATTCTTCTCTGAGAAATCCCATGGACAGAGGAGCCTAGTGGGCTACAGTCCATGGGGTCACAAGAGTTTAACATGTGACTTAGTGACTAAACCACCACCACCACCATTCCCTACCACCTCTTCCTGGTTTTCTTATACAATCAGGTGTCTCCTTTCCCCCCATTTCTTTCTGTTGTTGTTTTCTAATTTAATTCCATTGTAGTTAGAAAACATGTTAGAAAGCTATAGGATACTATCAAATCATTCAAATGGGTGGGGGTGCTGACAATTCTGGGAGGTCAGAATAGGCTTCCTTTAAGAAGTGGCTTAAGCTGAAATCTGTCAAGCCAACTAGAAAAGAGAAATGTAGAGAAGAGCATTAATAGACAGAAGAAATGTTGTCAACAAAGGCCCCATGGGGAGTGAGAGAATATAGGGCACTTGAGCAAATGGGGAAAAAGGGGAGCCAGTGTACTTCCATAATAATGTATAAGTGGGAGAGTGGTGGAAGATGAGGCTGGAAAGATAAGCAGAATCCACACCATGGAGGGCTTTGTCAGCCATATTCCAGATTTAGGTCTTTCTTCAGAGACCATTTGGAAGTCAACACTCTCATAGCATGTTATAACTTTCTTGCATGCTTGTATGCTAAGTCACTTCAGTCGTGTCCGACTCTTTGTGACACTGTGGACGTAGCCTGCCAGGTTTTTCTGTCCATAGGATTCTCCAGGCAAGAATAATGGAGTGGGTTGCTGTGCCCTCCTCCAGAGGATCTTCCTAACCCAGGGATCAAACCCGAATCTCTTATGTCTCCTGCATTGGCAGGCAAGTTCTTGACCTCTAGCACCACTTGGGAAGCCCATAGCTTTCTTTGTTGTTGTTCAGTTGCTCAGTCGTGTCTGACTCTTTGCAATCCCATGGACAGCAGCACGCCATCCTCCCTGTCCTTCGCCATCTCCCGGAGCTTGCTCAAACTCAAGTCCATCGAGTCATTCATGCCATCCAACCATCTCTTTCGTACATTGTGCCAATTGCTGCTTTCTTATGTAATTGAATCTTTTCTGTTTACCTCAAAAGATTATGAACTCCATGACAGCATATGTTATGCCTGCTTTTGCTCATCATCCCTAACACATTGGGATCAGATAGGCAAGAATAAATGAGGAAGACTTATTAGTGGTCAAGGAGACAGATGATGGTAGTTTGTACCAGGATGTTGGTGATGGGCAAATACAAGTGGATTTGAAAGATATTTGTGAGGGGAAGTTAATTGATCATAGTGATAGATTAAATATAAATGATGAAAATTGTTGTTGTTGTTCAGTCACCAAGTTGTGTCTGACTCTTTGCCATCCCATGGACTGCAGCATGCCAGGCTTTCCTGTCCCTTGAGTTTGCGCAAGTTCATGTCCATTGAATCGGTGATGCCATCCAACCATCTCAACCTCTCTCACCCTCTTCTCCTTCTGCCTTCAATTTTTCCCAGCATCAAGGTCTTTTCCAATGAGTTAACTGTTTGTATCAGGTGGCCAAAGTATTGGAGTTTCAGCTTCAGCATTAGTCCTCACAAAGAGTATTTAGGGTTGATTTCCTTTGAAATTGACTCGTTGGATCTCCTTGCTTTCCAAGGCACTCTCAAGGGTTTTCTTTAGCACCACAGTTCGAAATCATCAGTTCTATGGCATTCCGTTTACTTTGTTGTCCAGCTCTCACATTCACACATGACTACTGTAAAGATCATAGCCTTGACTATATGGACTTTTGTCTGCAAAGTGATGTCTCTGCTTTTTAAACACACCTTCCCAACCCAGGAATTGAACCCAGGTCTCCTACATTGCAGGCAGATTCTTTATCAGCTGGGCCACCAGGGAAGCCCTTTTTAAACATATTGTCTAGGTTTGTCATAGCTTTCCTGCCAAGAAGCAAATGTCTTCTAATTTAATAAAGGCTGAAGTCACCATTCACAGTGATTTTAGAGCCCCAAAAGAGGAAATTTGTCACTTCTTCCAACTTTTCCACTTCTATTTGCCATGAAGTGATGGGACCAGATGCCATGATCTTAGTTTTTTTGATGTTGAGTTTTAAGTCAGATTTTTCACTCTCCTCTTTCACCCTCATCAAGAGGCTCTTTAGTTCCTCTTCACTTTCTGCCATTAGAGTAGTATCATTCACATGTCTGAAGTGTTTGATATTGCTCCCAGCAATGTTGATTTCATCTTGTAACTCACCCACCCCAGCATTTTGTATGATGCACTCTGCATGTAAGTTAAATAAAGAGGGTGACAATAAATAGCCTTGTCTTACTCCTTTCTCAATCCTGAACCAGGCAGCTGTTCCATACAGGGTTCTAACTGCTGCTTATTGATCCACATGCAGGTTTCTCAGGAGACAGGTAAGATGGTTTGGTATTCCCATCTCTTTAAGAGTTTTCCACAGTTTGTTGCGATCCACACTGTCAAAGGCTTTAGTGTAGTCAATGAAGCAGAAGTAGATGTTTTTCTGGAATTCCTTTGCTTTCTCTATGATCCAGAGAATGTTGGCAATTTGATCTCTGATTCTTCTGCCTTTTCTAAACCCAGTTTGAACATCTGGAAGTTCTTGGTTCATGCAGTGCTAAAGCCTAGCTTGGTGGAACATGTCAAATTCTTTATGAAAGCATCATGTTTTTGGATACTTTGTGGAACTACTGTGAGATTTCTTTGGGAATACTAATTAATTCCACTTATTAAAACATTTTTCTCTGTTCCAGCATTAACTGTTTCTTTGGACTTAGTTTGGTATTCAGCTTACTTTCTTTTTCTGTTTTCCATAGCTTTTTTTTGCTCTGCCATTTTTATTTATCATTCGGTCATTGGACCTTCTCACATCATTAGCTGTTCTTTGAAATCATAGTTTTTCATGGCTGTCTGTGTATTTACATTGAGTTAATATATCATAATTGATGAATCAATTTATTTCCTATTTTCTATTCATTTAGATTGTTCCCAGTTTTTCCTTTTATTAATAAATACACTGCTTCAAATGTCTTTATGCCCATCTCTAATTACTAATATATATTTACAGTTGGTATTATGGGATTTCAGAGTGCATTATATACATGTGTGTGTATGTAATTGAGGCAACATTTGTTTATAACATTATATAGATAACATTGTATACTTTCATGTGTACAATATTATGTTGACTTCTCTACACAATACAGTGTGTTCACCTCCAAAAGTTTAGTCTCTTAGATGTTTGTACAGTCCTAAGAAGTTTTTCATCATTTCTAGGTTATCTATTTTTGGGGCATACAGCAATTTACATAAAGTATTGATAATTTCTGATGATTCTTTTATTTTTATGGTATCTGTTATAATTTCTCCTCTTAATTCTGATTCGATATATCTGCAAGTTTTCTTTCTTCTTCTTTCTCTCTCTGTTTTTTTACGGAGTCCAGCTAAAGGTTTACCAATTTGGTTTATCTTTTCAAAGAATCAGCTCTTAGTTTCATTGATCTTTTCTGTTGTCTTTTTAGTCTCTATTTTATAATTTACTTTTGCTCTGATCGTTATTATTTTCTTCCTTATACCAATTTTAGGCAACGTTCTCGTTTTTCTTGTACCTTTAAGTGTAATGTTAGGTTTTTTGAGATTTTTCTCTTTTCTTGAGGTAGGCCTGTATTGCTTTGAACTTCTCTTTTAGTACTCTTTGCTGCATCCCATAAATTTTGATATGTTGTATATTCTTCTGTCTTGAGCTATTTTTTTATTTATTCTTTTATTTCTTCATTAATTCAATAATTGTTCAGTAGCATGTGTTTAGTCTCCACATACTTGTGATATTCTAGTTTTTTTTTTTTCCTTGTAGTTGATTTTTAGTTTCATACGATTGTGGTCAGAAGTCTGCTTGATACAACTTCAGTCTTAATTCCATTGAAACTTGCTTTGTATACCCGCATATGGTTAATCTTTGAGAATGTTCAATTTACTTTTGAGAAGAAAGTGTATTTTGCTGCATTTGTATGAAATATTCTTATAAATCTTATAAATCTATAAGTCCATTTTGTTTAATCTTTCCTTTAAGGTTGCTGTTCACTTTCTATCTGGATAATTTATCTATTGATGTCAGTGGAGTTTTAACATGCTGATTCCAAATAGGAAAAGGAGTACATCAAGGCTGTATATTGTCACCCTGCTTATTTAACTTATATGCAGAGTACATCATGAGAAATGCTGGACTGGAAGAAGCACAAGCTGGAATCAAGATTGCCAGGAGAAATATCAATAACCTCAGATATGCAGATGACACCACCCTTATGGCAGAAAGTGAAGAGGAACTCAAAAGCCTCTTGATGAAAGTGAAAGTGGAGAGTGAAAAAGTTGGCTTAAAGTTCAACATTCAGAAAACAAAGATCATTGCATCCGGTCCCATCACTTTATGGGAAATAGATGGGCAAACAGTGGAAACAGTGTCAGACTTTATTTTGGGGGGCTCCAAAATCACTGCAGATGGTGACTGCAGCCATGACATTAAAAGACGCTTACTCCTTGGAAGGAAAGTTATGACCAACCTGGATAGCATATTGAAAAGCAGAGACATTACTTTGCCAACAAATGTTCATCTAGTCAAGGCTATGGTTTTTCCTGTGGTCATGTATGGATGTGAGAGTTGGACTGTGAAGAAGGCTGAGCACCGAAGAATTGATGCTTTTGAACTGTGGGTATTGGAGAAGACTCTTGAGAGTCCCTTGGACTGCAAGGAGATCCAACCAGTCCATTCTGAAGGAGATCAGCCCTGGGATTTCTTTGGAAGGAATGATGCTAAAGCTGAAACTCCAGTACTTTGGCCACCTCATGCGAAGAGTTGACTCATTGGAAAAGACTCTGATGCTGGGAGGGATTGGGGGCAGGAGGAGAAGGGGACGACAGAGGATGAGATAGCTGGATGGCATCACCGACTCCATGGACGTGAGTCTGAGTGAACTCCGGGAGTTGGTGATGGACAGGGAGGCCTCGTGTGCTGCGATTCATGGGGTTGCAAAGAGTCGGACACGACTGAGCGACTGAACTGAACTGAGCTGAAATTATTGCATTGCTGTCCATCTATCCTTTGAGGTTTAATTGTTTTATATATTTTGGTGATCTATTTTAGGTGCATATGTATTAATAACTTATGTATTCTTGATGACTTGCCCCTTTTGCCATTAAATAATGTCCATTTTGTCTCTTTTATATGTTTTTTGGCTTGAAGTCTATTTTGTTTGGTATGAGTATGACTGCATCCACTTTTGTTTAGTTGCCATTTGCTTGGAGATCATCCTCCATCCATTTACATTGAACCTGTGTTTATCTTTCAAGTTGAAGTGAGTCTTTTGGAGGAAGTATATAGTTGGGTCTTGGATTTTAATTCATCCAGCTACTCTGTGTCTTTTGTTTAGTGATTTAACCCATTTACATTCAGGGTGATGATTGATGAATGAGGAATTATACTGCCATTTTGTTTCCTGGTTGTTCTGTATCAGTTCTTTATCCCCAGGATGCCTTAAATGTTATGTCTTTGTCATTGACTTTTGACAGTTTTACTATAATATGTCTTGGAGAGGGTCTTTTGGCATTGAGATAATTAGGTCTTCTCTTAGCTTCATGGACTTGTACATCCAGTTCCTTCCCCAGACTTGAGAACTTCTCAACTATTTCTTTAAATATACTCCTTGACCCCTTCTTCCTCTCTTCTCCTATAGGATACCACTACCCTTATGTTGCCTTTCCTAACAGAGTTGGATAGGTCTTATAGAAATTCTTTTTTTTTTTTTTTTTTTGGGTGTTAGTTCTAAAAGGTCTTGTAGGGGACTGGAATGCAAGAGTAGGAAGTCAAGAAAATCTGGAGTAATAGGCAAATTTGGCCTTGGAATACGGAATGAAGCAGGGCAAAGACTAATAGAGTTTTGCCAAGAAAATGCACTGGTCATAACAAACACCCTCTTCAAACAACACAAGAGAAGACTCTACTCATGGACATCACCAGATGGTCAACACCGAAATCAGATGGATTATATTCTTTGCAGCCAAAGATGGAGAAGCTCTATACAGTCAACAAAAACAAGACCAGGAGCTGACTGTGGCTCAGACCATGATCTCCTTATTGCCAAATTCAGACTTAAATTGAAGAAAGTAGGGAAAACCACTAGACCATTCAGGTATGACCTAAATCAAATCCCTTATGATTATACAGTGGAAGTGAGAAATAGATTTAAGGGCCTAGATCTGATAGATAGAGTGTCTGATGAACTATGAAATGAGGTTCGTGACATTGTACAGGAGACAGGGATCAAGACCATTCCCATAGAAAAGAAATGCAAAAAAGCAAAATGGCTGTCTGGGGAGGCCTTACAAATAGCTGTGAAAAGAAGAGAAGTGAAAAGCAAAGGAGAAAAGGAAAGATATAAACATCTGAATGCAGAGTTCCAAAGAATAGCAAGAAGAGATAAGAAAGCCTTCCTCAGTGATCAATGCAAAGAAATAGAGGAAAACAACAGAATGAGAAAGACTAGGGATCTCTTCAAGAAAATCAGAGATACCAAAGGAACATTTCATGCAAAGATGAGCTCAATAAAGGACAGAAATGGTATGGACCTACCAGAAGCAGAAGATATTAAGAAGAGGTGGCAAGAATACACAGAAGAACTATACAAAAAAGATCTTCATGACCCAGATAATCATGATGGTGTGATCACTGACCTAGAGCCAGACATCCTGGAATGTGAAGTCAAGTGGGCCTTAGAAAGCATCACTATGAACAAAGCTAGTGGAGATGATGGAATTCCAGTTGAGCTCTTTCAAATCCTGAAAGATGATGCTGTGAAAGTGTTGCACTCCATATGCCAGCAAATTTGGAAAACTCAGCAGTGGCCACAGGACTGGAAAAGGTCAGTTTTCATTCCAATCCCAAAGAAAGGCAATGCCAAAAAATGCTCAAACTACCACACAATTACACTCATCTCACACACTAGTAAAGTAATGCTCAAAATTCTCCAAGCCAGGCTTCAGCAATATGTGAACCGTGAACTTCCTGATGTTCAAGCTGGTTTTAGAAAAGGCGGAGGAACCAGAGATCAAATTGCCAATATCCGCTGGATCATGGAAAAAGCAAGAGAGTTCCAGAAAAACATCTATTTCTGCTTTATTGACTATGCCAAAGCCTTTGACTGTGTGGATCACAATAAACTGTGGAAAATTCTGAAAGAGATGGGAATACCAGACCACCTGATCTGCCTCTTGAGAAATTTGTATGCAGGTCAGGAAGCAACAGTTAGAACTGGACATGGAACAACAGACTGGTTCCAAATAGGAAAAGGAGTACGTCAAGGCTGTATATTGTCACCCTGTTTATTTAACTTCTATGCAGAGTACATCATGAGAAACGCTGGACTGGAAGAAACACAAGCTGGAATCAAGATTGCTGGGAGAAATATCAATAACCTCCTTACACTTAGGAATTTTTAAAAACAAAACTCAACTGAGTAAATTTTAAAGATCCTTTGGGTTTTATTCAGTGATTCATGTATGGTTCAGAGTCCAATCTAGTAGACAGAAGGTATCTCTGAAGAGCTATACAGTGAAGTAATTTTATAGACAGAAGGGAAAAGGAACAAGGAAGCTGAACTAGGCCAAAAAGCAGATAATGTTATTACAGGTCACTTTCCTTATAGGGAATGGCAAAAATTATCAGGCGGATTGCTTAACCAGTGCTGATTCCTGATTCACTGGTATTAAACTCATTTTTGTGAAAGCCAAAACTATAATTAAATCTCAGTTTGCTGTGTAGGATTAGCATGAATGAATCAATCTTGGGTCTATTGTCTTTTTTTTAACTGAGCCTGTGACAATATTCCTGCTTCTTCAAAATACCATTGACTTTCATAAGAGAGCAGTTTTCTAGTTTCCCTTTTTTGCAAATCTGGGTGCACTCCTCTTCTGTTGGCTTTGCATGCTCATCAAACCTTATGCATACATGCATACTGTAATTCACTATGGCATTGTTGTACAACCTTCCTCATCTACTTTGTTCTCTTACTCTAAATGACTTCTTGGTTTCACTGGTCAACCATATGTGAATTATTGTCTTGTCTATCAAGCATTGTATCAGAGTTCTATCTAAGAAACAGAACTGTTATTTTGTTATGGAATATGGAATTTATTATTTTATAGGCATTTGATCTCATGAAGCGATATGACTATTTCCTCTATGATTAGCAATGGATCTAAGTCATGGGGACAGGCACTTGGGGAGGTAAGAGGAACATGACATGGGGGAGGATAATAATAAACTGAAATCCATCAGGATGAGCTAAAGACTGTTTTGGTCTTTTACAGCCTCCAATCATCCAATTACCTGACTTTGATAATTCAAATAATCTGCAAAGGAAGCTGGTGCCCTTGGTTATAATAAAAAAACTCCTTCCTGGCCCATGAGTTAGAGAAGATGAAGGAAGGGAGCTGGATGAGAGCTGATGGAGTTGTCAACTGAACCACTGCCCCACATCTACAAGGTGAGTCAGTGATAACATCTGTAAGTTACAATAGTGTCCCTAACCAACTTCCTACATGGAAGAATAATACAAGGGATATAGCTACTGCTTCCACTCTGCCTTCTAAATCTCACACAAAATATCTCTGTGGTCTACACTAAACTTGAACTATTAATACACAGGGAAGGAAGTTCTAGAAAATGTAGTTTCAATTTAACTAAGTAGACACAGGACAACCCCATTACAAATCTTGAGTTCCAGGTCCATAAAACTACGGTGACCACATAATTTGCTTTTAAAATATGGCACTTTAGAGAGTGAAAGGTGATGGGGCAAATGCTAAAACCCTCATGCAATCCAGGCCATCTATTTCAGAACATATACTCTAAACCTGCAAATTACCTATTTTATACTGAACTTCTTCCCCTTCCTCATCCGCTTCTTCACCTTCTTCATCATAATCATCGTCATCGTCTTCAATAGCTTCTCCAGTAAAGTATAACACTGATCTTGGGATTATACGCTCACGTAAAAAGTGACCAATTTCAAAGTCTGCAGCGAGGATAGCTTCAGAATCATCATCCAGATCTCCACTCTCAGGAACTTCAGGAGGGGCAAAAAAATTAAAGAAAGAGTCATTAGAAACTGTTTTGGTCACAGTACGAACTGTCCCACGTCCCTTGTGTTTCTGCTTCTTCTTAATCGTTTTCAAAGTGACATTCTTCCCTTTTTTCCAATCTATCTGGCACCCGGTACAACCCATAATTTCTGGTCCATCAAAAGAAAAGGGATCAGAATCATCTGGTTCTGACCTCATCCTATATGTCTTTGTCAACACTTCATTTGTGAAATATTCATTGGGTTCAAAGTGAAATTCTAAGACAAAACTCATAGGCTGACCAGCATCTGAGAACTTCACTTTAATATCTTTCAAGTGCTTCAGAATAGGCTCATCATGTTCCTGAACCATATCACTGAGCAAGTCAACATTCTTAAAAACGGTCAACCAAAACTCAGGAATTCCCTTGGGATCTTCTTTTTCTTCATCCTTTTTCTCATCTTCAACCTTGGCCTTTTCTTTTAGCTCCTCCGAAATTTCATCTTCCTCATCTGGTTTCCATTCACACTCTTCTTCTGTAGGTTCATAAATGGCATTAATGATCTCAAATCGCTTATCAAACAGAGGCTGATAAAGAACAGCATACTTTCTTTCAAGATCATGAACTTCCTCATAGAATTTGGCTTCTATCTGTGCACATTTAACTTGAAGGTTTTTGAGAGCATTCACTCGTCTTTTAACTACCCTAGGCAAGCTTTCAATGTATCCTGTTGGTGTTTCTACCAGACCATCAAGTCTTTCTTGAAGGGCTGCAAGAATCTGAGGATTTTGCATCATCTGAACAGTCAGCTGACGCGCTTTTTAAAGTATTTCCTCCAAGTTCAGTTTCTGATGTTAGTCAAGTTTACTCTTAGCATCATGCTAAATTGTATTAGCATGAGAGGCACATTTCTGTGTCAACCAAAATTTCTTTCCTGGCCTTTAGAATTTTTTGTCATGATCAGTTCAGTCAGTCGTGTCCGAATCTTTGTGACTCCATGGACTGCAGCACGCCAGGCCTCCCTGTCCATCACCAACTTCTGGAGTTTACTCAAACTCATGTCCATTGAGTCAGTGATGCCATCTAACCATCTCATCCTCTGTCGTCCCCTTCTCCTCTTACCTTCAATCTTTCCCAGCATCAGGGCCTTTTCAAATGAGTCAATTCTTCGCAACAGGTGGCCAAGTGTTGGAGTTTCAGTTTCAGCTTCAGTCCTTCCAATGAACATTCAGGACTGATTTCCTTTAGGATGAACTGATTGGATCTCCTTGCAATCCAGGGGACTCTCAAGAGTCTTCTCCAATATCACAGTTCAAAAGCATCAATTCAAAAGCATCAGTTTGTCAAGATGGTCTCTATAATAATGAGCTTTAAATATATTGTTTTCCTATTATCCTGTTTTCCATTTATTTCTATTTCTCCCCCCATGGAATTGTCTCAGTTTAAGTGAGTCTTTGTCTTTAAATCAATATATGGGCTTAGTGTATCTACAAATGGCCTTGTAGTTTAATTTGGAGGCACCATAATTTCTGGAGTTTATCTAAATTGCATCAATTCATTTGGTGATTAAAAGCCTATTTTTTTTCAAATTCACATTTGAAAGTTTTTAATTATATTTTGATCTCAGAGTAGCACCCAGTTCTAAAAAATTTTTCAGAACAGAGATCAAGGATTGGAAATCCTTAAGTTCAGTAGATCTTTCCTTTGCTAAACAAGATTGTCCTCTCTTTCTCTTCAAAAAGTTCTCATTGATGAGTCAATATTCTATTGAATATTGACTTTTCACTCATATTCAATTTCCATTCTCAGGAAAATGGGAGAAACTTTAAAAGGAAATAAAAGCCAGATAGGAAAGCATAGATTCATGGTTGAATGCTAGAAAGTTTATCTCAAATGACTGTTTTATGTTTATAGTGATCATTTAAGAAATATGGATACCTAAAAACTTGGATAAAAATTCAAAAAGAGAAGGAAACCAAATCAGGAAAAGACTGATGTAAGATGAGCCGTGGTCCGAAATAGGAAAACAGCTGAATCTGTGTCTCATGCATGTGTTAAAAGAAATGCTTAATAGTTGTGATACACAGGCTTAGTCACTCCACGCATGTGGGATCTTGCTGGATGAGGGAAAAATGCCTGTACCCTTAACTGGCAGGCAGATTCTTTACCACTGACCATCAGTGAAGCCCAACGAGGCAAATTTTATTTGGGCAAAATGAGGTCTGCAGCTGGGAGACAACATTTCAGATAGCTCTGAGATAGTGCTCTGAGGAGATGAGGGGTAGAGCTAGGATATACAGGAGTTTTGTAGCAAAGGGCAGGCAGTGGGACACATCAAGGCGTTACTTTTAATTAAAGAAACCAAATATGTCAAATTAAGGAATTTGGTACTTTTCTAAGCAGGGGAAGATATAAGTGTCTAGGATTACGGAAATCATTCCTCTAATATGCACCTCCTGTCAGATCAGCAACGGCATAAGATTATCACAGGAGTGCAAACTCTACTGTGAACTATGCGTGTGTGGAATCAAGGTCAAGTGCTCCTTATGAGAATCTAATGTCTGAGAATCTGAGGTGGAGCCGAGGCAGTGATGCTAGGTCTGGAGAGTGGTGGAAAACACAGATTATCATTAGCAGTGAGGTTTGACTGCACAGAGATTATAATAAATCAATCATTTGCAGACTCAAATCAAAACCCTCTCAGTGAGTGACAAGTGACAATTAAGCTGCATCTGGTGGTAGGTTCTACAGTGCAAGTGAGTTGACATACTTCAATTGTACAGCTGTATATAGAGGCAGGCTTTAAGTCAGAATCCAGACTAATTGTTCAAAGTATACATTTCGAATATGTGGTTTCTACTTTTAAGAGTTTTTTGAAACGTTTGCCTTGCTGCAATTTGTTTTTTTTAAAGATTTCTGATCTATAGAGCAAGCTAAAAACAGAACGATAAGTGTCATGGGAACGACCTCCTGTCTGGAACAGTCTCCTCCTCAAGGCAGCAGGCCTCAGCTGAGCAGGAAGGACTGGCCAACACCCACTGTCTTTTTGATAGCATTCTTGACTTCCTGGTTCCTCAGACAGTAGATGAATGGATTTAGCATGGGCGTGAGGACTGCATACACAGCTGAGATTAGTTTGTTGGAGTTAAATGAAGCAATAGCTCTGGGCCGAACATACATGAAAATCATGGCTGTGTAATAAATTATGACTACCGTGAGGTGGGATGCACAGGTGGAGAAGGCCTTCTTCCTTCCCTGGGTGGAGGGTATACGCAGAATGGTGGAAACAATGTAGACATAGGAGAGGATGGTAGTGGTGAGAGGGAAGACAAGAATGACAACAGCCAAAGCAAAGTCCACTAGCTCAGCTGTGGACATGTCTTTGCCGGCCAGTTTGAGGATTGGTGAGATGTCACAGAAAAAGTGGTTCATGACATTGGAGCCACAGAAAGTGACATGTGAAATAAAAGAGACCTTGATCACAGTGATCATGAAACCAGTCATATAGGAAAAAACCACCAGCTGTACACAATGACCTGTGGTCATGATGACTGGGTATCTGAGAGGGTGGCAGATGGCCACATAGCGGTCATAGGCCATGGCTGCCAGAAGTACACACTCCGTGCAGGCAAGCGAGATAAAGAAGTACAGCTGTGTCATGCAGCCTGTGAAGGAGATGCACCGTCTCTGCAGGAGGAATCCATCCAGCATCTTGGGGACGGTGACAGAGACATACCAGACCTCCAGGAAGGACAGGCTACTCAGGAAATAGTACATGGGCTTATGGAGGGAGCCAGTGACCCAGACAGTGAGCATGATGGCAAGATTCTCTATTACCACCAGCAAGTAAACCACAAGGAAGAGGGAGAAGAGCAGGACCTGCAGCCAGGGGGCGGTGGGGAAGCCCACCAGGATGAACTGACTCACCAGAGTGATGTTTCTCCCCAGCATGACTAAGAGCTCTGAGAGGCAGGAATTCATCACAAATAATGAAGGTGACTATGACATTGGAGAGGAGACCAGTATGTTAGCAAATCAGTCTTTCCTGAGAATGAGACTCATAAAATAACCTCTGTCAGTATGAAGTAATCTTCCAATGGGAAGCATACATTTCCATCAAAAAAACGTGGTGTGTTTGTTATCAAAACCTCCTGGAATCAAAGTGCACTCCCATCCTTTACTCTCACTCACCTGATGAAATATTTGAATGTCACTCCCCATGTCATCCCTTACTCCTTTGTCCATGAACATGGACCAGTGGTCTCTCACTTGCTGGTTTCAAATCTCAAGTTAATTACAAAGCCACAGCACAAAGACATTTTTACTGCCTGGAAAAAAATGTTTAGGATAACGTCAGAAAAAGCTCCAGGGTTTAATATTGGGGTGATCTATTGCCTGTAGTCCTTTGATCCACCACCGTTTCTTTGGATTAGAGTCTGTGGAAAATTAAAAAAATGATAACTCTTGGACAATCCATTAATGACTCTCCATTGCTCTTAGATAAAAGTTCTTCGTATTTTGACCCCTACATATTTCTCCAGCCTCTCTCTTGGCACCCTCTAAATTGTTTCCATGCTTGAGATATACTCAAATAGTTCTGCTCCTCAAGCACACTGTAATCACTCTTGTGTTTTACATGCACTCATCCCTCTTCCTTTTATGCCTTTTCCCCATTTTTATCTGTTGATTTAAGATTCCATCTAGGAGATAACCCCACCAAAGCAGAGTGAAATACTTCAGCAAAATTTTCTTCCAATGCACAACCTTCTCATGCATTGAGATTTCTCTCCTTTACACTGTATCTTTCAAAACTCAGGGAGATATTGGTCAAAGGGTTTAATATTCTGGTTATATGATGAATAAGCTCTGGGATTCTATTGTACAGCATGGTAACTACTGTTACTAATGCTGTATTATATACTTGCAAGTTGCTGAAAGAATAGATCTTATATGTTCTCATCACACGCAAAGAAATCAAAATTATGTTACATAATAGAGGTGTTAACTAACCTTATTGTGGAAAGTTTTTCATAATATATATGTGTATGAAGTCATCATATTATACTGTTTAATCTTACACAATGTTATAAGTTTATTATATCTCAAAAAAACTGGGGAAAAAAAGACTGTCCTTCAAGACTATGAACCTAATACCTAGAATAGTGACTGGAAAACATAAATATTATCAAATATGTATTAACAAGTGAATTAATCCCTTTAAGCTGGTGGCAAGAGGCACGTACCTATCAGGCTACATGTCTTTGGACATATGTCCATCTTGCATACTGAGGGTATGTGCTGTGCTTAATCACTCAGCTGTGTCCAACTCATTGTGACCCCATGGACTGTAGCCCACCAGGCTCCTCTGTCCATGGGGATTCTCCAGGCAAGAATACTGGAGTGGGTTGCCATGCCTTCTTCCAAGGGATCTTCCCAACCCAGGGAACAAACCCAGGTCTCCCACCTTGCAGGCAGATTCTTTACCATCTGAGCCACCAGGGAAGCGCACATACCCAGGGTACTTTCATGATAAAAACATCCACCCTATCTGAGAACACTGGATATGATCCTTTGCCTCAGGTCACCTGGTAGGTCAGAGTCTCTGTCAGCCATTGTGCCAAGCTCTACCTAGAGGGGTAGGGAAAAGGGAGGCCAGAGCATACATGAACACAATACAAGGATAGGCCACCTTGCAAGGCTGGAAGGAAGGGTCGTTTGTGAAGTAGCCCAATTACTTTAATCTGTGGCTAAGGAAAGAGGTTACCACAAGTTTATCTCTTGAAAAGTATGTAAATGAATATACATCTCCACTAAATATCACATTCATCCATAAAGACTGAGTTTAGGTCCCACCTTCAGAATATGGTTCACTCTTTTGGCCAAACAATTGGTCCACCCTACTGTCCACTTAACACACAGAGGGTGGGAGATCAATCAAAGGATCATCTTGATAACCTTTTGGAGAGAGATCTTCTGGCCAGGGCTCATGGCAAGGGACAGAAAGATGAGAGGCCAAAACACATATTATTTTTGCCACTGCCTCCTTTCCACAGCAGCACGTGTCAGCAGACCTCTGCACTGCTGGCTGGATAGAAAGGGATTATGTCTCATCCCAGGGCCTCCAATCAACACCTTTCACAGGATGTAGTTCATTTGTAAGCAGTTCTCAGCCTGTCTCTCAATGCCTTTGACCTAGTGTTCTTCTTTGGGAAAAACAACCCGATCTGATAGCAGAAAGGAGGGATATTTCCCACATTCTTCAGTATGTAGAGACTTTCCTTCAGCGCGTGTGTTAGTGTAACAGTCTGCATTTTCACTATATGCCACATAATTTCCCACACTTACCTTTGCAGATGAGTTATCAGCACTGACTTTAGAGTCAGAATAAGGCTACCAGCTATGTCATTCTAAACAGAGTATTTAACAGTCAGATACTTTAAGACCCACTGTTGTAAAAGTATGTAATGTTAATAATGCCTATCTTACTGGTTTGTTGTGAGGATAAATGTGATAATGCATGGATAAGGCACTAGACTCATACATGCTACTCACGTGTGTTTGTTTAAACATGCAGCCTTTTTCATTTTCACTTTCATTCTTACTTGCTTTTTTTATGTTTTATTCTGGGGGAATGAGGTAAGCCAATTTCCTGGGGAATAGGATTATAGCATCTTTGAAAAGCTCTGAGTTGCTGATCACTCATGCCTCCTTTCTTATCTTCTTATCCTACGTTGCTTTCATGTATTTAATCATATCGCTGTTACTTCATATTCTCCTCCATGTATTTGCCACAAATACACCTCTCAGCAGACTTTACTTTGTATCATAGAGAAATGCAGAATTCTATTTTCCTTGTTTTCAGAACTAATAGCCCTGAGCTCTAGAATCTCTGTGGTACCTGAGGAAAAAAATCCGTTCATTAAAGTATAGAATTGGTTTCAGTTTTTTGTATGCTCGTTCTCAAGAGAAAACAGACACCAACAGACTTTTTCTGGAAACGAAAACATATCTTTTTTGCCCTGGTCCAACATCCAAACAATCTCTCAGCTGCCCAAATTTCCCCACCTTGGGTAAATGTGTACTGGATCTTCGTTTCCCCACTCATTCCCCCATAATACCCTTTCCCCCATCCAAAAATGATGCCTGCAGTCATTTCCCTAAGCCTCTCCTCATCTTCCCTGGAACTTTCTTCAGGGATCAACAAATCTCACCTGGTACCTTCAACTTCTCACCAGGATCCACCTTCCCTATCTTCAAGAGTGAAAAATTCTGCACACATTTGCACTAATCTTGAGAAAGCAGGCTGGCTTGCATATTTTTGTACTCCCTGAATATCCATGTCTGGTCTCTGCTGAGACTGCCTGATCAGTATTGCAGCACTGAGACCAGAAGACTAGAGCTGAGGCAGAATATATTTAACACTCAGCCTCTCTTCTTCCCACAGGACTCACCCACATAGTCTCTCTTGGCTCCAGGGAAACTCTGTGTGCTGCCAAGATTATGTCCAGGGAACCTGGACAGTGAGGTTGACTCTCCATCCACCTATCTATTCCTCTTCATGCTCGAATATATTTAACTATACCTATAGAGAGAGTGTGGCCCTTTTTACTTACTACTATATGCAAAGTAGTGCAGCACCAAATTACTCAAAAATCAGGATAAGAACTCTGAGTCAGTTAATAAGGTAATTAATACATTCATTTGTTCATTCATTACAAAAATCACATCCTGCTTTTATTGTGCTCTTTTTATGTACAAGTCAATGTGCTATACATTTTTGGGAGTAAAATTATGTAGATCATGGCTTCTGCCCTCTAGGAACTTCTAATTTTCTAATTGAAGTTAGAAATACATACTGTAATGAATGTAGTATGTAATGTGTGACAAAAGAGAGGTGCAAACAAAGTGTTCTAGGTACATCAATGAGAGAGAAATGGTTTCCAACATAGCAATCTAGAAAAGGTTTCATCAAAGAGGTGTCATTCCAGACTCATCGCGGGAAGGTAGCATGAAAATAATGCAATGAGAAATAATTTTGGTCCATCAGTCAGATGATCTAGTTTTAATGTAGATTCCATCATTTTAAAGATATTTGACCTTATCTATATTCCTCAGGATTTTATCTCACAAAACATGGTAATAATAATTCCCTTGTCACTATCATATTATTAATGTTAGTTTCAGAAGTAATATGAATATGAGTATGTATATGAAAACAGCTCTAAAACTTCTTTGTGATAAGTATACAAATGTAAATATTACCTATTTGATCAGAAGAAGTCAACTCTTCTCATGAGGTGGCCAAAGTACTGGAGTTTCAGCTTTAGCATCATTCCTTCCAAAGAAATCCCAGGGCTGATCTCCTTCAGATGGACTGGTTGGATCTCCTTGCAGTCCAAGGGACTCTCAAGAGTCTTCTCCAACACCACAGTTCAAAAGCATCAATTCCTCGGCACTCAGCCTTCTTCACAGTCCAACTCTCACATCCATACATGACCACAGGAAAAACCATAGCCTTGACTAGACGGACCTTTGTTGGCAAAGTAACGTCCTGCTTTTCAATATGCTATCTAGGTTGATCATAACTTTTCTTCCAAGAAGTAAGCACGTATTAATTTCATGGCTGCAGTCACCATCTGTAGTGATTTTGGAGCCCCAAAAAATAAAATCTGACACTGTTGTCCCATAGATTTCCCATGAAGTGATGGGACCAGATGCCATGATCTTCATTTTCTGAATGTTGAGCTTGAAGCCAAGTTTTTCACTCTCCTCTTTCACTTTCATCAAGAGGCTTTTTAGTCACAGGTATTTACTTTCTGCTAATTGGAGTTCACTGATAAGGAGGCTCATAAAATAGCTACACTATTGATGCCCAGAAGAGGACATTCCCTTCCCAGACCACTACCCAATTTCAGATACTTATTTGACGGCAGAGGCAGAAGATAGATTTTTGGTGAACTGCATATACAGTCATTTATCAATTGTCATAGCAAGACACTTATAAGTTTACATAACTGTTTTGGCACAAATAGATGTGAATATTAAAATTTTTAATAAGTAGAGACTAGCTAATAATGCCTAATTATAAAATTGCTAGTAGCTTTTCATATACTTTTTAAAATCAAAATATAGTTGATTTACAATATTATATTTGTTTCAGGTATACAATACAGTGATCCAATATTTTTATATAAATTATAGCTTTTCATATGCTTTATTAAGCTGTAGACA
The DNA here is from genome assembly GCF_002263795.3 of Bos taurus. Lineage (NCBI taxonomy): Eukaryota > Metazoa > Chordata > Mammalia > Artiodactyla > Bovidae > Bos > Bos taurus. The sequence continues at coordinate 45,908,873 of NC_037342.1, read as the reverse complement.
AATATAGGAAAGTAAATTGCAACAACACAAGGCCCCTACACTTGCAGAGAGAAGTAGCCTATTCTGAGTCTTGGGTGATTGTAAGGAGTTACATTTCCAAAAATAACACACTGACATACCCTCTAACCATCTCTCTGTTCAGATGAATAAAGTTGTATATTTTATTGGCCAAGAAATATTTATTTAAATAAATATGCTGGTAATAATACCTTTGCCCAGAATGCAGTTTACAAGAACAAGGGGTTCATTACATAATACTGCTAAGATTTCAGTCAAATTCCTTCTAGTCATATTTAAACAAATGAACAAGTAAGACTGATTCTATTTGGTACAGTGTAGTATTTTGATACTATTCATGACCTAATATTTGCATTTATTATATTAAGAATATTTTTCTGTCATTACCTCTATTTAGATTATAGTATTTTAATGTCTGCATGATATTGCACTTAATGTATAGACTAAAAATTGATTAATCAGTCTTCTGTGGAAGTTTAATATATTTCCATAGTTTTCTTTTGGTAAATATAAATGTCTGTATTTACTATTAAGAAATTTGATATTTCTTAATCAAATATTTCTGTTTCAAATGTTTTCAATATTGTTAGCATTTATGATACATACTGCCAACTTTTCTTCCAGCGAGGCTGTGCCACTTTGTACCGACTTGTATCCTAGCAAGATGTGCAAGGTTTAGTTTCTGAAACCTGCGAAAACTGCCTATAGATGTTACACACATGCTTTGCCCACATGGCTCCACATTATATTCCTTTACTATATTTCTTTATAGGCATAATGTGCTAAACACTATCCTGAGCCCTGCTAATAAAGTGATGAACAAACAAATGTGATCTCTGGTTCCTTGGAGCTTACAGTCTAATTAGGGAGACTGAGTATTAAATAAACAACTGCACCCAGTCACTAGTTCAGTGTGGGCACTGACCTTGATAAATCAGGGAATGAAGCTCTGAACCCCTGTAGGCCAAGGGGTGATATATTGCCAATACAAAAATTCACAGTTTTCTGTCTCCCTGCCTTGTAATTCACACTAGCATGATCAGTTATGGTCCCACTACTTCATGGGCTAAATCGGTATCCTCCAACTAGAAGAGGTCACATCCAGAAGTCTCCTGCTGCTTTTCCATAATGAAGCCTATGCTTCCTTGAAAGGCTTTTCTCCTTCTGCTTCCCTTTTTTGTATCTTCTGTCTCAGAACTAAAATTCAGTAACAAATCCAGGAAGAGCCACTTAGAAAAACGCTAGTTTTACATTTTTTTTGCCTTAAATATTGGAGTTCAGTCATGTTTTATGCTCATAGTCATCCCTTTCCACCCCACCAGGATACATGCTTCATGAACGTGTTCTATGTAAATTACAGTAGAGCAGACAAAGTGAGATCAAGTTCTAGCCTGTATACTAAGACCTTGTCTTGAAGAAATCCAACTTCTAGCTTGTAATTCACCTCTCTTCCTTGTCCTGAATTACTTCCTTGGTGGTGCCTTGGAAACTCTAGTCCCTAATTTAGGCTTGAAGAGCTCCTCTGCACTTCTTAGAAGACACAGATCCTAAGTTTAAGAGCACTGGTGGTGGTGGTTTAGTCACTAGTCTTGTCTCACTCTTGTACTCCATGGACTGTAGCCCCCCAGTCTTCTCTGTCATGGGATTCTCCAGGCAGAATACTGGAAGGGGTTGCCATTTCCTCCTCCAGGGGATCTTCCCAACCCAGGGATCAAACCACTTCTCCTGCCCTGCAGGTGGTCTCCTGCATTGTAGGTGGAATTTTTACCGCTGAACCACCAGGGAAACCCAGTTATTTATCTAAGATTTAATACCTCCCTTCTACTTGTGCTAGCTCTCCCAGGCTTAGTTAGCGTCATGGCCCTGGTGCAGGTGTAGAGTATGGCGTAAGGCTCTCTTTACTTCTTGGTTGCGCAGGCAGTAAATGATGGGGTTGAGCAGTGGTACAATGACAGCGTAAAGTACAGACACCAGCTTGTTGGTGTCAAAAGCTGAGAGTGCCTTTGGGCGGGCATAGATGAAGATACTGGCTGCATAGAAGATGACCACCACAGTAAGGTGAGAGGCACAGGTAGAAAAGGCTTTATGGCGCCCAGCAGCTGAGGGAATGCGCATCACAGCACTGGTGATGGCCATGTAGGAGGCTCCAGTGACAGAGAGTGGCCCCAGTAGGATAAAAATGGCCAGGACAAAGTCTGTAAGCTCTGCCGTGGACATGTCAGTGCACGAAAGGTTGAGCAATGGAGAGACATCACAGAAAAAGTGATTGATGATGTTGGGGCCACAGTAAGAGAGGCGAGAAATGAGAAAAACTTTGACCATGGAAATGCCAAAACCTCCTGCCCAGGAGCCAGCTGCCAGCTGCACACACAGCTGGCCACTGACAATGACAGGGTAGTGGAGAGGATGGCAGATGGCCACATAGCGATCGTAAGCCATAACTGCAAGGAGGACACACTCAGTGCAGCCCAGGCCCAGGAAAAAGCAGAGCTGCGTCATGCAGCCCTCAAAGGAGATTAGCTGTCCACGGCCCCGTTTGGACCCAACAAAGCCAGCTAGCATCTTGGGAATAGTGACTGTCACGTACCAAATCTCCAGGAAGGACATATTAGCCAGAAAGAAATACATGGGTTTGTGGAGGCTGGGGTGGCTCCTGATTGCCACAATGATGAGTATGTTTTCAGTCAGCACCAACACATAGGCTAACAGAGAAAGGGCAAATAATAGTGCCCGCAGTGGTACCAGAGCTGGGAAGCCCAGCAACACAAACTCACTCACTCTCCCACTCTGATTCTTCCTCTCCATGGTGTCGGTCATGCCCATTGCTTTTCAGGGGAGAATAGAGTGTGTTCAGGAGGCAGCAGCAGAAACTCAATCTTTCTCCTGATGGGTTTATAGTGGCAGAAGGCAATGTGAGTAGTGCATGTAATTCATCAGTGAACTGAAGCCATTGTTTTCTTCTGTAATCTGGAAATGAGCAGAGACAAAAGTAGACAAAAATAAACTATCTTGTATTGGAATAGGATGAGAGTGTATTCTGGCTCTTGGAGAAGCATGGGTTGATAAGCACCAATTGGTCCCTGAAAAATATAGATGAAACCCAGAAATATTAAGAGTCTTAGCTGCTCTGAAGTGAGAGTTTGTCTATGAACTACATCATGACTCCGTTTTGAAGAAATAATTTATATCTTAAAGGCATTATGATAAGTAAAATAAACCAGAGAGAGAAAGACAAATACTCTGTGTCTCTGTTTTATATGGAATCTGAAAACATCAAAACTGCTAATCAGTTTATACCCGAGTTTCTCTTTTCTTTATGCTTTGTGAGCAGTACTTGAGCATTTCTCAGTGTTTGAGCCACTTGTCAGGCTCCTTGTCCATGGAGTTTTCCAGGCAAGAATACTTGGATGGGTGCTTTAATGTAATTACAAAATGTCATATCCCTGGCTTACATTGCCCGTCACTCCCATTCTTACCATCCACACCCACCATTTATTTATTTCAAAAGTATTGGTGGATCAAATACATTCCAGACTATAGGCTGAGTTGAGGTAGAGAAAGGGTAAATAAAACATGTGCCTAGTCTGCAAGGAGCTCGTAATCTGGTGGTGGAGACATGTCTTCATCTCCTCATTCCTGAAAGTTTAATCTTCCACCTATTCTCGTACTATATACTAGCTTCATAAATGGGAACTTCTAAATTATAATTGTCATCAGAACCTTAACTTTGATCCGTTATTCTCAATACCCACCTCATGTGCGATTAACTGTGCATTTGACCCTTTGGGCCTTAGATATTCCTGTGTATCTGTCAGTCTCTTCTGCCTCCACCTTTGATGCTCTGCACATTTGAAAATAAGCAAATAAATTAAAAAGATTAGGCTCCTAATTGACCTTACTGCCTATGGTCTCTCCCCTAAAGCTTAAATCTGAGCGTTTCATCCCCCTGCTTAAAACCTTCTGCGGTACCACCCTGTCTACACAATCAAGTTCAAGCTATTTAACAAGGTGTCACCAAACAAGGTGTTATCTCTTGTCACGGCCTGCACTGTTTTTTATACCCTGCAGCTCTTGGCATCCAGCACCTAATGTATCACCTAATTCCTACTTAACTTTCAATTTTTGACTCATGTGGCATCTCCTCATAGAACCGTTAGCTGTCCTTTCTTTCTTTTCTTTTTCACTGATTTGTTAAGGTTCCTCTCATTACTCTTTCTCTAATAGTAGAGCCTGGGAAATCCCATATGTCACTGTTACTAGTGGTGTCAGTGCTGCTATTGCTTAGGTAGATATAAAATAAAAGAGGAACCACACGCCAAAGTGGCCATATATATCCTTATGGTATAGCAAAGAGTGGGTATAATTCCCTTGATGTCACATAGGCCGCTCAAGCATAACATGTCTGGAAAATTTTTCCTAAGTCTATTTTCCTCTATCACAATGAATGATATTAGTTTCTCTGCAGTGTGTACCACACCAGAGATCTGGAGGTTTCTTATATCTTCTATACCTATTCTACCCACCCCAACCCCACAACTAATCCAAGTTTTATCTAAACTTCCTCTTTAATTAATCTCCTAAATTTGTCCCATTTCTACTGTCTTCTCCTTAGTCCTTTATACCAATCAGGTCCTTGTTATTTCTTGACTTATTTTTCAATAGCCTATTACCTGGTCTTTTTTCTTCCAACCTCAGCTCTTATCAATCTAATTTCTACTTGTTTCTGAAGCTGCTGCTAAGTCACTTCAGTCGTGTCCGACTCTGTGCGACCCCATAGACGGCAGCCCACCAGGCTCCCCCGTCCCTGGGATTCTCCAGGCAAGAACACTGGAGTGGGTTGCCATTTCCTTCTCCAATGCATGAAAGTGAAAGGTGAAAGTGAAGTCGCTCAGTCGTGTCCAACTCTCAGCGACCCCATGGACTGCAGCCTATCAGGCTCCTCCGCCCATGGGATTTTCCAGGCAAGAGTACTGGAGTGGGTTGCCATTGCCTTCTCTGTACTTGTTTCTAGAGTGAAACTTTATATAGATATCTCATCCCAAGAGCATATGATTTGGGGGAAAACACACAAAATCCAACAGTGTGTCAAAATGTATTTCCTTCAACTGTCCTGCAGTAATGTCATTGAACACTATTTTTCTTTTTCTAAACATATTGTGCTATTCTCTCTAATTCTGTGATTTGCGTATGTTCTTCTCTGTCAAAATTGCTCCCAGGAACAAAAAAAGAAAGAAAGAAAAAATAAACTGTTCTTAGGCATTATTTACTTTTCACGTTTTAGTTTCTCAATTGTCATCTTCCAAAACTACCCATATTTCTACAGTAAAGATTATTTACAGGAATTTTTGTCTCTTCTTTTGACAGTGATTCTCATTTTAGGGTCTGCTTAAGAACTGAATAGTAAAGGTATTATAATGGTTGTATGGACACATGGATGGAGGGGAAAATGAAGAAAGGAAAGATACGGATAGAACAGATGAATTGGAAATGATAGGAATCAAATATAAAGAAAGAAAATGGATGGAAATGATTGAACAGAGAATTTAAATGAACTACCAGAAAATTTGACAGAATTGGAATAACGTATAATGAAAACAGACATTGAATATAGAAGAATGAGTAGATCTACAGGGACAAGATAGAATATAAGGAAGTTAGATTAAGAGCAGAGAACTTGTACCTTCTGTTGATAAAAAGGATGGTATTTAGGTAAAATAAATGTGCTATAATAGATAAGAGATCCAATGAGAGAAGATTAGGTGAAGATAAGTATAATATAGAAAGAATTAGGAATGAGAGATCATAAAAGTTATAGGGAGGCTAGGCAGAGTGTGAATAAATACAAAGACAGCCTATGTGTGGAAAAGATAAAGAGAATTACATTGGTCTAAGTATCAGAATGGACCAGATGTGAGAAATGCTGATAAGGGTTTGGGTTTTATTAGATGTAGAGGCAACTAGGAAGATGGATGTATTGAGTAGAAAGAAAACATGGGAGACTTGACTACTAAAGAGGAATCAGGAGATAAAATCCACTTACTTTATTCAGATGTCTTTGACTCAGTGTCTTCCCAAGATGACCAGCTGGCTAGGAAACCACTTAAAGAGCACATATGAAGGAAAATTAAAGCATCAGGACAAAGAAAGATGCTACAGAGACTCCGCCTTCTCTTCCTCCCATGGTCAGAGAGCACTGCCACACCAGGAAAGGTTCTTTTATCTTGCACCTCCCTCCTGTAGTCTCCATTTGCCCTCCTCCTTCTGATGTTTGGGATGACTTTAAAGCCAGACCCCAAGAGACCAGTAGAGATACAAGGGTGGGGGGGGAAGCGAAAGAGAGAGAGACTGGGATAGAAGACAGGAAAAGGGTGTGTTTAAGAAACAAGAAATAGAAGTTTATCAGAAAAGTTCATCAGAATAGCAGACGGTGTTCACAATACTCCTACAACCTCGTAGCTTCTCCCCTTGCCCTCCCCTTCCTTCTTTCTATCCTGCCACTTTCCTGCTTTGGCTTTAGGCCAGGCCAGTCTGGGCTTATATTCTAGCTCAAGTATGTTATCTTGGGCAATTTACTTAAACTTTGTGAGCCTTAGATTCCTAACCTAAAAAATGAGAATAATACACCTCACAAAGTTGTTAAGAGAAATAAATGTCATGATATAGAGACAACGCTTGGAACATGAGAGGGTCTCAACAATGCTACAAAATTTCTTCCTTACCTTCTAAACTCATGGGTGACATCTCTTATTAATAGTTCCATGATGTCATAGAACGAGCACTGAATTGAGAGTTTCTGGGTTTTAGTTCAATGTTTGTAATTTATATTCTGTTTAATAAGGATTTTTTATATATCAGTTGATTTGCCATAAAATGATAATAACATATTTTACAGATGTTTTGAGGATTAAATAAAACAAAATTTGTGAAAAGGTTTGTCACAATCTCAGTCCCTAGGAACAGTGTAAGTAGAGATTAATAATGTGGTCTCCATCATCACACTGCTTGTTTTCAACTATGTGACTTGAAAAAATTATTTAACATCTCTCTGCCTCTTTTTTCTTACCTGTGAAATGGAAATGATTCTAATATCCATCTCACAGAATTATGAAGATTAAATATATGGATGGAAGTTTCTTAGAACACCTGGAACATAGTTTTTCTCAAAAAAATGTTAGCTAGGGTTCAAGAAATATTTGTTGAATTTCAGCCTGTTGAAACTAGAGAAGAATTATTAGTGGGAACATTTGAGATTAAGAAAAGGGTCTTTGAGATTCTGAGTTTGAGAGATTCTTTTAAGTAATTGGGAGGAAGCAGTTCCCAATGTTTGAATAATCAGGACAAAATAAGTATGATTGGACAGTTATCATTTTCTAGTTTAGTGTGCCATCCATAAACCTGACTATGTGATAGGAATAAGACTCATTCTCCAGGAACAGAAAAAATGCTGAGAAAGTCAAGAGGAAGTAATCACAAGAACATGATGCAGCAGTGAGGAGAGAAAGAACATCTACAAATACTCTTAAAATGAAAACCTAATTTTGAGTGCCATAGACATTGTATTAAACCCCATTTTGCATAAAGAAAAATATGTATGCACATAAATATTATTGCCATGCTTATTGCCATGCTGTTAGTTGGAAAAACTGTCAAAACCAACAGCTGCTTGAATTACATTGATTTGGTGGATATGGTAGTATTACTTAAATGAGGAATGTTTGCAAACCTCATTAAGACTTAGAAGTTGATGTCAGTTTGCCTTTGGTGATTATTATCAGCCAACAGACCACACCAACAGGATAAATAAAACAGCCATAATCATTTCAATATATGTACTATTTTTAAAACATACTTTTATTTATTGATTTACTTTTGACTGTGTTGGGTCTTTGTTGCTGCGTGGACTTCTAGTTGTGGTGAGCGGGAGCTACTCTCCAGTTGCAGTGCACAGGCTTTCACTGTAGTGGCTTCTCTCGTAGACCGTGGGCTCCATAGTCATGGTGCAGGGGCTTAGTTGCTCTGTGGCCAGTGGAATCTTCCTGGATCAGGGATCAAACTCGTGTCTCCTGCATTGGCAAGTATATTCTTTACCTCTGAGCCACCAGAGAAGTCCCAATATATATTTACTATGAAATCCATTTGATAAACACTCATGAGGATAAAGGGGATACATCCTTAAGATTAAAAAAAAAAAGGTACAGGTTTAAAATTCTTCATTCAAAACAAATGGGGCTCTTGAACTTTTCAGGTTTTAGAAAAATAATATGCTGCATACACCATTTGTTTCCAAAGAGTTCTATAATCAAATGCATCAACATATCTACACTTCCCTGGTGGACATGACTGAGCGACTTCACTTTCACTTTTCACTTTCATGCATTGAAGAAGGAAATGGCAACCCACTCCAGTGTTCTTGCCTGGAGAATCCCAGGAACGGAGGAGCCTGGTGGGCTGCCGTCTATGGGGTCGCACAGAGTTGGACATGACTGAAGCAGCAGCAGCAGCTGGTGGCTCAGCTGGTAGAGAGTCTGCCTGCAATGCAGGAGACCTGGATTCGATCCCTGGGTTGGGAAGATCCCCTAGAGAAGAGAACAGCTACCCACTCCAGTATTTTGGCCTGGAAAATTCCATGGATTGTACAGTCCATGGGGTCACAAAGAGTCAGACATGACTGAGTGACTTTCATTTCACTTCAATATATCTACAGCAAAATATATGACTATACAATGTGAATTACATCAGTAAATAATCAGTTTATAACAGATTTTTTAGTCCAGTGTCTTAAGACCCCAAACATAGGAAAAACTGCTCAGTTTCAAAGCTGCTTGGATTTTTGAATTGCAGATAAAGGCTTATGAAATCTATTCCTATTTATAACCAAATGTATGTGCCAAGTGGAAAAATGTCAGGTATGTTCTTTTTTTTTTTTTTAACTTTTTTTAAATTTTATTTTATTTTTAAACTTTACATAATTGTACTAGTTTTGCCAAATATCAAAATGAATCCACCACACATATACATGTGTTCCCCATCCTGAATCCTCCTCCCTCCTCCCTCCCCATCCCTCTGGGTCATCCCAGTGCACTAGCCCCAAGCATCCAGTATCGTGCATCGAACCTGGACTGGCATCTTGTTTCATACATGATATTTTACATGTTTCAATGCCATTCTCCCAAATCTTCCCACCCTCTCCCTCTCCCACAGAGTCCATAGACTGTTCTATACATCAGTGTCTCTTTTGCTATCTCATACACAGGATTATTGTTACCATCTTTCTAAATTCCACATATATGCGTCAGTATACTGTATTGGTGTTTTTCCTTCTGGCTTACTTCACTCTGTATAATAGGCTCCAGTTTCATCCACCTCATTAGAACTGATTCAAACGTATTCTTTTTAATGGCTGAGTAATATACTCCATTGTGTATATGTACCATAGCTTTCTTATCCATTCATCTGCTGATGGACATCTAGGTTGCTTCCATGTCCTGGCTATTATAAACAGTATGAAAAAATAAGATGGCAAAAATATTCTTATTCCCCATTATTTCATGTTGCTTTGGCAACTTTTGTAATAAAATATAACCTGAAAAAGTGAATAATAAATATTGAAAATATAGATATAAAATATTATTTGAATGTATGATTATACTTAAGAGAATTCTGACATACATCACAGCAGAATCCTCTATGACCCACCTCCCAGAATATTGGAAATAAAAGCAAAAATAAACAAATGGGACCTAATTAAACTTAAAAGCTTCTGCACATCAAAGGAAACTATTAGCAAGGTGAAAAGACAGCCTTCAGAATGGGAGAAAATAATAGCAAATGAAGCAACCGACAAACAACTAATCTCAAAAATATACAAGCAACTCCTACAGCTCAACTCCAGAAAAATAAACGACCCAATCAAAAAATGGGCCAAAGAACTAAATAGACATTTCTCCAAAGAAGACATACAGATGGCTAACAAACACATGAAAAGATGCTCAACATCACTCATTATCAGAGAAATGCAAATCAAAACCACTATGAGGTACCATTTCACACCAGTCAGAATGGCTGCGATCCAAAAGTCTACAAGCAATAAATGCTGGAGAGGGTGTGGAGAAAAGGGAACCCTCTTACACTGTTGGTGGGAATGCAAACTAGTACAGCCACTATGGAGAACAGTGTGGAGATTCCTTAAAAAACTGGAAATAGAACTGCCTTATGATCCAGCAATCCCACTGCTGGGCATACACACTGAGGAAACCAGAAGGGAAAGAGACACGTGTACCCCAATGTTCATTGCAGCACTGTTTATAATAGCCAGGACATGGAAGCAACCTAGATGTCCATCAGCAGATGAATGGATAAGAAAGCAGTGGTACATATACACAATGGAGTATTACTCAGCCATTAAAAAGAATACATTTGAATCAGTTCTAATGAGGTGGATGAAACTGGAGCCTATTATACAGAGTGAAGTAAGCCAGAAGGAAAAACATAAATACAGTATACTAACGCATATATATGGAATTTAGAAAGATGGTAACAATTACCCGGTGTACGAGACAGCAAAAGAGACACTGATGTATAGAACAGTCTTATGGACTCTGTGGGAGAGGGAGAGGGTGGGAAGATTTGGGAGAATGGCATTGAAACATGTAAAATATCATGTAAGAAACAAGTTGCCAGTCCAGGTTCGATGCACGATACTGGATGCTTGGGGCTAGTGCACTGGGACGACCCAGAGGGATGGTATGAGGAGGGAGGAGGGAGGAGGGTTCAGGATGGGGAACACATGTATACCTGTGGCGGATTCATTTTGATATTTGGCAAAACTAGTACAATTATGTAAAGTTTAAAAATAAAATAAAATTAGAAAAAAAAAAAATAAGAGTACTTAATGAAAAACTATTAAGTAATTGTAAGAAATACCACAGAAAGATTCCATGTGCTCTTTGCCTATTTTCTCATTTGAAACTATAGTACATTATCACAAACAGGGTATCCACTTGGTAATACGTACGGCTTTTGTCATTGTTCAGTCGTTCAGTCATGTCCAACTCTATGCGACTCCATGAACTGCAGCATGCCAGGCTTCCCTGTCCTTCACTAACTTGTGGAGCTTGCTCAAACACATGCTCATTGAGTCAGTGATGCCATCCAATCATTTTGACCTCTATCGTCCCCTTCTCCTCCTGCCTTCAGTCTTTCCCAGCATCAGGGTCTTTTCCAATGAGTTGGCTCTTCATATCAGGTAACCAGAGTATTGGAGCTTCAGCTTCAGCATCAGTCTTTCCAATGAATATTCAGGGTTGATTTCCCTTAGGATTGACTGGTTTGATCTCCTTGCACTCCAAGGGACTCTCAAGAGTCTTCTCCAGCACTACAATTTGAAAGCATCAATTCTTTGGCATTCAGCCTTCTTTATGGTCCAACTCTCACATCCATACATGACTACTGGAAAAACCCTAGCTTTGAGTGTAAGGAGGATACAGAATATCTTCATCACAAGAGTCTTCCTATTGCCCTTTGCAGGCAGACCCATTTCTCTTCTGACCTCTACTCCTTCCTTAAGCCCATTTCTATAATTTACCATTTCATAAATATTATATAAATGGATTCATATATTATATAATTATTTGAAATGAACTTTTTTCCTTAGCATAATTCTCTGGAGATTCATTCAGATTGTGTGTATTCGTAGTTCATTCTTTTTTTTTTTTTAATTGCTGAGTAGTGCTACATGCTGTATATACTTCAGTTGGTTTAAACATGCAGCAGTTGAAAACATCTGGGTTTTTTCCAATTTATGTTATTATGAATAAGGCTGCTAAAAACATTTATGTAGAAGTTTTTATGGGACAATAATTTTACTCTGATTTTGAGAAAAATAGTATTAAACTTGTATATCAATTTGGGGAGAATTGAGCATCATGCTACTTCAATATCTCAGTCCATGAACACAGTATGTTTCTCCTTTTATTTAGATCTTCATTCATTTCCTTCATCAGTACTTTATACTTTTCAGCACAAAGTCTTGTAAATATGTTTTTATATTTATATAACTTAAATATTTCTAAATATTGTTATTAATTTCAATGTCTTTGTGTTCATTGCAATTGCATAGAAATAAACTTGATTTTAAAAAATATTTTATTTTATTTATTTATTGGACACACAGCATGTGGGATCTTAGTTCCCCAACCAGGGCTTGAACCCATGCTCCCTCCCTCCATTGGGAGCTCAGAGTCTTAACATTGAACCACCAGGGAAGTCCCCACACTTAATTTATTTATATGTTTATTTTGTATCCTATGGTCTTTTTGAACCCACTTCTAGTTCTAAGCTTTTTTGTTGATTCTGATTTCCGAGACTTGATTCTCTGCATTTTCTGACACAAAGTTAGTATGGGATTTCCCAAGCAAGATTAGTGGAGTGGGTTGCCATTTCCTTCTTCAGGGGATCTTTCCAACCCAGGGGTGGAACCCACATCTCCTGCATTGGCAGTTGGATTCTTTGCTATTGAGCCACTGCTGCTGCTGCTGCTGCTAAGTCGTTTCAGTCGTGTCCGACTCTGTGCGACCCTAGAGATGGCAACCCACCAGGCTCCCTCGTCCCTGGGATTCTCCAGGCAAGAACACTAGGGAAGCCCATTAAGGACAAAGGGCACCTTGTCACTGCTCAATGGGTATGACAGTCTGGGCTCTCCACTGACACCTGGTGGCAGGGGAATGAAATTCCTGGCTCCTACTCACCATGGTGAGGATGAAAGTAGTCTCCCCTGCCTTTGACCACAGTTTTTCCTATTGCATTTGGAATAAGTAGAGTAGTTATCATCTAAAACATTTCTGTGTTACTAAGTTGCACCCTTTCTGGGTCGTTTGGCTACAGAGAGCACATTTTGGCTGGGGCTTTTGTGTGTGAAAAAGGGGATAAAGTGAAAGTCCCTCAGTAGTGTCCAACTGTTTGCGACCCCATAGATTGTAGCCTGCCAGGTTCCCCTGTGCATGGAATTCTCTAGGCATGAATACTGGAGTGGGTAGCCATTCCCTCTTCAGGGGATCTTCTCGACCCAGGGATCTAATCAGGGTTCGATTGCAGGCATATTCGTTACCGACAGAGCCACCAGTAAAGCCTTGATTACATTGACACGGCAACCGTTATGGTAGAAGGCAAAGAGGAACTAAAGAGCCTCTTGATGAAAGTGAAAGAAAAAATGAAAAAGCTGGCTTCAATCAACATTCAAAAAACTAAGATCATGACATCTGGTCCCATCAGTTCATGGCAAATAGATGGGGAAACAATGGAAACAGTGACAGAATTTATTTTCTTGGACTCCAAAATCACAGCAGATGGTGACTGCAGCCATGAAATTAAAAGACACTTGTTTGCTCCTTGGAAGAAAATCTATGACCAACCTAGACAGCATATTAAAAACCAGAGACATTACTTTACCCACAAAGTTCCATATAGTCAAAGATATGGTTTTTCTGGCTCTATGGTGGGTTAATGGCGACCTCGCCCAAGAGGGCTTATGCCGTACCCAGGTCTGCTGCATCCCAGAGCCCCTGCCCCCGCAGCAGCCCACTGCTGACCTCCTCAGGAGACACCCAAACACAGTTCTGTCTCAGTCTCTGTGGGGTCTCTGGGTCCTGGTGCACATAAGGTATATTTGAGCCCTCTGGGCGTCTCTGGCGGGTATGGGGTTTGATTCTAAATGCGATTTTACCTACTGTCTTGCTGGGGCTTCTCCTTTGCCCTTGAACATGGGGTATCTCCTCAAAGTCGCTCCAGCGCCGCCCAGCGCCGCTCCAGCTGGAGCTGAAGCAGACCAGAAGCTGACTGTGGCTCAGATCATGGACTTCTTACTGCCAAATTCAGACTGAAATTGAAGAAAGTAGGGGAAACCAATAGACCATTCAGGTATGACCTAAATCAAATCCCTTACAACTATACAGTGCAAATGAAAAACAGATTCAAGGGATTAGATCTGAAAGACAGAGTGCCTGAAAAACTATGGATGGAGGCTCATGACATTGTACAGGAGGCAGGGATCAAGACCATGCCCAAGAAAAAGAAATGCAAAAAGGCAAAATGGTTGTCTGAGGAGGCCTTACAAACAGTTATGAAAAAGAACAGAAGAGAAAGGCAAAGGAGAAAAGGAAAGATATACCCATCTGAATGCAGAGTTCCAAAGAATTGCAAGGAGAGAGAAGAAAGCCTTCCTCTGTGATCAGTGCAAAGAAATAGAGGAAAACAATAGAATGGGAAAGACTAGAGATCTCTTCAAGAAAATTAGAGAAACCAAGGGAACTTTTCATGCAAAGATGGGCACAATAAAGGACAGAAATAGGATGGACCTAACAGAAGCAGAAGATATTAAAAGGAAGGTGGCAAGAATACACAGAACTATACAAAAAAGATCTTCATGACCCAGATAATCATGATGGTGTGATCACTCACCTACAGCCAGGCATTCTGGAATGGAAAGTCAAGTGGGCCTTAGGAACCATCACTATGAACAAAGCTGGTGGAGGTGATGGACTTCCAGTTGACCTATTTCAAATCCTGAAAGATGATGCTGTGAAAGTGCTGCACTCAATATGCCAGCAAATTTGGAAACCTCAGCAGTGGCCACAGGACTGGAAAAGGTCAGTTTTCATTCCAATCTCAAAGAAAGTCAATGCCAAAGAATGCTCAAACTACTGCACAATTGCACACATCTCACATGCTAGCAAAGTAATGCTCAAAATTCTCCAAGTCAGGCTTCAACAGTACATGAACTGTGAACTTCCAGACGTTCAAGCTGTGTTTAAAAAGGCAAAGGAATCAGAGATCAAATTGCCAACATCCGTTGGATCCTCGAAAAAGAAAGAGAAATCCAGAAAAAAAACATCTATTTATGCCTATGCCAAAGCCTTCACCTGTGTGGATCACAACAAACTTTGGAAAATTCTTAAAGAGATGGGACTACCAGATCGCCTTACCTGCCTCTTGAGAAACCTGTATGCAGGTCAAGAACCAACAGTTAGAACTGGACCTAAAACAACACACTGGTTGCAGATTGGGAAAGGAGTAAGTCAAGGTTGTATATTGTTACCTTGCTTATTTAATTTATATGCAGACTACATCATGAGAAATGCTGTACTGGATGAAGCACAAGCTGGAATCAGGATTGCCGGGAGAAATATCAATAACCTCAGATATGAGGATGACACCCTAATGGCAGAAAGTGAAGAACTAAAGAGCCTCTTGATGAAAGTGAAAGAGGAGAGTGAAAGGGTTGGTTTAAAAATCATCATTCAGAAAACTAAGATCATGGCATCTGGTCCTATCACTTCATGACAAATAGATAGGGAAACAGTGGAAAGACTTTATTTTCTTGGGCTCCAAAATCATTGCAGATGGTGACTGCAGCCATGAAATTAAAAGGGATTTGCTCCTTGGAAGGAAAGTTATGACTAACCTAGACAGCTTATTAAAAACCAGAGACATTACTTTGCCAACAGAGATCTGTCTAATCAAGGCTGTGGTTTTTCTAGTGGTCATGTATGGATGTGACAGTTGGGTTCCAAAGAAGGTTGAGTGCTGAAAAATTGATGCTTTTGAACTGTGGTCTTGGAGAAGACTCTTGAGAGTCCTTGGATAGCAAGGAGATCAAACCAGTCCATCCTAAAGGAAATCAGTCCTGAATATTAACTGGAAGGACTGATGCTGAAGCTGAAGCTCCAGTATTTTGGCCACCTGATGGGAAGAACTGACTCATTAGAAAAGATTCTGATGCTGGGAAAGATTGAAAGCAGGGGGAGAAGGGGACGACAGAGGATGAGACGGTTGGATGGCATCACCGACTCAATGGACATGAGATTGAGCAAGCTTCGGGAGTTGGTGATGGACAGGGAAGCCTGGCATGCTGCAGTCCATAGGGTTCCAAAGAGGGACACAACTGAGCAACTGAACTGACTGACGAACAACCCTAAATTCGAGTGCCTCTATAATCACAGCTTCAGGATACACGAATCCAAAATGACAGAATTTAAAAGATAAATAGAAAATTCTTAGAATCCAGGAGGAAATTTGTCTAATTCTCTCTCAGTAATTGTTATAGTAGCTAGAAAAACTCAGTAAGGACACAAAAGACTTGAGCATAATGTGCATTTTTTCTGTATAGAGATAAGTGAGTATGCTAAAATAAAAAATCTAAATCTCTATTATCATTGCTTGGGCAGTCAAATTTAACATTTCATGTTATAGTTCATATTATTTTCCTTTTGTTTAAGAATAGAATTTCTGAGTTCCCAACTTTAATCTACAAGTATTTTTACCTGATATGCATCATAATATCATACTATCATTCATTTATCATCAATAATCCACAGAGTAAATTTTGTAGACATGAAGATATTACACAATGATTCCTTAATTATGAGATAATAATTATTTATTTTTGTGAACTTATGTCAGTAAAAAAAACAATTTTTGTAACAATTTGTGATTTGTCACATATACATTATTTGAACAGGTGTAACTTCAGATATAAAATACTAAGAGGTTAAATTTATTTCCAGATGTTAGATATAAATTTTAGTAAAGTATCAGTACTTGAAAAGAAAATATTTACAGGAGAAAATGAAAAGCTATTGGCTTATCAAATATATTTTTAGAGGAAATAGATGCAATGTTAAAAAAAAGAAAAGAAAAACAGAGCTCTTAGTTTCAATGAATGTAGCACAAATATATCATTGATGTAATAGTACTTCCTGCCTCTCAGTAAAATCATACTGATGCAACAACAAAGACAAGTGAAAAAACTCAGAAATCTATTACAAATGAACGTACTTTCTGCCAATCTAGTTACATGACTATATTATCCATATATTAAACAATAAGATATTTGTTGAAAAATACTGTTTCAATCAAGAAATTTTAACGTTCTAGAAGACAATACGGAGAGTAGGACACATTACATTACAATGTACAGTTCTTTTCTCTGTGAACCATTTATATATTCCTGCACTGCAAGGGTCCAACTTGACCATGTGACTTGCTGTACCTCTCCTCTGTGCAAGAATTTTACATCTCTCTCTGCTAATTTTGCCCATGTGACCTCCTTTGTTCTGTGAATGTGGGTTTGAAGTGTTTGTCCTTTCAGAGCTGAAACTTTTAACAGTTATTTTGTGGTTTACCAACTCTGTATTCTTCCTCAGCCATGAAACAATATTTGAGATAGAGAATGCTCCATTCACACAGGTCTCCTGTGAAAAGAACATGGAGTAAGACTGCAGTAAACCCACACTGAAAATGTAGCATAAGTAAAATATAAGTCAATGTTGATGAAAGTCACTGAGATTTTAATGGATGAGGTACATCACCACCTATGCTATCACTACTATCCTGACTTACAGCTAGATGACAGATACTCCTATGGACAAACGTGTTGCCTGCCACTTCAGTAAACAAAAGATGTTGCCTGCTATCAAGCCACCAGCCACTCCAGCCAAACCTGACAGTGAGGAGAGTTTGGGGGGAGAAAAGCAGGATATTGGCCTTTGATGAGCTCCCCTCATAGCTCAGCTGGTAAATGCATATCAAAGGAATAATTTCAATGAGCCCAGAGTCTTGCATCTTCTCATACATAGAAAAACACTAAAATCATTCATTTGAAATGTCTATTTCTTATGATTAGCGGTAATGTTGATCTTCAACTACATGGTGGGTTTTTTTGTTGTTGTTTGTTTTGTTTTGTTTTTCCCACCAAAACCTCCTGTATTTCCTAGCTCCTCCCTTACCTCTTTGGAACAGTTCCTCAGCGGTATCCGTGAGGCTGCATCCTGGGCTATAGTCCTCAGAAAGGTACTGAACAAAGCATAATTCTAAACTTTTAGGTTGTACGTTTTCTTTTCAGTTGATGCTTCCATAACAAATATTCTGAAAATTCTCTCCTTTGGGGCAAAATGTCTGGGGAAAAATAACACAGATGCAGGCCTTCAATAGATGACCATGAGCAATACTTCCAGTTAAATGTAAAGAAAGAGATTCATGGGAGCTCTGGTTCAAGATGGCCACATAGACAGGATCCTGAACTCACATCCTCCCACAGATGCACTAACTCTACAGCCACAGATGGAAGTTTCCTCTGAAAGAAACCCCCTAATTAGATGAGTGATCCCCGCACATTGGAATAATGAGGTAAAAACAAAAAATCAGCTAGGAGAGACTGAGACACAATCTTATCATAACCCAACCCCCAGCACTATGGCCACAGTTGGGAGAGAACTCACAATCCTCCACTTCCCTGAGGAGTGAAGAGTTTAAACGCTATACATGGTACCCCAATTTTAAGACTTGTGCCTAAGAGACAAGCCCTCAAAATATATAGCTGCAAATGCCAACAGAGCTTGTGTACATGAGGCCCACAAGGCTATAGCAACCTGAGAAATAGTTCTTAAATGGCTCACACAGAACCTCCCACCCCAAGGCCCCAGGGTTCAGCAGAGGCAGCCAACTGAAAAGTGCTCAGACTTTCCATGAGATAGACCTATTTGCTTATCTTAAAACATCAGCCTGAGGGGCAAGCATCTAATTTAACACACATCTAGAGACTTCCTGAAATACTCTCCAAAGATGGAGGCCAGTGGGCACTATCTTTGCACTCTCACTCTGCCTCACACCAGTTCCCAAGTATCTCTTGAGAAGGAGCTTGTGCATTTGTCTGGTACCCCGATTTGTGTGGGTGTCACCCCAGGGACACCTCTTGATCACCTGGCTCTGGTGGCCAGCTAGGTTTATATTCTCAGGTCCCTTAGGACTTAATAAACAGAGAAAGAGTTCTCCACTGGCCACATCCCAAGGCACAGCAGAAAGGCAATAGACTAAGGTGCCCAGTCTTTCTGTAAAAGAGGCCTGTTAGCTTATCTTCATAGGTGCAGCCTTGGGGACAGGCTTCATATTAAACACACATCTAAAGGCCCCTTGTGACCCTCTCCAGAGACCTCAGAGAGCAGGCACTATCTTCAAGCTCTCCCTCTGCTGCACTGCAGATTGCCAGTATCTCCCAGGAAGGAGTGCACATGTCCAGTGCCCTGGTTTTTGTAACTAATGCCCAGTGGATGCCCCCTGATTACACAGTGACCAGTGGGGTTAGGTTCATGGGCCCCATAGGACCATAACAAACAGAGAAATAGTTCTTAACCAGCTGCACCTTAGGGCACAGCAGAAAAAAGTCAATAGACTACGACATCCAGCCTTTCTGTGAAAGAAGCCTATTAGCTTATCTTTAAGGACGGTAAAGAATCTGCCTGCAATGCAGGGCGAACCTGGGTCTGATCCCTGGGTAGGTAAGATCCCCTGGAGGAGGGCATGGCAACCCTCTCCAGTATTCTTTTCTGGAGAAAGAGAATCACTATGGACAGAGGAGACTGGCAGGCTACAGTCCATGGGGTCGCAGAGTCAGACAAAACTGAGAGACTAAGCACAGCACAGCACAAAGCTTTGACCTAAAGGGCAGGCTTCTAATAAAATACAAATTTAAGGGCCAACTGTGATCCTCTTCAGAGACCTTCAAGGGCAGGCACTATCTTCACACTCTCCACCCACCACACTCCAGATGGCCAGTATCTCCCAGAAAGGATTGAGAAATGGACTACTGCCTGCCATATCAGCAAACACAGATGTCACAGTCATCAGGGATTGCAGCCTTCCAATGTGAGCTCCAGAACCCTCAGGGCACTCAAAAAGGAGAAGAATACCTGCTATCTGATAGCCATTAGACTGTCATACCCGTCATTCCTAGGATGAGCTCCAAGGAAGCTCAGAATGTGAAAAAAACACAGGACACTGGCCCGGGATAGCTGAGATGCATATGAAAGGAATGATTTCCACTGAGCCCAGACTCTTATACCTTTCCATACATAGAAAAGTGCTAAATTCCATAGCTTGGGATATCTGGTTTTCTTTCATCAACAGTAATCTATTGATGTTCAGACAACCTGCCATTTTTGCAAAACTTCTATATAACCTGACTCCTCCCCTTACCCTCACCTCCTCTCAGGGTCATTTGAGATGCTGTCTCCTGGGCTTGAAGTCCCACCAAATAAAACATAGCTCTCAAATTTAGTGTTTTTTTAAGTTGACAGGAGTCTGTGTGAAAGTCTTGTGTCCCGCCCAGTTGCTGTGGCTGCCACCCAGGTAATGCCCCTGGATTGCCTGGCTCTGGTGGCTGATAGTTCTTATGTTCATAAGTTCCCTCAGTTCAGTTCAGTTCAGCCGCTCAGTTGTGTTCGACTCTTTGTGACCCCATGAATCGCAGCATGCCAGGCCTCCCTGTCCATCACCAACTCCTGGAGTTCACTCAAACTCATGTCCATAGAGTCGGTGATGCCATCCAGCCATCTGATGCCATCCAGCCATCTCATCCTCTGTTGTCCCCTTCTCCTCCTGCCCCCAATCCCTCCTGGCATCAGAGTCTTTTCCAATGAGTCAACTCTTCAAATGAGGTGGCCAAAGTACTGGAGTTTCAGCTTTAGCATCATTCCTTCCAAAGAAATCCCAGGGCTGATCTCCTTCAGAATGGACTGGTCGGATCTCCTTGCAGTCCAAGGGACTCTCAAGAGTCTTCTCCTAGGACTATACAAATAGAGAAACAGTATTTAACTAGATATTGCCCCCAGAACATAGCATAAAGATAGCAGGCTGAAATATACCTCTGTCTTTCTGGGAAAGAGACCAATAAACTTATTTTCATAGCCGTGGCTTAAGGGACAAGATTCAAATTAAATATATATTGAAATGTATATAATTCTCTCCAGAGATTAAGGAAGCTAGTGGGTGCCATCTTTGCCTTCTCCCTTTGTCCCTCCCCCAGGTATCAGTGTCTCCGAGAAAAGAACTTGTACATAAAGCTCATACACTGACATTGTGACTGCCACCCTTGATAACCTAGCTCTGGTGGCCAGTGAGATTTGTATACATGGGTTCAAGGGATGGTAGTAAACAAAAGCAGCTCTGAATTGGTTATAGCCCCAAACAGTGAAGAAGGAACAGATAGAAATGTTCATTCCCAGTAGTCTCCTGAAAGAGGTATATTTGAATACTTCAGTCCTTGTTGCCTATGGGTCTGACTTCCAATTAACCTGAATCTAGGTGCTAACAGCGATCTTCCCCTTTGGGACACTGATAACTCTTAGCATACCCTCAACTACTGGGAGCCCACTAACAATAAAGCAGGTTACTTGGACAATCACAAGAGTCTGAGAGACAACCGAGGGCTAGGGCAACATTGAACAAGAAGTTTTATCTCATATATCTCACTCATATCTCATATCTCATATATCTCATATATCTCACTCACTCATATCTCACTCCTTCAAGACTGAGCAAGGTGGCTGTTTTATCTGGTGTTAAAAAACCCACACAGAGTCAAGGAAAATGAAACAGAGGGATATGTTCCAAATGAAGAGCAAGCTAAAACCTCAGGAAAAAAAAAAAAAAACTTATGAAATGAGATGTTATTTACCAAATGAAGTTAAAAATAATAGTCATAAAGATGCTCACTAAGTTCAGGAGAGAAATGGATGAACAAAGTGAGAATTTTAATAAAGAGACAATATAAGGAAGTAGCAAACAAAAGTCACAGAACTGAAGAATACAATAACTGAAGTGAAAAATATACTGTGACTGCTACTACTGCTAAGTCACTTCAGTCGTGTCCGACTCTGTGAGGCCCCATAGATGGCAACCCACCAGGCTCCCCGGTCCCTGGAATTCTCCAGGCAAGAACACTGGAGTGGGTTGCCATTTCCTTCTCCAATGCATGAAAGTGAAAAGTGAAAGTGAAGTCGCTCAGTCGGGTCCGACTCTTAGCAACCCCATGGACTGCAGCCTACCAGGCTCCTCCTTTCAGGGGATTCTCCAGGCAAGAGTGCTGGAGTGGGGTGCAAAAGGATCAGTGAGCTCAAAGATAGGTTAGTGGCACTTATCTAGTGGCACTTATCTAATTACAGCAGCAAAAAGAAAAGAGAATGAAAAATAATGGAGATAGCTTAAGGAACTTAAAGGACACATTGAAGAGAATAACATTTACATTAAAGGAATCCTCCAGGAGAGAGAGAAAGAGGTATGAATATAGTGAGACAGTAAAAAAGTTATCATATAATGATAAAAGGGTCAAATCCAATAGCATTTGTAAATATTAGTGTACTCAAATATGACCACCAGAATATATAAAGCAAAAATTAAAAGACCTTAAGAGAGAAATAAATAGCTATACAATAATACTGCTGCTGCTGCGGCTAAGTCACTTCAGTCGTATCCGACTCTGTGTGACCCCATAGACGGCAGCCCACCAGGCTCCCCTGTCCCTGGGATTCTCCAGGCAAGAACACTGGAGTGGGTTGCCATTTCCTTCTCCAATGCATGAAAGTGAAAAGTCAAAGTGAAGTCTCTCAGTCATGTCCGACTCTTCACAACCCCATGGACTGCAGCCAACCAGGCTCCTCCGTCCATGGGATTTTCCAGGCAAGAGTACTGGAGTGGGGTGCCATCGCCTTCTCCGATAATACTAGGTGACTTTAATACCACAATTTCATCAATGGATATATCACTCAGAAAAATCAATAAGGAACATTGCCCTTAAATAACATGATAGACCAGATTGCCTTAACAAACATATAGAGAACATTCTATCCAAAAACAACAAAATTACACAGACTTCTTAAGTGCACAAGGAACATTCTCCAGGATACTTCATAGGCTAGGGCACAAAACAAATCTTAATAAATATAAGACTGAGATTATATCAAGCATCTTTTCTGACCACAATAATATGAAACTAGAAACCAACTACAAGAAGAAAACTGGAAAATTCACAAATATATGGAGATTAAACAAACATCATCCTACTGAATGGGTCAAAAAAGAAATACAAAGGAAAAAAATACCTTGATACAAGTAGAAATGGAAATACAACATAAAAAAACTTATGAAATGTAGCAAAAGGAGTTCTAAGTGGGAAGTTCATAGCAATAAATAGCAATAATAAAAAAAAAAAAGAGAGAAAGATTTTTTATTGACCTAAGTTATTTATTTGAGATAAATACCCTAACTTTAAATCTAACCTAACTTTAAATTTCAAGAAACCATAAAAAGAAAAATAAATGAAGCACAGAGTTAGTAGAAGCAGGGAAATAACAAAGATCAGAGTAGAAATAAATGAAATAGAGACAAAAAGACCATAGAAAAGATAAAAAATTAAAAAAAAAAACCAACTATGAGCTGTTTTCTTGAAAAGAAAAACTAAGTAAATCTTTAAAAAACCCGAGGGAAAAAAGAGGCTCAAATAAAATCAGAAATGAAAGAGGAAACAGTGCAACTGATATTACAGAAATACAAAAGCTCATAAGGGATTACTACAAATAATCACATATCAACAAACTGGGCAATCTAGAAGAAATAGATAAGTTTCCAGAAGCATACAATTAAGATTGAGTAATGAAGTTGCAGAAAATCTGAACAGACCAGTTTCCAACTAGGAGCTTGAATCACTAATCAAAAATCTCAAAAAACAAAAGTTCAGGAACCAGAGAGCTTCACTGGTGAATTCTACCAAACATTTAATAAAGAATTAATACCAATCCTTCTCAGCCTCTTCCAAAATATATGTGGAGGGAACACATCCCAACTCATTATGTGAGGTCAGTGTTACCCTGACACCAAAACCAGAAGGAAAAAAAAAAAAAGTTTCTGAATAAGGACAAGAGAAGTGAAAATTACCTGTACAGGCAAGAAAAGGGCAGACCATTCAGAACTTCTTTTTGATCATGTTATAGAGTTTAAACATTAATCTAAATGACATGGACCACCATTGAAGCATATTAAGCAAGGGGCAATTATTTTAAAAAGATAACTATGTCTCTTGGGTGGAGAATTTATTGTAGGTAGCAAGAATGTAAAGAGAGAGACTAGTATGAAATGGCAGTAGAACAGAGCTGATAATGATTTAGTATTGGGAAGGTGCCAATGACTATACTCAAATTTCTTACATAATGAATCATATTGATAGAGATACTTTTTATTGAAATGGAAAAGTAAGGAGAAAGAGCATGTATGGCTACAGGGACATGGCTGTGGGAGAGAGGTCAAGAATTTAGTTTCTAATTTCTCAGAGAGAATACAATACAGTATGTGTTTAAAATAATATAATAAATACGAAAAGATTCAGTTAAGACCACAGTAATGTTTGGCTTCCTTGGTGGCTCAGATGGTAAAGAATTTGCCTGTAATAACCCAGGTTCCATCCTTGGGTTGGGAAAATCCCCTGGAGGAGGAAACGGCAACCCACTCCAGTATTCTTGCCTGGAGAATTCCATGGACAGAGGAGCCTGGCAGACTACAGTCCATGAGGTCAAAAAGACATGACTTAGCGACTAACACTTTCCCAGTAATGATTACTGAGCCCAGCTCAATCCAAGTGCAAGAACTTTCAGTTCAATGGAAGCAGGCTGACATATAAACATTAGGACAATAGAAAATAACACATGCATAATGATTAGAAGTGGTGGCAATGTAAGAAGTGTAAGAAGGAGTCAAGGTTTAAAATTGTATGCGAGATAGGCATTCCAAGACAAATGAGTAGTAAGTGCAAAAGGTAACAGAAGCAAGTATTCCTAGTTCGTAAAAGCATAAACTCAGAAGCCTAAATGCCTGGACTGTAATCCTGCCTCTCTTCCTGAATAGCTGTAAGATATTGGACAAGTTACACTGCATATCTTGACTCTGTGTCATCTATTGTTGCTGTTTAGTCGCTTTCGTGTCCAACTCTTTGTGACCCCATGGACGGCAGCACACCAGGCTTCCCTGTCCATCACCAGCTCCCAGAGCTTGCTCAACTCATGTCCATCGAGTCAGTGATGCCATCGGACCATCTCATTCTCTGTTGTCCCCTTCTTCTCCTGCCTTCAATCTTTCCCAGCATCAGTGTCTTTTCTAGTGAGTTGGCTCATCGCATCAGATGGCCAAAGTATTGGAGCTTCAGCATCAGTCCTTCCAATGAAAATTCAGGACTGATTTCCATTACAATTGACTGGTTTGATCTCTTTGCAGTCCAAGGGATTCTCAAGACTCTTCTCTTTTCTGAAATATCACATTTCAGAAGCACCAATTCTTCAGCACACAGCCTTCTTTATGGTCCAACTCTCACATCTGTTCATGATTACTGGAAAAACCATAGCTTTGACTAGATGGACCTTTTTGGCAAAGAAATTTCTGTTTTTTAATATTCTCTCTAGGTTTTTCATAGCTCTTCTTCCAAGGAGAAAGCATCTTTCAATTTCATGGCTGTAGTCACTGTCTGCAGTGATTTTGGAGCCCAAGAAAATAAATTCTGTCACTGTTTCCATTGTTTCCCCCATCTATTTGCCATGAAGTGATGGAACCAGATGCCGTGATCTTAGTTTTTTGAATGTTGAGTTTTAAGCCAGCTTTTTCACTCTCCTCTTTCACCTTCATCAAGAGGCTCTTTAGTTGCTCTTTGCTTTCCGCCATAAGGGTGGTGTGTCATCTGCATATCTGAGGCTATTGATATTTCTCCTAGCAATCTTGATTCCATCTTGTGCCTCATCCAACCTGGCATTTCGCATGAGGCACTCTGTGTATAAGTTAAATAAGCAGGGTAACAATATACAGCCGTGACATACTCCTTCCCCAATTTTTTTTTTCTGGTTTTTATGTTTTTTTTTTTTTCCTTTTATTTATTTATTTATTTTTTAAACTTTACAATATTGTATTGGTTTTGCCAAATATCAAAATGAATCCGCCACAGGTATACCCGTGTTCCCCATCCTGAACCCTCCTCCCTCCTCCCTCCCCTACCCTCCCTCTGGGTCGTCCCAGTGCACCAGCCCCAAGCATCCAGTACCATGCATCGAACCTGGACTGGCGACTCGTTTCATACATGATATTATACATGTTTCAACGCCATTCTCCCAAATCTCCCCACCCTCTCCCTCTCCCACAGAGTCCATAAGACTCATCTATACATCGGTGTCTCTTTTGCTGTCTCATACACAGGGTTATTGTTACCATCTTTCTAAATTCCATATATATGCGTTAGTATACTGTATTGGTGTTTTTCCTTCTGGATTACTTCACTCTGTATAATACGTTCCAGTTTCATCCATCTCATTAGAACTGATTCAAATGTATTCTTTTTAATGGCTGAGTAATTCTCCATTGTGTATATGTACCACAGCTTTCTTATCCATTCATCTGCTGATGGGCATCTAGATCGCTTCCATGTCCTGGCTATTATAAACAGTGCTGCGATGAACATTGGGGTACACGTGTCTCTTTCCCTTCTGGTTTCCTCAGTGTGTATGCCCAGCAGTGGGATTGCTGGATCATAAGGCAGTTCTATTTCCAGTTTTTTAAGGAATCTCCACACTGTTCTCCATAGTGGCTGTACTAGTTTGCATTCCCACCAACAGTGTAAGAGAGTTCCCTTTTCTCCACACCCTCTCCAGCATTTATTGCTTGTAGACTTATGGATTGCAGCCATTCTGACTGGCGTGAAATGGTACCTCATAGTGGTTTTGATTTGCATTTCTCTGATAATGAGTGATGTTGAGCATCTTTTCATGTGTTTATTAGCCATCTGTATGTCTTCTTTGGAGAAATGTCTATTTAGTTCTTTGGCCCATTTTTTGATTGGGTCATTTCCAATTTTTAATTAGTCCATTGTCCCATGTCCGGTTCTAACTGTTGCTTCTTGGCCTGCATACAGGTTTCCCGGGAAGCAGGTAAGGTGGTCTGGTATTCCCATCTCCTTAAGATTTTTCCACAGCTTTTTGTGATCCACACAGTCAAAGGCTTAGTGTAGTCAATGAAGCAAAAGTAGATGTTTTTCTGTAATTTTCTTGCTTTTTCTATGAACCAATAGATGTTGGCAATTTGATCTAAAAAATGCAGATAATCACAGCAGCTATTGCCTTGCATTGCTGTGAGATTTAAATGAATTAATATGTATAAAACACTGTTGAAGACTAAAAAGTGCTATGGAAATGTTAAGTATGCTGGTATAATCCTGACAATGATGATGGTGATACCAGCAGTAATAATAATGAAAATGATAACATAGGAGAAAAGTCTAGAGGAGATTAGGGTGGGGAGATCAAATATTCAAGTTTTCTTTGCTAGGACTTTAAATCTTACTCTGTGAACCATCTCCACTAAAAAGTTTTGAGTATGAAGTAACAATCGGCTATGTGTTTGGAAAGATTGTCCTGGTTGTGGAGAATGGGTGGCAAAGGAACCAAGCCTATGAGACAGATACAATTATCCATGAGCCGTAAACTCAGGGCAACACAAAATTACTTCTTAATCTCAAATTTTGTAGCCCTCCATCAAAATGAGTCAGCAGAGGAAGCATTAAGCAGACCTGACTGATAGAGGAAATCACTGCTGCCCTGGATCCCACCCAACCCTGTAAGCCTGCAGGCTATCAGGGGCTTGAGCCTCAGAGCCAGCCTGCTTGAATTTCATTAGATGTGAATCTGCAGCCTGAGTTCATTACCCTCTCCCCAGATCTGATCCTGTCTCTTCATCTAAGCTCTCCTTTCTGGCCCCCAGAGAGGCCACTGGGAGCCTCCCTCAGCTGTACTCCCTGAACAGCAGTATGTCTCATTAATAAATTTTTAATGAGGTCACAGCCTGTGACTGCTCATTAATAGGCTGGTTAGTCTGCAACCCCAGGGGTGGAAGAGACTGAAGATAGAAGCCAGTGAGAACAGAGCTCAGCCTATGGAGAGCTGAGGATAGGGAGAGAGAACTAACTTCCTTTTAGCAGAGATTCCAAGCTTTTACTCATGGGTCTCCCGGGTCCCTTCGAGCTCTCAGTGACTATGATTCTGCAAACTGAGGTCTGGACAGAGGGTGGGAGGATTTTCAACAGAACCCAGTAATCCCAGACTTGGACCAGCTCTTGGTCTTGAGAGACTCTTGAGGAAATCAAATGCTCCTCAAATTTTCTTTGATGATTGCATAAAAGGAATTTTGCTCTTGAAACTTTTTATCATCTTGCCTTACATAATCATGGATTCCTTTGCTATCTCCCTACATGTCTAAGTGGAGACTTTTTGTGCTATTTACCAAGTTCATTTAAACTGTATTTGTCCTGGGAGTTCAGTATTGGTCCTCTTCTAATTTTCTTGTGTACTATCTCTTAGAGATTCCACCATTGTCAAGATTTCAACAAATCACTCCTGTGGCAATGAAACCTGAGTGTTGGCTTATATCTCCCATGAGAATTATTACTAGTAATAACTGGCTTCCTAACTGGTCTCCCAGCCTTTGGTCATACTAAGTGTGTGTGCTAAGTTGCTTCAGTCATGTCTGACTGTGTGCAACCCTATGGACTGTATCCCACCAGGCTCCTCTGTCCACGGGATTTTTCAGGCAAGAATATTGGAATGGGTTGCCATTTTCTCCTCCAGAGAATCTTTCTAACCCAGGATCAAACCTACGTCTCTTGCGTCTTCTGCACTGGGAGGTGGGTTCTTTACCACTAGTGCCACCTGGGAAGCCAGTCATAATATAAAGACTTCTATATAGGCTCCACCCTCGTTCATCCTTCTCACCATCTCCAGAATTCTTTCTAAATATGCATGTAATGATCCATCAAAATGATGTCCTAAATCCTTACAATTCACCCTCATCTACAGAATGGAAGTATGTTCTTAGCATGTCATGCAAACCTATGTGTAATCCAGCTCAGGCTTATCTTTCCAGGCTCCATCTTTCCATACTCCAACAGTTGAGTGCATATCCAACAGTTGTCACACTGGTCTATTTTCTTTCTCCTTATATCATGCATTTCTAGTTTTTCTAAGCATAGTCTTTTTTCATTCTCTTCAACAATTTCAAATCTGAAAAACCTGTATTCAAATCCTATGCCTGCTACTGAACAGCTTTAAATATCTATCCTTATATTTAATAATCTGTAAATGGGATACAATATAATAATATAACATATGCATAACCAGATTTAATGTATTTTGATATACAATAGAATTAAAATTACATGAGCCAATTACTCCTATTCCTGGAACTGTTTGATCTTTCTATAGTATCTTTTTCAATTCAAAGTGGAGGATGGGTTATATAGAATTCTCAAGGATTTTTGCTATAATTGTAACATGAGAAATCTAATAAATGCTATCTCCTCCCAAGAAGCAGAGTGAATTAAGTAACTAACATTTATTGATAGGCAAATATGAGTTACACATTTTAAAATACAGTATCAGATTGTTGAGGAGCCAAGATGGCGGAGGAGTAGGACGGGGAGAACACTTTCTCCCCCACAAATTCATCAAAAGAGCATTTAAACGTTGAGTAAATTCCACAAAACAACTTCTGAATGCCGGCAGAGGACATCAGGCACCCAGAAAAGCAACCCAACTCTTCGAAAGGAGGTAGAAAAAAATATAAAAGACAAAAAAAGAGACAAAAGAGGGAGGGATGGAGTTCCGTCCCGGGAAGGGAGTCTTAAAAAGAGAGAAGTTTCCAAACACCAGGAAACCTTCTCACTGCCGAATCTGTGCCGAGCTTTGGAAGCACAGAGGGCAACTTAAAAGGGAGAAAAAATAAATAAACAATTAAAACCCGCAGATTGTGAGCCCTACAGTAACTCCCCCAGCGGAGAAGCAGCGCAGACACCTGCACACGCCACTGGCAAGCGGGGGCTGGGCAGGGAGGCGCGGCGCGGGCTGCATCGCTTAGAGTAAGAATCTGGCCTGAATAACCTGAGCACTATCTGAGCGAAATATTTTGGGCTAGCAAACCAGACTGTGGGATATCTACCACGCGAAAAGCCAGCCCCAACCTAAGACACCGCCAGGCCTGCGCATGGAACAAAGGACTGAACAGAGATAGCCGGCTGCAGACCTTCCCTCTCCGATGACAGGCAGCCAGAGCCAGAAGGGGGCAATCGCAGCCCCAGAGAGACATTATCTATAAAACTGTAAGCAGGCTTCTTTGCTAACTAAAACTTCTTGGGGGTCGGGACGGTCAACATCTGCCTGAGAAGGTGCACCGGTTTTACACCCAGATAACCGAGTGGCGAGGAGGCGATAAGTCGCAGCATTGGCGCTCGCCAAACACCTCATCACCTGAGCTGCTCGGACCTGGGAAGAGCACAAAACGCAGGCCTAACTGAGTCTGCGCCTCTGAGCACTACCCGAGTGCCTGAACCTGAGCGGCTTGGACCTGGGAGGTACATGCAGCCCAGGGCCGGCCTCGGATTGTTCCCGGCAGAACAACCTAGAGCCCAAGCAGTGTGGGCAGGGAGGCTACATGCGCCGTGAGCGGGGGCAGACCCAGTGTGGCTGAGGCACTGCGAGCGCACACCAGTGTTATTTGTTTGCAGCATCCCTCCCTCCCTCCCCACAGCGCGACTGAACAAGTGAGCCTAAAAAAAAAAAAAAAGTTTCCTCCACCATCCCCTTTGTGTCAGGGCAGAAACCAGACACTGAAGAGACCAGCAAACAGAAGAAGTTATAACAGAGGCAAATGCCTTGGAAGCTACAGGCAATAGATTAAAACCCTGTGGTTACTACGGACTACATAGGAAGGGGCCTATAGATCTTGAGAAATATAAGTTGGACCAAGGAACTAGCCAAAAATTAACTGAACCCACAATACTCACAACAAAACCAGAGAAAGTCCTAGATATATTTTTACTATTTTTACGATCATTCTTTCTTTTTTTTTAATTAAAAAAAAAAATTAAGTCCTCTATTGTTCCTTTAATTTTCACTTTTATAACCTATTGCTTTGCAAAAAAAAAAAAAGACCCTATTTTTTTCTTCTTCAGCAAACTTCATATATATATATATATTTTATAATTTTTTGACCTATTTTTTTTCTTCTTTTCTATAACATTGTATTTTTGAGATTCCAAACTCTACTCTAGTTTTTTAATTTTAGCTTTTTGGTGTATGTTATCAATTTTGTACCTATAGTTTTTTTTATAATTTCTGTGACTTTTTTTTTTCTGTTTCTTTCTCTTCTTCTTTTATATAACATTGTATATCTGAAATTCCAAACTCTACTCTAGATTTTTAATTTATGCTTTTTGGTATTCGATATCAATTTTGTACCTGTATTTTCTTTATAATTTTTGCGAAATTGTTTGTGTTTGTTTGTTTTCTCTCTTTATGTTTCTTCTTCCTTTTTTTTAACATTGTATTTTTGAAATTCCAAACTCTACTCTAGATTTTTAATTTTTGCTTTTATGTATTTGTTACCAATTTTGTACCTTTAAGAACCCAATCTTCAGGACCCATTTTTCATTAGGGATTGAGATTGCTGGCTTGACTGCTCTCTCTCCCTTTGGACTCTCCTTTTTCTCCACCAGGTCGCCTGTGTCTCCTCCCTAACCCCTCTCTACTCTACCCAACTCTGTGAATTTCTGTGTGTTCCAGATGGTGGAGAACACTTAGGGAACCGATTACTGGCTGGATCTGTCTCCCTCCTTTTCATTCCCCCCTTTTATCCTTCTGACCACCTCTGTCTCCTTCCTCCTTCTTCTCTTCTCTGTATAACTCTGTGAACATCTATGAGTGGTCCAGTTGTGGAGTGCACATAAGGAAGTGACTATTGGCTACCCCACTCTCTCCACTATTGATTCCACCTCATCTCATTTGGGTCACCTCTAACTCCCTCCTCCCTCTCCTCTTCTCCATGTAACGCTGTGAACCTCTCTGAGTGACCCTCACAGTAGAGAAACTTTTCATCTTTAACGTAGATGTTTTATCAATGGTGCTGTATAGAAGGAGAAGTTTTGAAACTACTGTAAAAATAAGACCGATAACTGGAAGCAGGAGGCTTAAGTCCAAACCCTGACTCCAGGGAACTCCTGACTCCAAGGAACATTAATTGACAGGAGCTCATCAAACGCCTCCATACCGACACTGAAACAAAGCACCACACAAGGGCCAACAAGTTCCAGGGCAAGACATACCAAGTAAATTCTCCAGCAACAAAGGAACACAGCCCTGAGCTTCAAGATACAAGCTGCCCAAAGTCACCCCAAAACCACAGACATCTCATAACTCATTACTGGACACTTCATTGCACTCCAGAGAGAAGAAATACAGCTCCACCCACCAGAACACCAACACAAGCTTCCCTAACCAGGAAACCTTGACAAGCCACCTGTACAAACCCACACACAGTGAGGAAAAGCCACAATAAAGAGAACTCCACAAACTGCCAGAATAGAGAAAGGACACCCCAAACTCAGCAATTTAAACAAGATGAAGAGACAGAGGAATACCCAGCAGATAAAGGAACAGCATAAATGCCCACCTGATAGTGAAATTGATCCAGAATCTTGAAATAAAAATGGAATCACAGATAAATAGCCTGGAGACAAGGATTGAAAAGATGCAAGAAAGGTTTAACAAGGACCTAGAAGAAATAAAAAAGAGTCAATATATAATGAATAATGCAATAAATGAAATTAAAAACACTCTGGACGCAACAAATAGTAGAATAACAGAGGCAGAAGATAGGATTAGTGAATTAGAAGATAGAATGGTAGAAATAAATGAATCAGAGAGGAAAAAAGAAAAACGAATTAAAAGAAATGAGGACAATCTCAGAGACCTCCAGGACAATATTAAACACTACAACATTCGAATCATAGGGGTTCCAGAAGAAGAAGACAAAAAGAAAGACCATGAGAATATACTTGAGGAGATAATAGTTGAAAACTTCCCTAAAATGGGGAAGGAAATAATCACTCAAGTCCAAGAAACCCAGAGAGTCCCAAACAGGATAAACCCAAGGTGAAACACCCCAAGACACATATTAATCAAATTAGCAAAGATCAAACACAAAGAACAAATATTAAAAGCAGCAAGTGAAAAACAGCAAATAACACACAAGGGAATTCCCATAAGGATAACAGCTGATCTTTCAATAGAAACTCTTCACGCCAGGAGGGAATGGCAAGACATACTTTAAATGATGAAAGAAAATAACCTACAGCCCAGATTATTGTACCCAGCAAGGATTTCATTCAAGTATGAAGGAGAAATCAAAAGCTTTTCAGACAAGCAAAAGCTGAGAGAATTCTGCACCACCAAACCAGCTCTCCAACAAATACTAAAAGAAATTCTCTAGACAGGAACCACAAAAAGGGTGTATAAACTCAAACCCAAAACAATAAAGTAAATGGCAACGGGATCATACTTATCAGTAATTACCTTAAACGTAAATGGGTTGAATGACCCAACCAAAAGACAAAGATTGGCTGAATGGATACAAAAACAAGACCCCTACATATGTTGTCTACAAGAGACCCACCTCAAAACAGGGGACACATACAGACTGAAAGTGAAGGGCTGGAAAAAGATTTTCCATGCAAATAGGGACCAAAAGAAAGCAGGAGTAGCAATACTCATATCAGAGAAAATAGACTTTAAAACAAAGGCTGTGAAAAGAGACAAAGAAGGTCACTACATAATGATCAAAGGATCAATCCAAGAAGAAGATATAACAATTATAGATATATATGCACCCAACACGGGAGCACCGCAGTATGTAAGACAAATGCTAACAAGTATGAAAGAAGAAAGTAACAATAACACAATAATAGTGGGAGACTTTAATACCCCACTAACACCTATGGATAGATCAACTATACAGAAAATTAACAAGGAAACACAAACTTTAAATGATACAATAGACTAGTTAGACCTAATTGATATCTATAGGACATTTCATCCCAAAACAATGAATTTCACCTTTTTCTCAAGTGCACATGGAAGCTTCTCCAGGATAGATCACATCCTGGACCATAAATCTAGCCTTGGTAAATTCAAAAAAATTGAAATCATTCCAAGCATCTTTTCTGATCACAATGCAGTAAGATTAGATCTCAATTACAGGAGAAAAACTATTAAAAATTCCAACATATGAAGGCTGAAAAACACGCTGCTGAATAACCAACAAATCACAGAAGAAATCAAAAAGGAAATCAAAAATTGCATAGAAATGAATGAAAATGAAAACACAACAACCCAAAACCTGTGGGACACTGTAAAAGCAGTCCTAAGGGGAAAGTTCATAGCAATACAGGCACACCTCAAGAAACAAGAAACAAGTCAAATAAATAACCTATCTCTATACCTAAAGCAGCTAGAAAAGGAAGAAATGAAGAACCCCAGGGTTAGTAGAAGGAAAAAAATCTTAAAAATTAGGGCAGAAATAAATGCAAAAGAAACAAAAGAGAGCATAGCAAAAATCAACAAAACCAAAAGCTGGTTCTTTGAAAGGATAAATAAAATTGACAAACCATTAGCCAGACTCATCAAGAAACAAAGGGAGAAAAATCAAATCAATAAAATTAGAAATGAAAATGGAGAGATCACAACAGACAACACAGAGATACAAAGGATCATAAGAGACGACTATCAACTACATGCCAATAAAATGGACAACGTGGAAGAAATGGACAAATTCTTAGAAAAGTACAACTTTCCAAAACTGGACCACGAAGAAATAGAAAATCTTAACAGACCCATCACAAGCACGGAAATTGAAACTGTAATCAAAAATCTTCCAGCAAACAAAAGCCCAGGTCCAGACGGCTTCACAGCTGAATTCTACCAAAAATTTAGAGAAGAGCTAACACCTATCCTGCTCAAACTCTTCCAGAAAATTGCAGAGGAAGGTAAACTTCCAAACTCATTCTATGAGGCCACCATCACCCTAATACCAAAACCTGACAAAGATGCCACAAAAAAAGAAAACTACAGGCCAATATCACTGATGAACATAGATGCAAAAATCCTTAACAAAATTCTAGCAATCAGAATCCAACAACACATTAAAAAGATCATACACCATGACCAAGTGGGCTTTATCCCAGGGATGCAAGGATTCTTCAATATCCGCAAATCAATCAATGTAATACACCACATTAACAAATTGAAAAATAAAAACCATATGATTATCTCAATAGATGCTGTGAAAGTCTTTGACAAAACGCAACATCCATTTATGATAAAAACTCTCCAGAAAGCAGGAATAGAAGGAACATACCTCAACATAATAAAAGCTATATATGACAAACCCACAGCAAACATTATCCTCAGTGGTGAAAAATTGAAAGCATTTCCTCTAAAGTCAGAAACAAGACAAGGGTGCCCACTTTCACCATTACTATTCAACATAGTTTTGGAAGTTTTGGCCACAGCAATCAGAGCAGAAAAAGAAATAAAAGGAATCCAAATTGGAAAAGAAGTAAAACTCTTACTATTTGCAGATGACATGATCCTCTACATTGAAAACCCTAAAGACTCCACCAGAAAATTACAAGAACTAATCAATGACTATAGTAAAGTTGCAGGATATAAAATCAACACACAGAAATCCCTTGCATTGCTATACACTAATAATGAGAAAACAGAAAGAGAAATTAAGGAAACAATTCCATCCACCATTGCAACGGAAAGAATAAAATACTTAGGAATATATCTACCTAAAGAAACTAAAGACCTATATATAGAAAACTATAAAACACTGGTGAAAGAAATAAAAGAGGACACTAATAGATTTCATGGATTGGAAGAATCAATACAGTGAAAATGAGTATACTACCCAAAGCAATTTATAGATTCAATGCAATCCCTATCAAGCTACCAACGGTATTCTTCACAGAGCTAGAACAAATAATTTCACAATTTGTATGGAAATACAAAAAACCTCGAATAGCCAAAGTGATCTTGAGAAAGAAGAATGGAACTGGAGGAATCAACCTACCTGACTTTAGGCTCTACTACAAAGCCACAGTTATCAAGACAGTATGGTACTGGCACAAAGACAGAAATATAGATCAATGGAACAAAATAGAAAGCCCAGAGATAAATCCACGCACATATGGACACCTTATCTTTGACAAAGGAGGCAAGAATATACAATGGAGAAAAGACAATCTCTTTAACAAGTGGTGCTGGGAAAACTGGTCAACCACTTGTAAAAGAATGAAACTAGAACACTTTCTAACACCATACACAAAAATAAACTCAAAATGGATTAAAGATCTCAATGTAAGACCAGAAACTATAAAACTCCTAGAGGAGAATATAGGCAAAACACTCTCCGACATACATCACAGCAGGATCCTCTATGACCCACCTCCCAGAATATTGGAAATAAAAGCAAAAATAAACAATGGGACCTAATTAACCTTAAAAGCTTCTGCACATCAAAGGAAACTATTAGCAAGGTGAAAAGACAGCCTTCAGAATGGGAGAAAATAATAGCAAATGAAGCAACTGACAAACAACTAATCTCAAAAATATATAAGCAACTCCTACAGCTCAACTCCAGAAAAATAAATGACCCAATCAAAAAATGGGCCAAAGAACTAAATAGACATTTCTCCAAAGAAGACATACAGATGGCTAACAAACACATGAAAAGATGCTCAACATCACTCATTATCAGAGAAATGCAAATCAAAACCACTATGAGGTACCATTTCACGCCAGTCAGAATGGCTGCAATCCATAAGTCTACAAGCAATAAATGCTGGAGAGGGTGTGGAGAAAAGGGAACTCTCTTACACTGTTGGTGGGAATGCAAACTAGTACAGCCACTATGGAGAACAATGTGGAGATTCCTTAAAAAACTGGAAATAGAACTGCCTTATGATCCAGCAATCCCACTGCTGGGCATACACACTGAGGAAACCAGAAGGGAAAGAGACACGTGTACCCCAATGTTCATCGCAGCACTGTTTATAATAGCCAGGACATGGAAGCGATCTAGATGCCCATTAGCAGATGAATGGATAAGAAAGCTGTGGTACATATACACAATGGAGAATTGCTCAGCCATTAAAAAGAATACATTTGAATCAGTTCTAATGAGATGGATGAAACTGGAACGTATTATACAGAGTGAAGTAATCCAGAAGGAAAAACACCAATACAGTATACTAACGCATATATATGGAATTTAGAAAGATGGTAACAATAACCCTGTGTACGAGACAGCAAAAGAGACACTGATGTATAGAACAGTCTTATGGACTCTGTGGGAGAGGGAGAGGGTGGGAAGATTTGGGAGAATGGCATGAAACATGTAAAATATCATGTATGTAACGAGATGCCAGTCCAGGTTCAATGCACAATACTGGATGCTTGGGGCTAGTGCACTGGGACGATCCAGAGGGATGGTATGGGAAGGGAGGAGGGAGGAGGGTTCAGGATGGGGAACACATGTATACCTGTGGTGGATTCATTTTGATATTTGGCAAAACTAATACAATTATGTAAAGTTTAAAAATAAAATAAAATTTAAAAAAATACAGTATCAGTTATTCCTCTCTGGTTTCATCACAGTTTGTAAAATAGGATAGTTGTTCCAAAAAAAAGCAGGTAACCTGTTCCATTGTCACAACTTTAAGTATCAGACTAAAAGTTTTAATCTTGGTATGAATCCAAAATATCAAGAAGTTTTAAAATATTGCATATGACTTCTCTAAAATATAAAGGTAGAACTTGAAAAGAGTTATATAAAATAAGTAAATTTAAAAAATAATGTTTAACACAAAGATTAAAATAGTTCTTAGGAGAGGGGTAATGAGCAAAGAAAATAAAACACAACAAAAAACAATGTTGACATCAACTTAAATGGAAATTATCTGATCTATTTGGTGATGAACGATTTCTCTGGGAGAATTAAAAGCACTTATAAAATTACTTTTATATTCTGACTGAAAAAGATATCTGGCACAGAATAAATGTTCAGTAAATGGCAGAATTTATGATTAAGCCTTGTGTCTTTATGCAATTTTTCTGTCTCAAATTCCTCCATCTCATAACTTCCTCCCTATACTAAGTTAATTTCAACTTATCTTTCAAGATTCAGCTCTAGTTTTATTCTCTGGAATACAATGCTAATGTTTTCCTTCTAGAAACCCTCTCTGATTCCCGATAGACAAAGGTAAGTTCACTAGCCTTTGTCATGCATATCTTGGGCATTTATTGCTGCTAAAGCATTTAAGAAAATATAGTTAATTGTATTTTACATGCACATCTAATAGATGAGTATAAGGACAATCTCTCACATTTATATTCCTTTGCCTGACACTCAGTAATACTCATAAATGTTGAGTGATTAAGTTCCAAATCATTACCTCTAGCAGTGACCTCTCAGCCAAATGTTTTTCATGTTTTCCAGGTGTCTCCAAGACATTTCTGCTTATATAGCAAAGTATCTATCTAGCACAATGCTCTCAAACTATAATCTGTGAAATAAATTTTATGAAGATGCTTCCTTCTCCCTGATGATAGTACCAATAAACACAGCAGAGAAGTTTCCACTAATTTCCTCCCCAAAATGTTCTTTAAATATGCTTTCCTCAAACAGTCCCCTCCAGTTTTAACCACCCAAACCCACCAGAATTGTTATCCAAAATGCCCAGTAAAAGATGTGAACATGGAAATGCCTTTACTGGTAAGCAATTTTAATAGTTTGTGAGGGTTTATTTGCATACACTGATAAAAACAACTCACCCATAAGTGATAACCATCTGCTGTACTCCAATGTACAGCAAGGTTGTTTAAAACAATTTACATTACCCATAATGAAACCCATAACAAAACATATGAATACCAACAATCAAATATGAATGATGCAACTATGATCCATATAAAGAGAAAGAGGTGCACTTGAGCACCCAACCACCCTGCTCAACATAAATGTCCAAACCATACAGAACATGGAGCAAAGATCTGAGCTTGTTAAAGGCATGCTGAACTGGTTAGCTAAGGGTTATGCACAGTTCATAAGACAACTCCAACCCCTGTGTGATATGCCTTCATGATGAAATTCTGAATTCATGGTTACTTAGAATAAAACACAATCTCATTTCCAGTCATTTTATCTAGACAATTCTTTCTTATTATTTACCCTTATTTTTAATTTAAATTTTCGTTGATTTATGTTTACATTCCATCAGGAAACACGTGTACCAAATTCTCGGAGTACAATGGTGAACAAATGCACTGCTGTTCAGTTGGTGCTTATCCAGTAAATGGATCAGAGAAGTAAAATTAAACATCATTCAATGTACTTTACTCTACCATTAATGTAATGCCACAACTTGATAATTGCTATTATAGGAGTATACAACAAGTCTTCAACTCTGAAATTCTTCCTTGGAGACACTTTTTATTCATCTCTGTTAATTTACATTCCCATTGCCAAAGCTGGTTATTTATTCCTCTTTTTGATTCCCCTTTTTGTTGCCATATCCTTTCACTTAATCAGTGAATATTTACACACTGAGTCCTGAAGGTACAACAAAAAGATAAACAAGATACTGCCCTCTAAGAGCTCCTATGCATAGTGCCTTACTGTGCAATAATTCTACACATTGGTAAGTGCTACACTGGGACTATTCAACCAGTCTCTAAATCCTGCTAATTCTTTCCTTGGCAAAACTCTGCCACATCTTTTGTTTGAATCCTCATTGACATTCCCTCTGTCAATGGCCTCAGTTCAGTTCAGTCCCTCAGTCGTGTCCGACTCTTTGCAACCCCATGAATCTCAGCACGCCAGACCTCCCTGTCCATCACCAACTCCTGGAGTTCACTCAAACTCACGTTCATCGAGTCAGTGATGCCATCCAGCCACCTCATCCTCTGTCATCCCCTTCTCCTCCTGCCCCCAATCCCTCCCAGCATCAGAGTCTTTTTCAATGAGTCAACTCTTAGCATGAGGTGGCCAAAGTACTGGAGTTTCAGCTTCAGCATCAGTCCTTCCAATGAATACCCAAGACTGATCTCCTTTAAAATGGACTGGTTGGATCTCCTTGCAGTCCAAGGGACTCTCAAGAGTCTTCTCCAACACCACAGTTCAAAAGCATCAATTCTTCAGCACTCAGCTTTCTTCACAGTCCAGCTGTTACATTCATACATGACCACTGAAAAAACCATAGCCTTGACTAGATGGACCTTTGTTGGCAAAGTAATGTCTCTGCTCTTGAATATGCTATCTAGGTTGGTCATAACTTTCCTTCCAAGGAGTAAGTGTCTTCTAATTTCATGGCTGCAATCACCATCTGCAGTGATTTTGGAGCCCAAAAAAATAAAGTCTGACACTGTTTCCACTGTTTCCCCATCTATTTCCTATGAAGTGATGAGACCAGATGCCATGATCTTCGTTTTCTGAATGTTGAGCTTTATGCCAACTTTTTCACTCTCCTCCTTCACTTTCATCAAGAGGCTTTTGAGTTCCTCTTCACTTTCTGCCATAAGGGTGGTGTCATCTGTATATCTGAGGTTATTGATATTTTTCCTAGCAATCTTAATTCCAGCTTGTGCTTCTTCCAACCCAGCGTTTCTCATAATGTATTCTGCATATAAGTTAAATAAGCAGGGTGACAATATACAGCCTTGACGAACTCCTTTTCCTATTTGGAACCAGTCTGTTGTTCCATGTCCAGTTCTAACTGTTGCTTCCTGACCTGCCTAGCCAGGCCTTTGTTGCTGAAATATTACTGTACAGGCCTCCTCACTGTGCTCATGGCTTCATTCTTTCTTTCCAATCATCCTTTACACTCACGACTAAGAACTGATTTACAGAATTTATAAATAAATATGTAATTATACAATGCTACCATAGCTATTAAGTAAAATCATAAAGTTCTCTGAAGAAGATTAAGTGAGACTTTTAACATAAGGGAGGCAGGAAACTCTTTTCTTAGAAAGTAATGACCAAAAATCAGAAAGTCATTTCAGAAAATCAAGTGGGAGTTAACCAGGCAACAATTAGTAGGAAAAACATTAGAAAC
This sequence comes from Bos taurus, assembly GCF_002263795.3. Taxonomy (NCBI): domain Eukaryota; kingdom Metazoa; phylum Chordata; class Mammalia; order Artiodactyla; family Bovidae; genus Bos; species Bos taurus. The sequence goes on along the minus strand of NC_037342.1, from coordinate 45,868,000 downwards.
AAATGAATTAACCTATGCAAAGATCCTAACGAAGGAAAGTTAATGAATTAGTTGAAAATAAGGAAGTCAATCTGACAAATACTAAGTGTAGTTGCAGAAACAGCGATGGTAGAAGTAATCAAAGTGATGCTGTCATCATACACTCAACTGGAAAGCCCCTTCCTCTCCCTTATGGAAACCTTCAAGTCTCCACTCAAATAGTGTCTTGATAAAGCCAGCTTTATATGACTCGGCATATTTTCTATACTTAATCCCTTTTCCTTTTCACAACAGGTATTGGGACATGGAGTAATTTTAAGATCTTTCTCTAGGTTATAAGGTTAGAAATTAATAGGGGAGAAACCAGAATGAAAGTATTATTTTGTTTCAAGTATCTTATTTTTATTAAAAAATTAATAAATTTGCGTGATGAAATTAATTAAGAACAAAAGAATATACTATCAAAATATCTCCCTCTCAGGGTTGACCCCTGTTCTTCCCCACTTTCCTGGCCCAAAGACAATGACTATTATCAGTTCTTCATGTATCTTTCAAAAAATTTACTGTTTACACATCGTATATGTCTGCGTATAATATGTAGCTCTATAAAATATATTTTATTTGTATACTGTGTATACAGTTTCTTTCATCTTGCTTTTTTTCAAATAAAATTTTATCTTGAAGTTTATTCCACATTAATATATTCACAGTTACATAGTATTGTAAGGGAGATAAGACTCCATTGGGCTTTCCCAGGGACAGGCCTTCCCCCATATCTCCTGCTTTAGCTCCTCCCTGAAGTAGCTAGGTAATAGTATTTGATCAACATTTCTTGAGTTGTTTTGCAGATGTGAAAAAACTTCCCTCTCTTCAACAGTTGGAAGATGTTACTATTTGACTCCTCCTGGAGCCTAAGGACCAATTATGCTACCCCCTGTGACACTACTCTGTTGCCTTACCATCAGCCATTTGGAGAATTGTGCACAAGTTGATCACAGACACTGCGACACCCCTCCCTTACCTGGCTTTTAAAAGTACTTTGCCACAACTTTTCGGGGAGTTCAGGGCTTTTTAGGGCATAAACCTCCCACCTCCTCGCATGGCCTTGCAATAAACCATTCTCTGCCCCAAACTCCAACGTTTCAGTTTGTTTGGCCTCATTGTGCATCAGGCACATGAACTTGCATTAACAGTATTCAATGGAAATCTACAATTTTTAATCAATTGTCTATTGATAGAATTAAGATAGTTTTTATATTCAGTTCAGTTCAATCACTCAGTCGTGTCCGACTCTCTGCGAACCCCATGAATCACAGCACGCCAGGCCTCCCTGTCCATCACCAGCTTTCGGAGTTCACTCAAACTCACGTCCATCGAGTCAGTGATGCCATCCAGCCATCTCATTCTCTGTCGTCCCCTTTTCCTCTTGCCCCCAATCCCTCCCAGCATCAGAGTCTTTTCCAATGAGTCAACTCTTTGCACGAGGTGCCCAAAGTACCGGAGTTTCAGCTTTAGCATCATTCCTTCCAAAGAAATCCCAGGGCTGATCTCCTTCAGAATGGACTGGTTGGATCTCCTTGCAGTCCAAGGGAATCTCAAGAGTCTTCTCCAACACCACAGTTCAAAAGCATAAATTCTTCAGCGCTCAGCTTTCTTCATAGTCCAACTCTCACATCCATACATGACCACTGGAAAAACAATAGCCTTGACTAGATGGACCTTTGTTGGCAAAGTAATGTCTCTGCTTTTCAATATGCTGTCTAGTTTGGTCATAACTTGCCTTCCAAGGAGTAAGCGTCTTTTAATTTCATGGCTGCAGTCAACATCTGTAGTGATTTTGGAGCCCCCAAAAATAAAGTCTGACACTGTTTCCCCATCTATTTCCCATTATTTTACTATTAAAAAAGATGCTATAATAAGAAAGAGTTTAACTTTTCCTGTGTTTAAGATTCTGTGACTCTTAAAGCTTGAATCACTAGCTCTATTTTGTACTGCTCTCTGCTGCTGCTGCTGCTCAGTCGCTTCAGTCGTGTCCAACTCTGTGCAATGCCTATGGACAGCAGCCCACCAGGCTCCTCTGTCCACAGGATTCTCTAGGCAAGAATATTGGAATGGGCTGCCATTTCCTTCTCCAGTACTTCTCTCTAGGCTTTTCAAAAGCCAGTAGCCTCAATTCACTTGATCAGCCTCTGGGTTGGTCATTATAACAATGACCAGCCTACTATTAGCAAAAAAATAAAAAGATCCTATAAGAGAGGAAGCCTGTTTGAGTCTTTTCAGCAGTTTTCTTTTTCTTCCATCCTGGATTTTGTGTATGTTGTTTGGTCACTAAGTGGTGTCTAATTCTTTGCCACCCCATGGACTGTAGCCCTCCAGGCTCCTCTGTTCGTGGAATTTCCCAGGGAAGAATACTGAAGTGGATTTCCTTTTCCATGGGACCTTCCTGGATCAGAGGTCAAACCTTTGTCTCCTGTTTGACAGGTGGATTCTTTACCACTGAGCCTCCTTGGAAGCCACAATAATTATATAAATGCAGTTTAAAAAGAATGCAGAGCAATACGAATTTCATTATACAGGTAATCTTCTCTATGATTGTAGAAAAAGTGTGACAATAGTTGAAAGAAATCACTGCAGTCTACCTTCTTCCTGCAGTAAGACTAGTTGAGGTCCCATGACACATAGCTTGGCCTCAAAGATAATTTAGCTTTCCTCTGCCCCCTTTTTCTCTTTCCAGATTTGCTTCTCAAGGCTCCATCTGGCCTCCATTTCCTTTCTTCTTCAATTTTTTTTTTTTTTTTTGGTCCTAGGTTATTGTTCAATCCCTTTGCTAGGAGTTCAGAGTCATTCTTTCCAAGCATTCTTAAGCTCTTTTTACAAGCCCCAGTGTTCAACACAAACATGGACAGGATGGATGAATATTATAGGTTACAGATCTCTATGGCCAAATTTTAAAAGTCACATAGGACCCACTATCTTTTCCAGTGAGGTTTTATTGCCTGATTAATCTACAAAAAATAGATATTAAGAGGCTTCTGAGCCAAAGCCAGGAACCAGTGAAGTTTGTCCATAGCAACTACTTAGTCTTAAATGCTTAATTGTTTATTTGTTCAGTGCCTAGCTTCCCTCAATCAAATGTAAGCTTTAAGAGCACAGGGACTTTGTTTTGCTTATTTCTCTCTTTGAGCGTCTATAACAATGCCTGGTATATAGTAATTACTCAGTATTTGTTAATGAAAAATTATTGGGAAGGTTATTATGATATTCATGATACAGTAATATATATGCTGTGTGTGTATGTTAATCTCTCAGTTGTGTCTGACTCCTTGTGAACCCATGGAATGTAACTCGCCAGGCTCCTCTGTCTTTGGAAATCTCCAAGCAAGGATACTGGAGTGGGTAGCCATTCCCTTCTCTGCGGGATCTTCCCAAGCTAGGGGTCGAACCCAGGTCCCCTGCATTGCAGGCAGATGCTTTACCATCTGAGCCACCAGGGAAGCCCCATATATGCTATAATAGAATATATTAACATCCTTGTTAATATATCCCATCCTGTTCATACCAATCCTATAAAATAAGCATATTTGTCTAAGCAATATGGAAATGGAAACTCAAAGAATTTAATAAAATTGCAAGGCATCAGCAACCAGAGAGTTCCAGTGCTGGGATTAAACTTAGGTCACTCAATTCAAAACACTTGTGCTTTTCTCTACACAATACTGCACTCCTCGAGTATGGTTTTCCTTTCTTGAACTTCATCCTATTGGCATCTGACATTCCTTAGGGACTCAAAGAGTAGTGGAATCAAGAAAGGTCAGGTACCCTTGAGGAAGGGCAGGAAGAGGAGCAAAGTTGAGCCCAGACACCCTGGGGGAAAATACAGGTGCCAGCCCTTTATGTGGCCCTGAGGACCAAAGAGGCACAGCTGGGAACAGATCTCCTGTCACGACTGGGTGCAGGGCCAACCCATCTGGTCTGCTCACTCACACCAGACACAGGCTGCAGTGACCTGGTTTCAGGGACAATCATTAATGACTCACCCAGAAAAGGGAGTAAGACTCCCTGGTACTTTTTCTGGTTCTCTGACAGCAGAGCCAGAGTTTGTCAAACACTCAGGGGCCTGCATGAAGTACAGGTATCAGGTAGAGCTGAACAAGGCAGATCTCCCTACTGGGCACAGGTAAGGATCTCATCAAGGGCCAAATCAACCCAGGCCTCTCTCAAGGTTCAGGTGCTCGGCTAGGCAAGTTTTGGTGGAACACCTAATTCCATTCCTCTGTCCACACTGGGACAATCTCATCAGTTTTCCCCCTTCCTGAGCCACAGTTTCCCCTTTCTTTGTCATAAGTTACATCTAAGACAACAAACAGATTGAGATTATCCAGGGTTTTTTTTTCTTTTCTCCAATTCTGTCCTGTAAATCTTTCTGGGTCAGAAAACTTCCAGTCACTGTAGCTTTGACAGAACATATGTCTCCTGAAGTCTTGACTGTCCTCTAATTAACTCAGGGAAGACTTGCTTCAGTGGAACAAGACAGTTCACATCAAGTACACTATTTGCTTAGGTCGATTCTGTGGGTGCAGAAAGGCTAGAAGGGTGGGTTCCTCTTCCTAGGACAAGTCAGTGAATGATTAGAAGAATGTTTTTCTGGAAGTTCTGGAAGGGACCGCAGGAGCCTGAAAGGTCTTTTGAGTGTGATATGTGGTCTTGCCTTTTTGTTTTTATTTATTACCTGTCTGACTGCTTAAAAGATAATTTCCCTATTCTAAGATTTTTCTTAAAAATAAATGACAAAGATCAAGGCATATTGGTATATTTCCATTTGTGTGTCTTAATACACACCTGTGAATCTGTGTATTAAGGAATGCTTTCAGTTAAAAAAGTTAGCTCTGTGATTTTTACTTTTCCCTAATTCTTTATTTTTATAATATTGTCACAATAAAGTGCACCCTAGGTGTTCTGCACACCTTCAGCCAACTTCATTTTCATCCTCATTTCTTAGAAAGCCATCAAAGGCTTTACTAGGTATCCCTTCTCCTTATACATTACCCCCACCAAGATGCTGTATATTTACTGTGTCAAGACCTTCTCTGTGATTTTAATATAACTGATTATTTAAATATATCCTCCATTAGATTCTAAACTTCATGGAGGAAGAAAGCTTCACATCACCAGTACCTCAATAGAAGTGGAATAGATATTGAATTTTTTCATATGATTTAAGAGTCTCTTATTTAATATAGTCCAGGTTAATTTTTTATGAATATTATCTTTTGAACATTCCCTCTAATCTTCCTCATATTTTTCACAGAATTTTTCTGAGGATCTGCTTCTTTTTTCCAATTTGTCCACGCTTGAAAGAGACGTAGTTGGACTTTCCTGGGACACAGTGTTTATCTACTTAGGTGTACTACAATTCTCCTCTCATATCTTAATGTTGAAAGCCAGTGCATATTCTGAATTCTGACAATCAATTATAGTTTTGCTGGAATGAGGAGAAAGATCCTAAGGTCATTACCTCATAATCTGGTTAGGCAAGAAGGAATAAGCATTACATGACTAGAAGTATTCTACAGTTCTTATACTGAAAGGGGAGAGAAAGTGCATTAAAACTACTACAGTCTGTAGATATCCTTCCTTTGCATCTCACTGCCACATTTTCTACTACTTTGAGTCATGTCAAAACAAAACATGATAAAACAGTTGACTTTTTCTACTCTATACCCTCTCAAATACTCTTAATGTTTGCAGTCCTTAAATGCGTGCTGCTGCTGCTGCTAAGCCACTTCAGTCGTGTCTGACTCTGAGTGACCCCATAGACAGCAGCCCACCAGGCTCCCCGTCCCTGGGATTCTCCAGGCAAGAACACTGGAGAGGGTTGCCATTTCCTTCTCCAATGCAGGAAAGTGAAAAGTGAAAGTCATTCAGTCATGTCCGACTCAGCGACCCCATGGACTGCAGCCTACCAGACTCCTCCATTCATGGGATTTTCTAGGCAAGAGTACTAGAGTGGGGTGCCATTGTCTTCTCCACCTTAAATGCATACATAAAGGTAAATCCTACTTTGGCAGTAGATGGAGAATATAAACACCATGAATCTTTACAGAAGGGGGGATATATAATAGGTACAAATGGAAAATTTCTACTGTTTTTCGATCTGACTCCACTCCATTGCCTTCAGGACCCATCTCACTTAACCCCACTACAAAGGGATTAAATGTGCAGCAGAAAATGAACGTGTATAGATTTGATCCAAGTTGTTTTAGTAAATATGGTAACAAAGTAGAAAATGGATCATAAAGAATAAGAGTGGGGAAGGATGAGACATTGCCCATTTCAGAACTCAGACTCCATTCTTTCTTCCTTGTGTTGATTCTTAGATAACACAAGGCACTTTCTGTTACAACTGAGATCCTGATTGTGCTTCTTTCCTGACACTAAGAAAGAGTCTGAAAACAAATCCAGAATCTGATTCTTCCAATCAAGAGTCTCTCTCCATGACCACACCTCCATTCATTTATCAATGGCTGAAGGAAACTGGACAAGAGTAAGTGAGTTTATCCTCATCAGTTTCTCTTCCTTACCTACTGAAATACAATCACTGCTCTTCCTGACATTTCTATTCATCTACCTGGTCACTCTGCTGGGAAACAGCCTCATCATTCTGGTTACCTTGGCTGACCCCATGCTGCACAGCCCCATGTACTTCTTCCTCAGGAACTTGTCCTTCTTAGAGATTGGCTTCAACCTAGTCATTGTGCCCAAGATGCTGGGGACCCTGATTGCCCAGGACACAACCATCTCCTTTCTTGGCTGTGCCACTCAGATGTATTTCTTCTTCTTCTTTGGGGTTTCTGAATGCTTCCTCCTGGCCACCATGGCCTATGACCGCTATGTAGCCATCTGCAGTCCCTTGCACTACCCAGTCATCATGAAGCCAAGGACACGTGCCAAACTGGCAGCTGTCTCCTGGTTTCCAGGCATTCCCATGGCTACTGTGCAGACCACGTGGCTCTTCAGCTTTCCATTCTGTGGCATCAACAAGGTGAACCACTTCTTCTGTGACAGCCCACCTGTGCTGAGGCTGGTCTGTGCAGACACAGCACTGTTTGAGATCTATGCCATCATTGGAACCATTCTGGTTGTCATGATACCCTGCTTGCTGATCCTGTGTTCCTACATTCACATTGCTGCTGCCATCCTGAAGATTCCATCAGCTAAGGGGAAGCATAAAGCCTTCTCTACCTGCTCATCCCACCTACTTGTTGTCTCCCTCTTCTATGTATCTTCAAGCCTCACCTACTTCCGACCAAAGTCCAATAATTCTCCTGAGATCAAGAAAGCGCTATCACTGTCCTACACTGTTATAACTCCCATGTTGAACCCCATCATCTACAGCTTAAGGAATAATGAGGTGAAGAATGCCCTTGGTCGGACCTTCCACAAGGCTATGGGTGTCAGAAACTGCTTTCTGTAGACATTTTGAGGTGGAACTATAGTTGTTGTTTTTTATTTTATTTTATTTTATTTAACTTTACAATATTGCATTGGTTTTGCTATATATCAAAATGAATCTGCCACAGGTATACATGTGTTCCCCATCCTAAACCCTCCTCTCTCCTCCCTCACCATTAGAAAGATGGAACTAAAGGTTATTAAGTGAGGAACAATCAATTCCATGTTTGGGATTCCTCTCTACCTCTGTTTTCATCTTTTCGGAGACAAAAGCCAGCTGGTGAAATGGTTGTTGAAAAGACCAGTGCGGGGAAGGAGCACAGAGGTATAGTCCACCTATCAGTATTATGTGCCATTTTCCTCTGTTTGCCCAATATGGACTTAACCTTCCTTATCTTACTGGTACAAATGCTATTTTGAAACTTCTACAACCAATGTATTCTAAGTATTTACTTTGCTAATGTGCACCAATGTGGCATACACTGGAGACAGTGTGAAATTTCTTCTGATGCGAACTTGGGGACCAAGAGTCTTCTTGATACTTTACTTTGTGTTCTGCAAGACTGACTCCATCAGGAGAAATAAAGGCATAAATCCCCCATGCATTATTTGTCCCGTTTATTCATTTCATTTCACATACGTGAGGCAGTTTTGGCTTTAAATTTGTTTGTATTTAGCATGGTAGAGAAAAGTGGATCACTAATCCCCACAGCTATCCTTTCATAACTCCAATATCCTTAATCACCTCCTTTCAAAATATTTTTCTGAGATAGAATTGTCAGAGTTTCCAATTTTCACTCTTGTTCTATATTGAGGTTTTTAAGCTTTGTCGAAATAATTCCAAATTTTCACAAACTTAATTTCAGGCATGGTGCTGCTTTCAAGCTTGCAATGGATCCTAGCTGTTCCTCTATGTCTTGTTAACAACTCTGTTATGCTTTGCTTCCTTTAGTGCCTTTCGGTTTTCAACCTTTGTGTATGTTGCTGTGAAAGTACAAAAGACCATAAAACACAATTACTGAGTTCAGAAGTTTATCATTTCATCAACATTTGAAATTATGAAAGAAAAACTATGAACTCCTGAAATAATGAAATATTATACAACATAAAGGAGCCTTGCCTGTGTTCATACTCCACTCTGCCATTTATTTTTTGGGTGAATAGAGGAAAGTCAATAACTCTTCACACCTTTTTCCTCATCTGTAAAATTATGCAAATAATAATCATATCTATCCTATAGGTTTCTTAAGACTTGCTATTAATAATGTATTTATGACAGCCCAAGCATATTGCAGGTTCATATATGGGTTTTGATTCTTAGCAATTACTTCATCTGAATACCTTTATGAACTTACTTCTAATAATCTCTGACAATTATAGACATACTGAATGCACATTTTTATAATTATTTTTATCACTTAATGTCATAACCAAGGTTAACAGATTAGGCACCCAACAAGTTATTAGGGTAGATAAAGCAGTTTTCTTATCTAAAAACAGGTAATCATGGTTAATTTCCACATAGAGTTGGTATAAGGATTAAACTGGGTAAGGAATATAAAGCTCCTGATACCAATCATAAACATTTATTTTCATGCTGTGACAATTATTTGTAAGAATAATACTTGAAGGCTATAAAACATGTCACCATGTATAAGTTCCATTACTTTATATGATTTATATTCTCCATAATTCATTGTTTCTTGTATTCCAGTATAAGCAGTCATGTAGTGAACATTTTAAAGTTTTAAGGTTTTTTTTTAAAGTCTTCTTCAGCTACCATATTGAGATAAAATTCCAACAGTATAATAGTGGGTCAAAGTCCCTGAAATTTTGTTTGTTTATTTTTCCTCTAATTATTGATCTATTCCTGTAATTCAAGCATTGTGTTCATTAGTATTTCCAGTGATAAATAGGCATAAGTTTTAATGGCAAAGAGGACAATTCATCAAGTAACCATAATCAGCCTAAATGTGTAATCACCTGATAAGTGCTTCAAAATATGGAGGAAAAAATGGTAAAGGTGAAATGAAAAATAGATAAATCCATATACAGTGGGAGATTTCTATACTCATTTCTCATTAATGAGTAGGACAAGTAGAAAGAAAATCAGTAAGAACATAAAACAATTGAGCAACACTAAAATAAACTAGTCTAAAATGATATTAAAAGATACCATACTATACATCTCATACCAAGTTAGTGTCTGCTGCTGCTGCTGCTGCTGCTGCGTCGCTTCAGTCGTGTCCGACTCTGTGCGACCCCATAGACAGCAGCCCACCAGGCTCCCCCATCCCTGGGATTCTCTAGGCAAGAACACTGGAGTGGGTTGCCATTTCCTTCTCCAATGCATGAAAGTGAAAAGGGAAAGTGAAGTCGCTCAGTCGTGACTGACTCTTCACAACCACATGGACCGCAGCCTACCAGGCTCCTCCATCCATGGGATTTTCCAGGCAAGAGTACTGGAGTGGGGTGCCATTGCCTTCTCCAAGTTAGTGTCTACGTATCATTTAAGAGTAAATTCCAGTGTTTTCTATCAATCTCTCTTAGATTCCTCCAAGCAAATCCAAATTCACTCTCCTTTGAACACATGTGGCATCTAGCATGTGTTAAGCTCGGTTAGCACTAAGTTAATAAGTTAGCACTGTTAAGCATTAAAGATATCACAATTGTATTTTTCATATGCATAGAGGACACAGTAAGGACAGTTCATCATTCATGCTTGTATTACTGAGGCCTAGTCCAATGCCTGGAATACAATAGGTACTTGGTTAATAAATCAATGATTAAATGTATAAATCCTAAATTGTTTCCCTAGCTCTGACCTCTCACTGAAATGTGAATTCCAGGTTTGCAGCTAAATCCAAGACATCTCTGCTTGGGTGTCAAAGCATATATCTAGCACCATCCTCCCAGAGAATTTCCAAATCTTAAAAAGCGTTTTCTTTTTAATTATCCCTCTTTTTGACCTCATCATTTGCTGACATTTTCTTTCATTTAATCAGTGGATATTCACAGACTGAATCTTGGTGTAACAGTAAACCAGGTGCTGCCCTCTCAGAGCTCCTGGTTGTGAGACAGACAAACTCACAAACAGCTACAGATATAAAAAGTGCCATGAAGAGTGCAGTACCATGTTGTAATTCTGCACTTCAATAAAGGCTATCACAGAAGCATTCAACCAGTCTCCTAATCCTGCTCATTCTTCCTTAGCAAAAGTCTTCTTGCTCTAACATTGACTCGATTCACATTTTCATTGCCAGTGCCATTGTACACTATTATATGACACTAGCTAGGCCCTCATTTCTAAATTATTTTCATGAGTCTCCTCAGTGTTCTCATTGCTTCTGAGCACTTCCCATTCCTGCTTTATGCTCACTAATAAGTACTGAATTTACAAGGATGAGCAAAACAGAGTCCTTGCCTCAGGGACATTACAGTCCAGTGGAGAGGAAAGACTGCACAAATAATTATAATTTAAAATTGATATCATCGTTATCAAGGAAAAGGTATATTGCTCTGGAGAAAGAATAAAAGCAGAGAGTCATAATTTATAAGCATGATTCAGAGAAGACTTCACTGAGGAAGTAATATTTAGAGTGATAAAAGAAAATTAAAAATAAAAAGGAAAAATACTCAAAGCAAAAGAATTAGTATAAAGATTCTAAATCAATGATTGCAGAAATAGTATTGTGGAATCATAATGATGTTGACTCATCATATAGTCCGGAGAAGGCAATGGCAACCCACTCCAGTACTCTTGCCTGGAAAATCCCATGGACGGAGGAGCCTGGTAGGCTTCAGTCCATGGGGTCGCTAGGAGTCGGACACGACTGAGCAACTTCACTTTGACTTTTCACTTTCATGCATTGGAGAAGGAAATGGCAACCCACTCCAGTGTTCTTGCCTGGAGAATCCCAGGGACCGCGGAGCCTGGTGGGCTGCCGTCTTTGGGGTTGCACAGAGTTGGTCACGACTGAAGTGACTTAGCAGCAGCAGCAGCAGATAGTCAACTGGAATGCTTCTTCCTCACCCTAATGGAAACTTTCAAGTCTCAGATCAGGTAGTATCTTGATGAAACTTGCCTAACATGACATTCACCTAGGTTTATCAAGTTTTCTGTGCTTAAACTTATTTACTCTTCACAACAGGTATTGGGACATTGAGTGATTTTAGTATCTTTCTCTAGATCATAAGACTAGCAATTAATAGTGGAGGGATGAGATAAAACTAGAGTATTATTTCAAGTATTTTTTATTAAAATTTTAATAAATGTACATGATAAAATTAAGTACAAAATAATATATAATCAAAAGATTTCCTTCTCAGGGTTCACCTCTGTGCTTTCCCACTTTTCTGCACCAAGGAAACAATTATAATTAATTCCTTGTGTATCTTTCTAACAATTTACTATTTACATATTTTATATGTATATATGTGTAATGTTAGTTCTATGAAATATATGTAATTATATTTTATAATTTTGTAATGTTTGTATCATGTGCTTTATTTGAAACGGCTTTATTTCAAATAAAATTTTATCTTGGAGTTTATTCCACATTAACATAATATATTCACAGAAAAATAGTATTACAATGGGAAATCTATAACTTTTAAGCCATCACCTGTTAATAATTATACTATAATAAGAAATAATTTAATCTTTCCTGTGACCTAAAACTGTATGATTCTTAAAACCTGAATCACCAGCTCTATCCTGTACTGCTCTCTAGACTTTTCAAAACCAGTAGCCTCAATTAACTTGATCAACCTTTGGACAAGGGCTTATATCATCTGCTTATATGACTGCTTTAACAATGACTAGCCTACTATTAGCAAAATGATCAAAAGATTCTATGATAGAGAAGTCACTTCTTTCAGCAGTTTTCTATTTCTTCCATCCTGAATTTGTGTATAGCAACTACTTAATCTTCAGTGCTTAATTGTTTATTTGTTCAATGCCTGGATTTCTTGTTCATTTCTCTTTCTAAGGGTCTAGAACAATGCCTGGCATGTAGTAATTAGTCAATATTTGTTGATGAATAAGTACTGGCTATTGGGAAGGTTGGAAGGTTATTATAACATGATATTCATGATATAGTAATACATATGTTATAATAAGACTTCCCAGGTGGCTCAGTAGTAAAGAATCCACCTAGAATGCAGGAGACCCAGGTTTGATCCCTGGGTTGGGCAGATTTCTGGAGGAGCGAATGTAAACCCACTCCAGTATTCTTGCCTGGAAAATCCCATGGACAGAGGAACCTGGTAGACTACAGTCCATGGAGTGCAAAGAGTCAGATATGACTTAGTGATTAGCATGTGCACACACATACATGCTGTAATAGAAAACATTAAAATCCTTTTTAATATATCCCATCCTGTCATATCAACCCTGTAAAATAAGCATGTTATCTTTGTCTCAGCAATATGGAAATGAAAACTCAGAGAGTTTAATAACATTGCTAGGCATCACAAACCAGAGATTTCTAGTGCTGGGATTACATTTAGGTCACTTAGAATCCAAAATGTTTATGCTTTTCTCTATACAATATCACACTCCTAGAGAACGGTTTTCCTTTCTTGAACTTCATCCTATTGGCCTCTGACATTCCTTAGGGTCCCAAAGGACAGTGAAATCAAGAAAGGTCAGGTACTCTTGAGGAAGGGCAGGACGAGGAGCTAAGCTGATACCAGAAACACCTGGGGGGAAATGCAGGTGCCAGCCCTTCATCTGGCTCTGAGGACAAAAGAGGCACATCTGGGAACAGATCTCCTAAGTCAGGACTGGGAAACAGGGCCAACCCATCTAGTCTGCTCACTCACATCTGACACAGAGAAGGCTGCAGTGTTCTGGCTTCAGGTCTAGTAGCTAATGGCTCATCCAGGAAAGGGAGTAGGACCTCCCTGGTACTTTTTCTGGTTCTTCTGACAGCAGAGCCAGAGTTCATCAAACTCTCAGGAGCCTGCACGAAGCATAGGTATCAGGTGGAGCTGAACAAGGCAGATCTCCCTACTGGGCCCAGGTAAGGATCTCATCAAGGGCCAAATCAACCCAGGCCCATCTCAAGCTTCAGCTGCTCAACTAGACAAGGTTTGGTGGAATGCCAGGATTCTATTCCTGTGTCCACAGAGGAAAAATCATATCTGTGTTTTGCCTCCCTGAGCCTTGATTTCCCATTTTTGGTCAGAAAGTAAGATCTGAGACCACAAGAAGATTCAGATTACCCAAGTTTTTGTCCAACTGTGACTCCAAATCTTTCTGATTCAGAAAAATTCCAGTCTCTGAAGCTTTGACAGGACATAACACTCCTCCAACTCTGGACTTTCCTGTAATTAACTCAAGGAAGACTTGCCTCAGTGGAAACATTCATGAGGCAGAGCGCACTATTCTTTAGCACAATTCTGTGACTGCAGAAAGTCCAGAAAAGTGAGTTCCTCCTCCCGGGACAGTCAGTCAGTGATTAACAGAAGGCCTAGAGACTGTCATACAGAGTGAAGTAAGCAAGAAAGAGAAAAGCAAATATTGTATATTAACGCATATATGTGGAATCTAGAATCTGGTATAGATGAACTTATCTGCAAAGCAAAAATAGAGACACAGATGTAAAGAATAAACATATGGATACCAAGGGGGAAGGGGAATGGGATGGATTGGGAGATTGGGATTAGCGTGTATACACTACTATTTATAAACACATAGCTAATAAGAACTAACTGTATAGCACAGGGAACTCAATGCTCTGAGGTGACCTAAATGGGAAGGAAATGCAAGGAAGAGGGGATGTATGTGACTGATTCACTTTGTTAGTTAGTTTCACAGAAACTAACACAACATTGTAAAGCAAGTATACGCCAATAAAAAATAAAATAAGGAAAAAAGAAGAATGTTCCTATGGAAGTTGTGGATGGTCTGGCAAGGAGTCTGTGCATTGACCATGGACCAGAAGGTTCTACAGTGTCTTCCGTCAAGACAGTCTGCCATCTCTCCTGCCCAGCAGTTTCCAGAAATTCTTTGGAAAGCCAATAGTCCATTTCATCTCTACTCCCTCCTCCTTCCGGTCCTTCTCCACCAGAACCACTCACCATGTTTTGTCATGAAATGAAACTTTTAGTGAAAGTCGCTTTCAGTAGAATAATGTGAGTGGACATGAAATCTAATGAAACTCGAGGAATGATGAACTTTCTGAAATTCTTGTAGTTATTTATCATAAATAGCTCAATCTGGATTTGCATTGGTCTTGTTCCAAATAGTAAACAGTTCCTTGTCTGAAAGAGTTTGCAAATTAAAGTAGGAAATTCCGATTCAATAGATAATTAACATAGAAAATTAAAGATAATTATTTTTAAAGCCAGGAATAACCCCATCTGGAAGCAGCACAGGGAAAACATATCTGAGTTTTAAAAAAGAGAAGGAAGAGGTCAGCAGGATAAAGGAGGCAGGTGTGCCAACAAGTGAAGTTGTGTGAAAAGATACAGAGCAGGACTGGCAAACTTCCAGCTAGCCTCCTGTTTCATATGGCCCATGGGCTAAAAATGGCTTTTAAATTTTTTAAATGATTAAAAAAATCAAAAGAAGAATAATAGTTCATGGCATCTGAAAATTATATGAAATTCAAATTTGATAAATAAAATCAGTATTCGGACATGCTCATTTGTTTAGGTTTTGTGTATATTTGTGTACCTGCCGTTTGTATGGGCTTCCCAGGTGGGGCTAGTGGTAGAGACCTGGATTTGATCCCTGGGTGGGGAAGGTCCTCTGGAGAAGGGCGTGGCAACCCGCTCCAGTATTCTTGCCTGGTGAATCCCATGGACAGAGGAGCCTAGCAGGCTACAGGCCCTAGGGTCGCAAAGAGTCAGACACAGCTGAGTGACTAAGCACAGCACATTATAATATAGATTCAGTATTTTGTATGTGTGCACTAGTTTAGATGTTGTATAGTTGCAACAGAGATCGTATGGTCCATATAGCCTAAAATATTTTATGTCTGTCCTTTTATGGAAAAAAAAAAACATCACCAACCTCTGTACAGAATCATGAAGGGAAGTAATTCATCCAATAAGTGCAGAAAAGCTGATAATGAAAGACAAAAGGTGAGACCTAAAATGTATTCTGTGTTCAAAACGTAGTCCTTGTTCAAAACTTGTGTTGCTTTTACTATTTTTTTTCATTATGATTCTAATTGCAGGACCTGCGTTTTCCTGCTGTGCAAACAATTTACCAAACTCCTTAACTAGGAAAGTACTTAACCTCTCCAAACTTCAGTTCATCCATTAGCAACATAGGGAGGATAATAATAGCATTAAAATCAGACAGTTGTTGAAGAGAAGCCTATTAAAGAAGTAAAAATACTAGCATAATTCTATTATGTATTCAGCAAATAGTAACAACATACAGTCATCATTTTCATTTTTATCATTACTGCTTTGTTGCTGTTATATAACAAAATGTAGCTCACTGTTGAGTGCTTGAATACTCAGAAAATAAAATTAGGAAGCAACTCATTCCTTTCCCCACCACTTAAAGGTGATTTTTGCTAAAACTGGCATATTCTTTCAGTTGTTTTTCCTATTTTTCTTATTTACAAAGTTAGAATTTACATGTACACATTTATTCTTGTTTTTTAATTTTCATATTATGTCATGGATATTATTCAATAGCCTTTCTTCAAAAAAGGTTTAGATGATTACATGATATTTAATGAAGTCTTAGGTCATAATTGACCTAGTCAGTTATTCATTAGTGATTGTTTCCAGTTCTCACACTATAGAGATACAACACTGAATACGTTTATAAGTGAAATCTTTGTCTAAGGCTCTGATTATTGGTTTAAATTAGAAACACTGAGTTCTTGAGACAAAGGTATGAAGACTTTAAGAGATTTCATTTAAATTTTCTAAATTGCTTTTCAAAAAAATTATACTATTTTTTACACCAAAATCAAAGATATTTTCTTCCATACCACCTCCCTTATTAGCACTGAGCATTATGATTATTTTTACATTTCCAAGTTTCATGAGCAAAATTGAATTCTAGTGTTATTTATTGATTTGTCTAATTTGTATTTATTTTTAGTACTGGGAAAATAGAGTAATTTTATATGTTAATTTCTTATTGACGTTTCTGGTGAATTTAATCTTCATTCCCTATGTTTTTAAGGGAGAGAGATCATTTTTAATTGAAGTATAGTTGATTTAAAAGGTTTTATTAGTTTCAGATGTACAGCATAGTGATTTATTTAGTACTTTATAGATTATATTCCTTTCAAAGTCATTACAAGCTAATGGCTATAACTCTCAGTACTATATAATAATATATCCTTGTTTCTTACCTATTTTATACATAGTAATTTTTTATTTTTAAAATTTTTATTTTATTTTTTAATTTATTTATTTTAATCGGAGGTGAATTACTTTACAATATTGTGGTGTTTTTTGCCACACATAGACATGAATCAGCCATGGGTGTACATTGGTCCCACCATCCTGACCCTCCCCCCACCACCTGCCTCCCTACCCATCCCTCCGAGTTGTCCCAGAGCACCAGCTTTAAGTGCCCTGCTTCATGCATGGAAACTGCACTGGTCATTCTGTTTTATATATGGTAACATACATGTTTCAATGCCATCATCCCACATCATCCCACCCTTGCCTTCTCCCACATAGTCCAGAAGTCTGTTCTTTACATCTGTGTCTCTTTTCCTGTCTTGCATATAGGGTCATCCTTATCGTCTTTCTAAATTCCATATATATAATCTATACTTTAATAGATTATATTCTATTCAAAGTCATTACAAGCTAATGGCTATAATTCTTAGACTATGTAATACATCCTGTTTCTTACCTATTTTATACATAGTAATTTTGTATCTCAGTCTCATACCCTTAGTTTGCCCCTCCCTATTCCCCCTCTCCTTAATAACCACTAGTTTGTTTTCTATACCTATGAAGTTGTTTCTTTTTTGTTATATTCATCAGTTTGTTTTATTTTTTTAGGTTCCTTATACAGTGATACCATACAAAGTTGTCCTTCTCTGACATCTCACTAATCATTGTTTTCTAGGTCCATGCACATGGTTTCAAATAGCAGAATTTCATTCTTTTTATGGCTGAGCAATATAGTCCATTATATATGTGTGTGTGTGTGTGTGTGTGCACACAAATACTTTTGAATCAATGTTTTTATATTCTTAGGATATATACTCAGCAGTGGGATTGCTGGGTCATACGGTAGTTCTTTTTTTTAGAGTAACCTCCATCCTGTTTTCCATGGTGGCTGCATGAATTTACATTCCCACCAACAGGGTACAAGAGTTCCCTTTTCTCCACATTCTTGCCAGCAAATTGTTATTTGTAGACTCTTTGATGATAGCTACTCTGACAGGAGTGAGGTAATATCACGCTATGGTTTTGATTTGCATTTATCTGATTATTAGCCCAAGAATACTGGAGTGAGTAACCTATCCCTTCTCCAGCAGATCTGCCCAACCCAGGAATTGAACCAGGGTCTCCTGCATTGCAGGCAGATTCTTTACCAACTGAACTATCAGGGAATCCCCCCAATTATTAGCCATGTTGAACATCTTTTCATATGTTCATTAGCCATCTGTACATTTTTGGGAAAAAAATACCTATTCAGGCCTTCTGCTCAGTTTTTGATTGGGTTGTTTGGTTTTTCTGATATTGAATTGTACAAGCTGTTTATGTATTTTGGATATTAACCGCTTGTTGGTCCTAATGACATTTGCTGGTATTTTCTTCCATTCTATGTGTTGTCTTTTTATTTTGTTGGTGGTTTCTTTTGTTTTACAAGGGATTTAATGTTTATTAGGTCCCATTTATTTTTGCTTTTATTGATAACAGTTTTCCTTATTGCTCTTGTGACCCCTCCACAGACCAATAGACAGTTTTTATTATTTGTTAAATAAAAATTTTAAATAAAAATTTTAATAAATTTATTTAATAAATAAAATTTTAAATAAAATTTAACAAATAATAAATTTGTTAAATAAAAATATTATTTTGTTGAATAATAATAATTTGTTTTATCTGTTACTACAGATAAAATTTCAAATTTATCATTGTATTTTAAAATGTTAAGTGTTGTTTTGGGTAGCATGAATATTTCATTATAATATTTGTGTTTATTCAAATACAAAGATTACAACATCAAGATAAATAATATAGATACAGGAAACAAAAGAAAAAAGTTAACACTTATAACCACTACATTAGTATTTTAACATTTAAATGAGTGCAATTGAGTTTTTCTATTTATGGATACGGTCTTCCCTCATGGTGATAAAGAATCCGCCTGCAATCCAGGAGACACAGATGTGGGTTCAATTCCTGGTTGGAAAGATCCCCAGAGAAGGAATTGATAATCCACTCCAGTATTCTTGCCTTGAAAAGCACATGGACAGAGGAGCCTAGCAGGTTATAGTCCAAAGGGTTGCAAAGAGTCAGACACAACTGAGCACATATACACAGAGCACACACTTATGGATGTAATTTATATTTTAAAATAAGTATCTTTACACTGAACATATTATTTTATAACATACTCCATTCACTTATATGCCTCCATGTTATTAAATATTATTTTATAACATAATTCTAAATTTCAGCTTAGAAATTCGTAGCAGAGATATAACAATTTATTTAACTGACTTGCTGTTTTTGTTCTTTTGGTTCATTTGTTTGCAACTACACTATCATAAATAAGGTTGAGAAAAACATTCAGGTAAACACAATTTTCACCCAAACTTAGTCTAAAATTGCAGAAAAGATATTGTTAGTTCAAAGTTTCTTTAATTTATATTGGGAGATTTATTTGTCATTTCTTACCTATCATGTTTATTTCCCTTAACTTTTAACATAACTGAGTACTGCAATTGTTTAGTCTTATTTTTAACTTGTACTTACTTTTTAGTAACTTTGAACATCTTCCCATGTTTTATAGCCATTTTGATTTCAAATGTATGATTATATTCTTTGCAAGATTTTTTTCTTTTCCCAATGTCTTTTTTTTAAGAATTTTTTTTATTGTGGCAAGAACACTGAACATGAGAACTTTGTAAAACATTTTAGTTATACAATACAATTTGTTAACTATAGCACATTAGATTTCTAAAAGTAATTCATCTGACAAAACTGAAACTTTATACCCTTTAAACAGAAACTCCCCTTTTTTTCTTCCTTCAGTTCCCTGGATGTCAATATTCTACTCTTACAGTTTCAGGCCTTACATTTAAATCTTAATCCATTTAGATTTAGCTTTTTGATTTGTGTAAGATAGTTTTGTGTTTTTGTGTGTAGTGGAAAAGGTCTTTTTGTTGTGGCTTTTGTGATTTTACTTTTCATTTTTATTTGTTTTCTATCTAAATGGTTAAAGAAAAATTTCCCTATCCTCAAATTTAACAGAAAAATAGCACAAAGATAAGGACATACTGGTATGAGTATATTTCCATTTATTTTGTTGTATACTGAAGGAATACTTTCAGTTCAAGTGTTAGCTTAGTTATTTTGATATTTTCCATAGTCATTTACTCTTGATTAAACTTCATAATTTCCTACAGCACCCTAGATGTTTTGCCTGTCTTTCAGCAAACTTCATATTCACGCCTGTTGCCTGTTGCCTAGAAAAGCCTTCATAGACTGCAGTAGGTACTCCTATTTCTCACACATCCCACCCAAGGTACCATGTATTTCCTGTATCATGTCCTTCATTGTGATTTAATAATTGATTATTTGAATATCTCTTCATTGGATTCTAAAGTTAAAGGAGGCAATCAATCATCATATCACCAGTGCCTCAAAAGAAGTAGAATAATTTTTTCATATCATTTAAGGCTCTATCTCTTATTCATATAAACCAGGTTGTTTACTTAAAACAGTTTTTCTTTGCACACTGACTCTAATGTTCCTCATAATTTTTGCAGAATTTTTGTGAGAATCTGTTTCTTTTTCTTTTTTTGATTTGTCCAGTCTAGAAAGAGAAGTAGTTGGAACTCTTGAGACACACCCACTATCTGCTTAGGTATACTAAAATACTCCTCGCAGATTTTAATTTTGAAAGCCAGTGGATATTCTGGGTCCTGATAATCAACTGTCAACTATAACTTTGCTGGACTGAGGAGAAATATCCTAAGAGGGTCACCTCATAATCTGATTAGGCAAGAAAGAATAAGCATTGTATGACATCAGGTACTCCACTGTTTGTACATTGAAAAGGGGGGAAACTTGCATTAAAACTGCTACATCCTTTCTTTGCGTCTCCTTGCCACTTTTTATACTACTTTGAGTCACCTCAAAACAAAACATGATAAAACAGTTGAGTTTTTCTATTTATATACCCTCTCAAGTTGTTTTAGGATTACAGTCCTTAAATATGTACAAAAAAGTAATTACTGGGACTTTCTGGTGGTCCAGTAGCTAAGAATCTGCCCTCTCAATGAGGGCAGCCAAGTTAGATCCCTGATCAGGGAACTACATCCCTCATGCTGAAAATAAGACCTAGCACAACCAAATAAATGTAAATGTTTTTTTAAGTTAGCATTATTTTTAGCAATAGGTGGGGAAGTCATACACCATGAATCTTTGAAGAAGGGGAAGACATAATAGGTATAAATAGAAATTTTCTACTGTTTCTCCATCTGACTCCACCCAATTGCCTCAGGACCCCTCTCACCTAACCACACTGTGAGGGTATTAAGTGTGCATCAGAAAATGAGTGTGTGTGGATATGATCCAAATTGTTTTAACAAACACAGTAGCAAAGTGGGAAATGAATCATAAAGAGTAAGATGGGAAAGATGGGACATCACCCATTTCAGAACCCAGGCTCTGGTCTTTCTTCCTTGTGTCTTTATTCTCAGAAAACACAAGACCTTTTCTCTTACAACTGAGATCCTGATTATGCTTCTTTCCCTGACACTAAAAGGAATCCCAACAACAAATCTAGAATCTGACTCTTCCAATCAAGAGTCTCTCTCCATGACCACACCTCCACTCATTTATCAATGGCTGAAGGAAACTGGACAAGAGTAAGTGAGTTTATCCTCATGAGTTTCTCTTCCTTACCTACTGAAATACAATCACTGCTCTTCCTGACATTTCTATTCATCTACCTGGTCACTCTGCTGGGAAACAGCCTCATCATTCTGGTTACCTTGGCTGACCCCATGCTGCACAGCCCCATGTACTTCTTCCTCAGGAACTTGTCCTTCTTAGAGATTGGCTTCAACCTAGTCATTGTGCCCAAGATGCTGGGGACCCTAATTGCCCAGGACACAACCATCTCCTTTCTTGGCTGTGCCACTCAGATGTATTTCTTCTTCTTCTTTGGGGTTTCTGAATGCTTCCTCCTGGCCACCATGGCCTATGACCGCTATGTAGCCATCTGCAGTCCCTTGCACTACCCAGTCATCATGAAGCCAAGGACACGTGCCAAACTGGCAGCCTTCTCCTGGTTTCCAGGCATTCCCATGGCTACTGTGCAGACCACGTGGCTCTTCAGCTTTCCATTCTGTGGCATCAACAAGGTGAACCACTTCTTCTGTGACAGCCC
Organism: Bos taurus; assembly: GCF_002263795.3. Taxonomy (NCBI): domain Eukaryota; kingdom Metazoa; phylum Chordata; class Mammalia; order Artiodactyla; family Bovidae; genus Bos; species Bos taurus. Next base: position 45,846,000 of record NC_037342.1, on the reverse strand, counting down.
TCCTGTGCTGAGGCTGGTCTGTGCAGACACAACACTGTTTGAGATCTATGCCATCATTGGAACCATTCTGGTTGTCATGATACCCTGCTTGCTGATCCTATGTTCCTACACTCGCATCACTGCTGCCATCCTGAAGATTCCATCGGCTAAGGGGAAGCATAAAGCCTTCTCTACCTGCTCATCCCACCTACTTGTTGTCTCCCTCTTCTATGTATCTTTAAGCCTCACCTACTTTCGGCCTAAGTCCAATAATTCTCCTGAGAGCAAGAAAGTGCTATCACTGTGCTACACAGTTGTGACTCCCATGTTGAACCCCATCATCTACAGCTTGAGAAATAGTGAGGTGAAGAATGCCCTCAGTCGGACCTTCCACAAGGCTATGGGTGTCAGAACTGCATTCTGTAGGCATTTTGAGGTATAACTAAATTTATTAAGTGAGGAACAATCAGTTCCATGTTTGGGATTCCTCTCTGCATCTATTTACGTCTCCTCTAGGCCAAAAAATAGCTATTGAAAAGGCTGTTGAAAAGCCCAGTGAAGAGAAAGCAATATAGAAATAGATTAGTCCTATCTCACACCTGCCTCTTGAGAAACCTATATGAAGGTCAGAGCAACAGTTAGAACTGGACATGGAACAACAGACTGGATCCAAATAGGAAAAGGAGTACGTCAAGGCTGTATATTGTCACACTGCTTATTTAACTTATATGCAGAGTATATCATGGGAAACACTGGGCTGGAAGAAACAAAAGCTGGAATCAAGATTGCTGGGAGAAATATCAATAACCTCAGATATGCAGATGACACAACCCTTATGGCAGAAAGTGAAGAGGAACTAAAAAGCTTCTTGATGAAAGTGAAAGAGGAGAGTGAAAAAGTTGGCTTGAAGCTCAACATTCAGGAAACTAAGATCATGGGATCTGGTCCCATCACTTCATGGGAAATACTTGGGGAAACAGTGGAAACAGTGTCAGAGTTTATTTTTGGGGGCTCCAAAATCACTGTAGGTGGTGATTGCAGCCATGAAATTAAAAGACACTCCTTGGACGGAAAGTTATGACCAACCTAGATAGCATATTCAAAAGCAGAGACATTACTTTGCCAACAAAGGTCCGTCTAGTCAAGGCTATCGTTTTTCAACCAGAGGATGAGATGGATGGATGGCATCACTGACTCGATGGACGTGAGTTTGGGTGAACTCCGGGAGTTGGTGATGGACAGGGAGGCCTGGCATGCTGTGATTCATGGGGTCGCAGAGTCAGACATGACTGAGCAACTGACCTGAACTGATCATCACAGCTATCAAACTCCTCTGCTTGCTTGTTATGCACTTATTTTTTTTCTCATTTGACATTTCTGTGGCGAATACATTCCAGAGTAAAATACATGGCATATTTACTCTGTAAATTTGCGCCAAAGTGACTTACTTTGGGAGCAGGGCAAAATTGTTTGAAATGTGAACTTGCAGACAGGAAGTTCTCTTGGCATTTACTGTGTTTAAGACAAATCTAACTCCATTTAATAGAAAAAAAAAAAGTCTATAATCCCTTAAGGTCAAAATACTTCTCATTCATTCACTTCATTTTGCATGCCCCAAAGGCAGTATTGGCTCCTAAATTTGTTGGTATTTAGCATGGACAGAGAAAAGTGTATCACTAATCCCTGCAACTATGCCTTTCAGTTCAGTTCAGTCACTCAGTTGTGTCCAACTCTTTGCGACCCCATGGACTGCAGCACACCAGTCTTCCCTGTCCATCACCAACTCCTGGACCTCACTCAAACTCATGTCCATCACATCAGTGATGCCATCCAACCATCTTATCCTCTGTTGGCCCCTTCTCCTCCAGCCTTCAATCCTTCCTAGCATCAGTGTCTTTTCCTGAGTCAGTTCTTTGCATCAGGTGGCTAAAGTATTGGAGTTTCAGCTTCAGTATCAGTCCTTCCAATGATTATTCCTTTATAACCCAATATCCTCAGCCAACTCTTTTCAGGCTATTTTTCCCAGGTAGAATGATTGGAATTTCCAATTTTCTCTCTGAGTTTTTCTCCAAGTCTGTAAGCATTGTTGAAGTAATTTCAAATTTTCACAAACATAATTTCAGTCATGAGGCTTTTTTCTTCAAGGCTTATAATGGATCCTATCTACTCCAATATAGGCCTTATTAACAACTGTTATGTTTTGCCTGAAAAGTAAAAGTGTTATTTGTTCAGTCTTGTCCAACTCTTTGCAACCCATGGACTGTAGCTTGCCAGGCTCCTCTGCCCATGGGATTCTCCACGCAAGAATACTAGAGTGGATAGCCATTTCCTTGTCCATGGGACCTTCACAACCCAGGGATCAAACCCAGGTCTCCTGGATTACAGGCTGATACTTTCCTGTCTGAACCCCCAGGGAATCAATCCCCTATGTTTTGGCTACTGCTTTTCAATTTCAAAAATTTGTGTTTGTTGATGTGAAAATACAAAAGACTTTAAAACATAATTACTGCCTTCAGAACTTTATAATTTAATCAACAATAAAAATTAGAAAAGAAAAGCCATAAATTGCTAAAATAAGGGAATATTACTTTACATAAAGGAGCTTATATCATATTCTGTCATTTACTAGGAGGGTGACCATGGGAAAGTAAATCAAATTCTCTATGCCTCTTTCCTCATCTGTAAAATGATGCATGTAAGAATAGTGTCTATATGATAGGTGTGTTTTTAAGAGTAAATATTACATATAAAGCATTTATGATAGCACTAAGCATATTGTAGATCCAAATATAGGTATTTATTCTTAAGATCAGATCAGTCGCTCAGTCGTGTACGACTCTTTGCCACCCCATGAATCGCAGCACGCCAGGACTCCCTGTCCATCACCAACTCCTGGAGTTCACCCAGACTCACGTCCATCGAGTCAGTGATGCCATCCAGCCATCTCATCCTCTGTTGTCCCCTTCTCCTCCTGCCCCCAATCCCTCCCAGCATCAGAGTCTTTTCCAATGAGTCAACTTTTCACATGAGGTGGCCAAAGTACTGGAGTTTCAGCTTTAGCATCATTCCTTCCAAAGAAATCCCAGGGCTGATCTCCTTTAGAATGGCCTGGTTGGATCTCTTTGCAGTCCAAGGGACTCTCAAGAGTCTTCTCCAACACCACAGTTCAAAAGCATCAATTCTTCGGTGCTCAGCCTTCTTCACAGTCAACTCTCACATCCATACATGACCACAGGAAAAACCATAGCCTTGAGTAGACAGACCTTTGTTGGCAAAGTAATGTCTCTGCTTTTGAATATGCTATCTAGGTTGGTCATAACTTTCCTTCCAAGGAGTAAGCATCTTTTAATTTCATGGCTGCAGTCACCATCTGTAGTGATTTTGGAGCCCAGAAAAACAAAGTCTGACACTGTTTCCACTGTTTCCCCATCTATTTCCCATGAAGTGATGGGACTGGATGCCATGATCTTCATTTTCTGAATGTTGAGCTTTAAGCCAACTTTTTCACTCTCCACTTTCACTTTCATCAAGAGGCTTTTGAGTTCCTCTTCACTTTCTGCGATAAGGGTGGTGTCATCTGCATATCTGAGGTTATTGATATTTCTCCCGGAAATCTTGATTCCAGCTTGTGTTTCTTCCAGTCCAGCGTTTCTCATGATGTACTCTGCATAGAAGTTAAATAAGCAGGGTGACAACATACAGCCTTGACGTACTCCTTTTCCTATTTGGAACCAGTCTGTTGTTCCATGTCCAGTTCTAACTGTTGCTTCCTGACCTGCATACAAATTTCTCAAGAGGCAGATCAGGTGGTCTGGTATTCCCATCTCTTTCAGAATTTTCCACAGTTTATTGTGATCCACACAGTCAAAGGCTTTGGCATAGTCAATAAAGCAGAAATAGATGTTTTTCTGGAACTCTCTTGCTTTTTCCATGATCCAGCAGATGTTGGCAATTTGATCTCTGGTTCCTCTGCCTTTTCTAAAACCAGCTTGAACATCAGGAAGTTCACGGTTCACATATTGCTGAAGCTTGGCTTGGGGAATTTTGAGCATTACTTTACTAGCATATGAGATGAGTGCAATTGTGCGGTAGTTTGAGCGTTCTTTGGCATTGCCTTTCTTTGGGATTGGAATGAAAACTGATCTTTTCCAGTCCTGTGGCCACTGCTGAGTTTTCCAAATTTGCTGGCATATTGAGTGTAGCATTTTCACAGCATCATCTTTCAGGATTTGGAATAGCTCCACTGGAATTCCATCACCTCCACTAGCTTTGTTTGTAGTGATGCTTTCTAAGGCCCACTTGACTTCACATTCAAGGATGTCTGGCTCTAGGTCAGTGATCACAGCATTGTGATTATCTGGGTCGTGAAGATCTTTTTTGTACAGTTCTTCTGTGTATTCTTGCCATCTCTTCTTAATATCTTCTGCTTCTGTTAGGTCCATACCATTTCTGTCCTTTATCAAGCCCATCTTTGCATGAAATGTTCCTTTGGTATCTCTGATTTTCTTGAAGAGATCCCTAGTCTTTCCCATTCTGTTGTTTTCCTCTATTTCTTTGCATTGATTGCTGAAGAAGGCTTTCTTATCTCTTCTTGCTATTCTTTGGAACTCTGCATTCAGATGTTTATATCTTTCCTTTTCTCCTTTGCTTTTCGCTTCTCTTCTTTTCATAGCTATTTGTAAGGCCTCCCCAGACAGCCATTTTGCTTTTTTGCATTTCTTTTCTATGGGAATGGTCTTGAGCCCTGCCTCCTGTACAATGTCACGAACCTCATTTACTCTTAGCAAGTACCTTATCTGACTGAGTCCCTCATTTTATAGCTAAGGAAAGGAAGGTTCAAAGATATTTTATTACATATGTTTAAACAAAATTCAGATGCCTTGAATCTCAGTTCTCTCTTTTTTTTAGTACCATGCCCTGTGGGCTACAGTCCATGGGGTCACAAGAGTCAGACATGACTTAGTGACTAAACCACTGCCACCACTGAATAGCTAATTAAACAAGTAATTAACTCAGATTCAAAGTAAAAGAAAACTTTAAAAAATAAGAATGGGTGCTCACTTCGGCAGCACATATAATAATATTGGAATGATACAGAGATTAGCATGGCCACTGCACAAGGATGACATGAAAATTCATGAAGCATTCCATATTTTTAAAACCAGACAAAGACAATACAAAAAAAGAAAACTACATACCAATATCACTGATGAACATAGATGCAAAAATCCTCAACAAAATTTTAGCAAACAGAATTCAGCAGCACATCAAAAAGCTCATACATCATGATCAAGTTGGGTTTATTCCAAGAATGCAAGGATTCTTCAATACATGCAAATCAATCAATGTGATATACCATATTAACAAACTGAAAAATAAAAACCATATGATTATCTCAATAGAAGCAGAAAAACCTTTAACAAAATTCAGCACCCATTTATGATTAAAACTCTTCAGAAAATCAGCATAGAAAGAACCTACCTCAATATAGTAAAGGCCATATATGATAAGCCTACAGCAAACATTATTCTCAATGGTGAAAAACTGAAAGCATTCCCCCTACGATCAGGAACAAGACAAGGGGTCCAGTTTCACCACTATTATTCAACATAGTTCTGGAAGATCTAGCTACAGCAATCAAAGAAAAAGAAGTAAAAGGAATCCAGATCAGGAAAGAAGAAGTAAAGCTCTCACTGTTTGCAGATGACGTGATACTGTACATAGAAAACCCTAAAGATAGTATCAGAAAATTACTAAAGCTAATCAGTGAATTTAGCAAAGTTGCAGGATACAAAATCAATACACAGAAATCACTTGCATTTCTATATAGTAAAGATGAAAACTCAGAAAAAGAAATTATGGCATCAATCCCATGCACCACTGCAACAAAAAGAATTAAATATCTAGGAATAAACTTACCTAAGGAGACAAAAGAACTGTACACAGAAAATTTTAAGACACTAACGAAAGAAATCAAAGATGACATAAACAGGTGGAGAGATAGATATTCCATGTTCCTGAGTAGGAAGAATCAATATTGTGAAAAAGACTGTACTCCCAAATGCAATCTACAGATTCAGTGATCTCTATCAAATTACCAATGGCATTTTCCACAGAACTAGAACAAAAAATTTCGCTATTCATATGGAAACACTAAATATCCTGAGTAGCCAAAGCAGCCTTGAGAAAAAAGAATGGAGCTGGAGGAATCACCCTTCCTGACTTCAGATTATACTACAAAGCTACAGTCATCAAGAGAGTATGGTATTGGCACAAAAACAGAAATATAGACCAATGGAACAAGATATAAAGCCCAAAAATAAACCCATGCACCTATAGGTACCTTATTTTTGACAAAGGAGGCAAGAATATACAATGGGGCAAAGAAAGCCTCTTTAATAAATGATGCTGGGAAAACTGGACAGCTACATGTAAAAGAATGAAATTAGAACACTTCCTAGCACAATACACAAAGATAAACTCAAAATGGATTAAAGACCTAAATGTAAGACCAGAAACTATAAAACTCTTAGAGGAAAGCATAGGCAGAACACTCGATGACATAAATCAAAGCAAGATCCTCTAGGACCCACCTCCTAGAGTAACGGAAATAAAAACAAAAGTATACAGTGGGATCTGATTAAACTTAAAAGCTTTTGCACAGCAAAGGAAACGATAAGCAAGGTGAAAAGACAATCCTCAGAATGGGAGAAAATAATAGCAAGTGAAACAACTGACAAATGATTGATTTCCAAAATATACAAGCACCTCATACAATTCAATACCAGAAAAACAAACAATCCAATCAAAAAGTGGGAAAAAGACCTAAACAGACATTTCTCCAAAGAAGACATACAGATGGCTAAGAAACACATGAAAAGATGCTCAACATTGCTCATTATTAGAGAAATGCAAATCAAAACTACAGTGAGATATGACCTCACACCAGTCAGAATGGCCATCATCAAAAAGTCTACAAACAATAAATGCTGGAGAGGATGTGGAGAAAAGGGAATGCTCTTGCACTCTTGGTAGAAATGTAAGCTGACACAGCCACTTTGGAAGGCAGTATGGAGATTCCTTAAAAAACTAGGAATAAAACCACCATATGACCCAGCACTCCCACTCCTAGGCATATACCCTGAAGAAACCAAAATTCAAAAAGACACATGTATCCCATTGTTCATTGCAGCACTATTTACAATAGCTATAACATGGAAGCAACCTAGATGTCCATCGACAGATGAATGGATAAAAAAGTTGTGGTACATATACACAATAGAATAGTATTTAGCCATAAAAAGGAATGCCTTTGAGTCAGTTCTAATGAAGTGGATGAATCTAGAGCCTATTATACAGAGTGAAGTAAGTCAGAAAGAGGAAGATAAATTTCATATTCTAATGTATATATACGGAATCTAGAAAAATGGTACTGAAGAATTTATTTACAGGGCAGCAATGGAGAAACAGACATAGAGAATAGACATGGACATGGGGAGAGGGGAAGATGTATGGAAAGAGTAACATATAAACTTACATTACCATATGTAAAATAAATAGCCAATGGGAATTTGCTGTATGGCTCAGGGAACTCAAAGAGGGGCTCTATATCAACCTAGAGGGGTGGGATGGGGAGGGAGATGGGGGGAGGTTCAAAAGGGATGGGATATATATATACCTATGGCTGATTCATATTGAGGTTTGGAAGAAAACAACAAAATTCTGTAAAGCAATTATCCTTCAATTAAAAAACAAATAATTTTAAAAAATAAAATAAAAGAAGAATGGGGGAGAATATTAATTCTTCAATCAGTTTAAATTCATTATTAACTCTGAATAAATAACAACAAATGAGCAGTCCCAGTAACATCAGTAAATTCATCAAAAGCCACAGAAAACCACTCATAATCACTTGCTTTACTTTTTAATTGACTGGTACTGATACTGCTCCCGAGGTCTTCAATTCTTCAAGGATCAGTTCTCACCAAAATGATAATTGTTTTAAGCAAGTTTATTTTCTCTAGACACATTTGTTTTGGTTGTTCCAGTCAAACATAATTTTATCAACTCATCATTGGTAAAAGGCTTTCCTTGTTTGGCTAACAAATGAGCCACTTGGAAGCTTTGCTTGCAGCCCCACTTTAATTTTTTCTTTTTCGTAAAGACATTCTGCCATAATAAGATATTCCACTGAGTTTTCAAATTTCTCTGACCGTTGCTTTCTGTAAGTTGGGAATATTCCAGTGAGTACTTGGTGTAGTAGTGTCTACATGTATCATCTATGCTTGGCAAAGCCTGAATATCATTACATTATAAACACAATGATTTACCATCTAATTTGATGTCAGAATATTCTACACTCCTCTGCTCTTTAAAATGTGACATTTGATATAACTTTTTTCTCATTCTAACTTGATGTCTATGCACTGGTAACAAAATAAATGTTACAGTACAGAAGTACACATGGCACTCAAGATGTCAAGCAGTAACCTCATCACTGTGCATTTCTCTTAAACTTGTAATGTTTATTTTTTGCAAGAGTAATTCACTCTTAGCAGCAAACAGGGCCGTGAACATACTCTTATAACTTGAAAACAGCTACAAAAAAGAACTGACCAATTAAGCTGTGACCATTTCCCTCCTATGTTCACCTCCTGGCTCCTGGAAATTTTTTTCCAGTTTCATTTAGATATAATTGACATATAACATTTTATAAGTTTAAGGTACAGCATAGTAATTTAATACATGTACACATTTCAAAATGATTACTGCAATACGTTTAGTTAATATGTCGCTTCAGATATTTACAGCTTTGTTCTTGTGCACCCCCATGATTTTTAATGCCCAAGCAGAAGACGAAAGTACCACTAATGTATGAACTTCAAACAACCATTCAGTTTTGATGTTATAGCATGAAGTAACTACGATATGTAAATGAATGAGCATGGCTGTGTTCCAATAAAACTTTACTTCTAGGTACAAGAATTTGGATTTTATATACCTTTTTTTTTTGCAGGATACATGATGAATACACATAATTGTACTTTTATACACTTGCAGTGAACAACCTGAAAAATAAAATTTAGAATTTCTGTTTGCAATTACATAAAAAAGAATAAAACATATAGGAATAAATGTAACAGAAGTACAAACCTTATACTCTGAAAGTTGTAAAACATTGAAGGAAATTCAAGAAGATCTAAATGAATGTAAAAGTATCCAAGGTTCATGAATCAAAAAAACTTATTGAGATAGCAATGTGCTTCAGATTCATCTACAGAGTCAACACAATCCCTATCAGAATCCCAGATGACAGAGATTTTTACTTCACATCATAAACAAAAATTAACTCAAAATGGATCGATGACTTAACTGTAAGAGTTCAAACTACAGAGTTCCTAAAATACAGCACAAGTGTACATCTTCATGATCTTAGATTTGGAAATGGATTCTTAGATATGACACCAAAAGCACAAGCAAACAAAGAAAAAACAGCAAATACGTTCAGTTCAGTCGCTCAGTCGTGTCTGACCCTTTGCGACCCCAGGGACTGCTGCACACCCGGCTTCCCTGTTCTTCACCAACTCGCAGAGCTTGTTCAGACTCATGTCCATCGAGTCAGTGATGCCGTCCAACCATCTCATCCTCTGTTGTCCCCTTTTCCTCCCATCTTCAATCTTTCCCAGCATCAGTGTCTTTTCAATTGAGTCAGTTCTTCGCATCAGATGGCCTGGATTTTATATACTTTTTATGTGTCAAGGAATATTATTTTTTTAATTTATTAACCATTTAAAAGCCAAGTAAAAACCATTCTTAACTCATGAACTATATAATACCCATGGAGGGTTGAATTTGGCCTGTACAGTTTGCCAATACCTGGGAAAGAGCATGACCCAGAAGCTAAAATGCTTGGGTTTTATCCTTACTTCTGTAACTTGACAACTTCTGTGATATTGGGCAAGTTATTTAGCACCTCTGCAACTGTATTTCGTCTTCTGTAAAGTGAAGATAATCATAAAACCTATTCCACATTTTTGTTGAGAGAATTAAATGAGTGAGTATATGTAAATCACTAAAAACCAAAGCTGAGCACATAGTAATTTCTATGTAGAAAAGTTAAGCATTATGAAGATGCTGATGACAGTGGTGGTGATGTCGATGATGATGATGAGAATAACAAAAGCCAGGGTGTTTGAACACTGTTTTGTGAACTGGATGGACTAATTAAGAGGGTTTTTAGTATGAAGAAACTGTCAAGTGTGTATTTTGGAAAAATTACTTTGGTAGTGGTATGGAGAATGGGTGGCAAAGGGACACAGTCTATAACATAGACATCAGTCAAAAGCCCTTTGTAACTGGTCAGAGGAGAGATCATGAAACCAAAATTCAGTGCAAAGGAAAACCACCTCTTAATCTCAGAATTTTTTTTTTTTTTTAAATCTCAGAATTTGAAGTCCTCCATCATAGTGGGTGAGCGGAGCAGGCAGCAAGCAGAGCTGAGAGCTCAGAGAAAATCACTGCTGCTCTGGATCCCACCCACTCTGCAGATCAGCAGGGACTTGAGCTTTAAAATTGGCCTGCTTTCTAGCAGGATTTCATTAGGTGTGACTCTGCAGCCTGAGTTCATTAGCTGTGACTAATGCAGCCTGAGTTCATTACCCTCTCCCCAGATCTGATCCTGTCTGTTCACCTAAGCTCTCGCTCCAGGCCCCAGGAGAAGTCACTGGGAGCCTCCCTCAGCTGTGCTCCCTGAACAGCAGCATGTCTTATTAACAACTTTTTAATGAGGTCACAGCCTGTGACTGCTCATTAATAGGCTGGTTAGTCTGCAGCCCCAGGGGTGGAAGAGACTGAAGATAGAAGCCAGTGAGAACAAAGCTCAGCCTAAGTAGAGTTGAGGATAGGAAGAGAGAACTAACTCCCTTTAGCAGAGATTCCATGCCTTTACTCTTGGGTCTCCAGGATTCATCCCTTCCAGCTCTCAGTGACTGTGATTCTGCAGATTGAAGTCTGGAGGGACCAGGGACAGATGTGGGAGGAATTATAACAGAGCCCAGGGGTCCCAGGCTCAGACCAGCTCTCAGTCTGGAAAGACTGTTGAGGAAATCAAATCCTCTTCAGGTTTTCTCCAATGTTTGTGTAAAAGGAATTTTGCTTTTGAAGTTTTATCATCTTCCCTTCCATAATCATGGACTCCTTTACTATTCCTCCATCATGTCCAACTTACTATGAAAGCATTAAAGCTGGGTATCCTGTGGCAACAACTGAGGCCCCATATAGGCAAACATTTCCACTTGTAGAACTTTGCAGTTCATTATACTCTATACTATTCTTGCAATTTAAAGTAGGATATGAGTTTTCAATTAGTTTCCTTTTAATTATCACTTAGGTAAATTATTAGGTTCCCTCCTTTTGCCAGAGAGCAGAGTAAAGAAAGGAATTAACATGTGGTTACTGTCTGTTACCTATTTGTGTACAAAGCATCATTTACACCTCAGAGATAGCATCAGGATGTATAGAATAGGACAAAGGAATAACCAATAAGTGTCAGAGCTTAGGTATGAATCCAGGTCCCTATGATCTAAAATACCATGTTCTTTTCAATATAGTATAAATTCTCTAAAATATAAAGGTATAAATTATAAATAAGTTAGAAGGAAAAGGAAAGAATGATCTGTAACATAGAAGGCCAAGAGGCTTCAAAAGGATCATAGGAGGAAAATATTTTAAGATATATATAATCTATGCTGAGCTATTAATATTTCTTTGGGATCACTGAAAGGACTAATAAAGTTTTTTTTTCTCTAAAAAAAGCTACATGTGATACATTGTCTTCAACAAGAGGTAGACATCATTATTATTACTAAATTTTTACATCTTTACTCATCTCTCTATAATCCTACCTCTCATTCCATAGTCTGCATACCAAGTTAATATCTCCATATCACTTAAGAATAAACTATAGTGTTTCTTCTCTCTCTAAGCAAATCTAAGTTCACTTTCCTTTGAACACATGTGGCACCTTGCGTACATCACTATTAAGCATTAAAGACATTGCAACTGTATTTTTCACATGCATGGAGGACACAGTAAGAACAGTTAATAGTTTATGTTTGTATTTCTGAGGCCTAGTTCAGTGTCTGGACTATAATAGGTAGGGACCGACTGAATAAATGAATGTATAATTCCAAAATTGTTTCCCTAGCCCTGATCTCTCACTGAAATTTGACTTCTGTATTTACAGCTGCCTCCAGGACACGTCTGCATAGCTATCAAAGCATATGTCTAGCACCACGCTCCCACACAATCTCCAAATTTTGAGACGAATTTTCTTGTTACTTATCCATTTTTTGTGACCTCATCATTTGTTGACACTTTTTTTCATTTAGTCAGTAAATATTCACAGACTGGATCTTGGTGTACCAGTGAACTAGGTGCTGCCCTCTCGGAGCTGTGAGACAGACATATACACAAATCGCTGCAGACTAAAAAGACTGTGCCGTGTAGAGTGCTATGTGCACGTGTACACGTGCATGCTCAGTTGTGTCCGACTCTGCGACACTATGGACTATAGCCCACCAGACTCCTCTGTGCATAGGATTTCCCAGGCAAGAATACCTGAGTGGGTTGCCATTTCCTCCTCCAGGGGATCTTCCTGACTCAGAGATCAAACCCGAGTCTCCTGTGTCTTCTACATTAATAGGCAGATTCTTTACCACTGAGCCACCTGGAAGCCCAGAGTTCTGTACCGTGTTTTAATTCTCCATTTAATAAAGGCTAACATAGAAGTGTTCAACCAGTCTCCTAATATTGCTCATTCTCCCTTGGCAAAATTCTCCTTGTTCAAACCATGGCTTAATTCTCATTTTCATTGCCATTGTCTTTCAGTTCAGTTGAGTTCAGTTCAGTCGCTCAGTCGTGTCCGACTCTTTGTGACCCCGTGAATCGCAGCACACCAGGCCTCCCTGTCCATCACCAACTCCTGGAGTTCACCCAGACTCAAGTCCATGGAGTCAGTGATGCCATCCAGCCATCTCATCCTCTGTCGTCCCCTTCTCCTCCTGCCCCCAATCCCTCCCAACATCAGAGTCTTTTCCAATGAGTAAACTTTTCGCATGAGGTGGCCAAAGTATTGGGGTTTCAGATTTAGCATCATTCCATCCAAAGAAATCCCAGGGCTGATTCCTTCAGAATGGACTGGTTGGAACTCCTTGCAGTCCAAGGGACTCTCAAGAGTCTTCTCCAACACCACAGTTCAAAAACATCAATTCTTCAGTGCTCAGCCTTCTTCACAGTCCAACTCTCACATCCATACATGACCACAGGAAAAACCATAGCCTTGACTAGAAGAACCTTTGTTGGCAAAGTAATGTCTCTGCTTTTGAAAATGCTATCTAGGTTGGTCATAATTTTCCTTCCAAGGAGTAAGCGTCTTTTAATTTCATGGCTGCAGTCACCATCTGCAGTGACTTTGGAGCCCAAAAAAATAAAGTCTGACACTGTTTCCACTGTTTCCCCATCTATTTCCCATGAAGTGATGGGACCAGATGCCATGATCTTCGTTTTCTGAATGTTGAGCTTTAAGCCAATTTTTTCACTCTCCACTTTCACTTTTATCAAGAGATTTTTTAGCTCCTCTTCACTTTCTGCCATAAGGGTGGTGTCATCTGCATATCTGAGGTTATTGATATTTCTCCTGGCAATCTTGATTCCAGCTTATGTTTCTTCCAGTCCAGCGTTTCTCATGATGTACTCTGCATATAAGTTAAATAAGCAGGGTGACAACATACAGCCTTGATGTACTCCTTTTTTTATTTGGAACCAGTCTGTTGTTCCATGTCCAGTTCTAACTGTTGCTTCTTGACCTGCATACAGACTTCTCAAGAGGCAGATCAGGTGGTCTGGTATTCCGATCTCTTTCAGAATTTTCCACAGTTTATTGTGGCCCACACAGTCAAAGGCTTTGGCATAGTCAATAAACAGAAATAGATGTTTTTCTGGAACTCTCTTGCTTTTTCCATGATCCAGTGGATGTTGGCTATTTGATCTCTGGTTCCTCTGCCTTTTCTAAAACCAGCTTGAACATCAGGAAGTTCACGGTTCACATATTGCTGAAGCCTGGCTTGGAGAATTTTGAGCATTACTTTACTAGCATGTGAGATGTGTGCAATTGTGCAGTAGTTTGAGCATTCTTTGGCATAGTCTTTCTTTGGGATGGGAATGAAAACTGACCTTTCCCAGTCCTGTGGCCACTGCTGAGTTTTCCAAATTTGCTGGCATATTGAGTGCAGCACTTTCACAGCATCATCTTTCAGGATTTGAAAGAGCTCAACTGGAATTCCATCACCTCCACTAGCTTTGTTTGTAGTGATGCTTTCTAAGGCCCACTTGACTTCACATTCCAGGATGTCTGGCTCTATGTCAGTGACCACACTATCGTGATTATCTGGGCCATTGTCTTTACACACCATTATATAACACTTGGCGGGACTTCATTTCTAAAGTAATATCATGAGAATCTCCTCAGTGTTCTCATTGCTTCCAGTTCTGCAATCTTTATACTCATTGGTAAGTACTCAATTTACAGGGATGTGCAAAACAGAGCCCCTGCCTCAGGGACATTACAGTCTGAAGGAAAGGAGAGATAATAAGGAAAGAACTACACTAATAAATATATAATTACAGTTTGGTATCATTACTATGAAGGAAAAGAACATACTAATCTGGAGAAAGAATACAAGGAGGGAGTCCTAATTTGCTTTTGGGATCAGAGAAGACGTCACTCAGGAAGTGATATTTAAAGTGCTATCAAAAGATTGTGTAGCAATTAACCAGCTAAAAACAAAAAGGAAAAATATACAAAGCAAAAGAATTAGTATATACAAAGATTCTAAGTCAGTAATTACAGAAATAGTGTTGGTAGAAATAGTAGTAGTTGAAGTTGGTCATCATATAGTCAACTGAACTGTCCCTTCCTCTCCTTAATGACAACCTTCAAGACCCAGGGCAAACAGTATATTAATGGAGCCTTATCATTTATGCCTATTGCCAGCACATAGCGTATTTCCTGTACTTTGCTTCATTTCCTTCTCATAACAGGTACTGGGCATTTTATAGAAGAGTAACTAAGACATGGAATAATTTCCCCGGGTCTTGATATTAGGAATCAATGGAATAAACTAAAATGGTAGTTTCCTTTTTTTAAATTGAAGTAATTGATTTACAATGTTGTGTTAATTTCAGATGTACTGCAAAGTGAATCAGATATTGATAGATAAATAATGTGTGTATATGTATACATATATGTGTATATATTTATGGGCTTTCCTGGTGACTCAGTGGTAAAGAATCTGCCTGCCAATGCACAAGATGCACGTTTGATCCCTGGGTCGGGAAGATCCCCTGGAGGAGGAAATGGCAACCCACTCCAGTATTCTTGCCTGGGAAATCCCATGGACAGGGGAGCCTGGCAAGCTGCAGTCCATGGGGTCACAAAGGTGTTGGACATGACTTAGTGACTAAACAACAACATACGTATATCTATTCTTTTTCATTACATAGGTTATTACAAGGTATTGAATATAGCTCCCTGTGCTATACAGTAAGTCCTTGTTTATTTTATATAATGCTGCTGCTAAGTCGCTTCAGTCATGTCCGACCCTGTGCAACCCCATAGACGGCAGCCCATCAGGCTCCCCCATCCCTGGGATTCTCCAGGCAAGAACACTAGAGTGGGTTGCCATTTCCTTCTCCAATACATGAAAGTGAAAAGTGAAAGTGAAGTTGCTCAGTCATGTCCGACTCTTAGCGATCCCACGGACTGCAGCCTACCAGGCTCCTCCGTCCATGGGATTTTCCAGGCAAGAGTATTGGAGTGGGGTGCCATTGCCATCTCCGTATTTTATATACAGTAGCATGTATTTGTTAATCTCATACTCCTAATTTATCCCTTCCCCATATTACTTTTGGTAACCATGAATTGATTTTCTAGATCAGTGAGTCTGTTCCTGTTTTGTAAGTGAGTTCATTTGTATCACTTTTTTAGATTCCACATATAGGTGATATCATATGATAACTGTCTTTCTCTGTCTGACTTAACTTCACTTAGTGTGATCATCTCTAGACACATTCATGTTACTGCAAGTGGCAGTATTTCATTCTTTTATGGCTGAGTAATATTCCATTTTGTATATATACCACATCTTCTTTACCCATTCATCTATCAGTGGACACTTAGATTACTTCTATTTCTTGGCTATTATAATTAGTGCTGCTACAAATATTTGGATGTACGTATTTTTTTTAAATAGTTCTTGTGTTTTTCAGATATATGCCCAAGAGTGAGACTGCTGGACCATATGGTATCTCTATCTTTAGTTCTTTAAGGAACCTCAGTACAGTTCTCCCTAGTGACGGCACTAGCTTACATTCCCAACAGTGTAGGAGGGTTCCCTTCAGAACGGTAGCTTTCTTTTGTTTTAGATATCTTTCCATTTCACTAAAACCACAAAATTTGCTATGACAAAAATTCACCAGACTTCTTCCTCCTAGAGGTGGAAATTAATTCCCCTTCCTTGCATGTGGGTTAGACTTAGTGACTTACTTCTGTGCAACAGACCATGAAAAGGAAATTGTAATAAGTCATGTTCATATATCATACACACCCTGGTGTGATGTGATGAGAAGAATGCTTTACTCCTGTGATATGGTCCCCACCTCATTCCCCCAAAAAGCCTAATCATGAAAAAAACAGCATATAAACCATAATTGAGGGTGACTCTGCAAAATACCTTACCAGTTGCTATTCAAAAATGAAGAATAAGGGAATACTGAGAAAAAAATCACAGATTGGAAAAAATGAGAATATATGATGACTAAATACAACATAGGATTTTAGAATGAATCTTGGTACAGAAGCCAGACATTTGTGAGTAGAGTGAATTCAGCTAAGGCCTGCAGTTTAGTTAATAGTATTGTACCAATGTTAATTTTTTAGTTCTGACAAATGAACCACGTTCATGTAAGGTGTTTTACAATTGGATGGGAGAAAATGGATGGGGTATAGAAATAATTATTATTTCTGACTCTAAGTCTAAAATTATTTTAAAACTTAAAGTGGTTTACATAAAAATTCAATCAACATAAAATTGTATACAACCAAAACTAGAATTCCTTCTATTACCCAAATTCATTGCCTAGTGGCAACTATTATCAATTTTTTATATCCTTACAGCAAATTTTCTAATAAATAATTTCATTTATATATTTTATATATTTCATTATATATAATTTCATTTTATATATTGACATTTTCCTTATATAAAATAAATGCAGTTTACATGGTATAATGTATCATGTTCTCTACCTTGATTTTTTAATTCAAAAGCATAGCTTCTACTTTGTCCATTGGTCTTACACATATGAAGAAGTTAGGATATTAGAACCAACTCCAAACACTGTCCACAAAACAGAATCTGTTATTTTAAGTGGTCATTTCAAGAAGTTGACAAGCAAAGTCCTGAAGATTCTGTAATGGATATTATTGATCTTGTTCACCTTGATTTCTTAAGTAAACTTTTTAAATTGCTAAGCATCACAAAACAGCAAGGTCTAGTGCTGGGATTAAATTTAGGTCACTCAGAATCCAAAACATTTGTGCTTTTCTCTACACAATTCCACATTCCTAGAGAATGGTTTTCCTTTCTTGAACTTCATCCTATTGGCATCTGACATTCCTTAGGGTCCCAAAGGACAGTGGAATCAAAAAGGTCAGGTACCCTTGAGGAAGGGCAGGAAGAGAAGCTAAGTTGAGCCCAGAAACACCTGGGGGAAACTATATGTGCCAGCCCTTCATGTGGCCCTGAGGACCAGAGAGGCACAGCTGGGAACAGATCGCCTAAATCAGGGCTGGGAGCAGGGCCAACCCATCTAGACTGCTCACTCACACCTGACGCAGAAGGCTGTAGTGGCCTGGCTTCAGGTCCAGTCAGTAATGGGGGAGTAGGACCTCCCTAATTCTTTTTCTGGTTCTTCTGACAGCAGAGCCAGAGTTTGTCAAACTCTCAGGAGCCTGCACAAAGCATAGGTATCAGGTAGAGCTGAACAAGGCAGACCTTCCTATTGGGCACAGGTAAGGTTCCTATCAAGTGTCGAGTCAACCCAGGCCCTTCTCGAGGTTCAGGTGCTCAACTAGACAAGGTTTGGCAGGGTTTGGTGTGGCATCTAATTCTATTCCTATTCCACACTGAGAAGACATCATCAATCTTCTCTCTGGGCCTTAGTTTCTCCTTTGTATGGCATGAGTGAGATCTGAAACTGCAAGAAGATTGTGATTACCCAGAGATGTGTGTGTGTGTAACTTCCAATTCTGTCCTCTAAAGCTTTCTGGGTCAGAAAAATCTCACTCTCTGCGGATTTTGACAAAACATATACCTCCTCCAAGTCTTAAGTGTCCTCTCTTGCTGTGGAAGTTCTGGAGGGACTGACAAGGAGACTGTGGTCCCGCCATGGGCCAAGTTCTGCTGTGTGCCCCACCTCAAGTCAGACTGTGTCTCTTCTTCCCAGTAGTTTACACAAGTTCTGGTGTCAAAGGTTGACACTGAAATGTTTAGGATGGGTTTATTTTATACACTTTGTCAAAAACCCAAGTGTTGTTTTTATTACAAAGTTTTCTGATTATGGTTTTAAGTGCAGGTTCAGTCATTTCCATGTAATTTCCATGTAATTACAAAGTTTCTCAACCTCAAAATTATGTATCTGCATTAAAATTCTGCATTCATCTCCAGTATGGGTAGGATAATGATGGCATTTAAATCACAGTTGTGAGAAGAAAATGAGAGAATGAATGTAAAGCATAAAGCATAAATCTATTACATTTTTAGTAAATATTGCAGTTTCATCATCATTATGATCATCATCATTTTCATTTTTAATGTTATTACTATCATATAATAAATGTAGCTCATTGTAGAAAATTTAGTAATCCATAAAAATAGAAATAAGAAAGCACCTTTTTACAGAACTTGGAAATAGATCACTTTAAAATTTTGATTATAACCTTTCAGCCTTTTTATACAAAAAATGTATTTACAAAATTAGAAATTTAGCATGTATGTGCAATTTTGGCATCTTATTTTTCATTAATATTATACTGTGATTAGGAGAAGGCAATGGCACCCCACTCCAGTACTCTTGCCTGGAAAATCCCATGGATGGAAGAGCCTGGAAGGCTGCAGTCCATGGGGTCGCTGAGGGTCCGACACGACTGAGCGACTTCACTTTCACTTTTCACTTTTCATGCATTGGAGAAGGAAATGGCAACCCACTCCAGTGTTCTTGCCTGGAGAATCCCAGGGACGGGGAAGCCTGGTGGGCTGCCGTCTATGGGGTCACACAGAGTCGGACACGACTTAAGTGACTTAGCAATAGCAATACTGTGATTATTGCATTACACTATTAAGTGAAGTTGTGAAGTTGCTCAGTCGTGTCTGACGCTTTGTGAGCCCACGGACTGTAGCCTACCAGGCTCCTCCATCCATGGAATTTTCCAGGCAAGAGTACTGGAGTAGGTTGCCATTTCCTTCTCCAGGGGATCTTCCCGACCCAGGGATCAAACTCAGGTCTCCCGCATTGCAGGCAGACGCTTTACCGTCTGAGCAATTATTTAAATGATTGCCTGATTTCCTTAAATTCATGCTGTATAAGTGAACCTTTCATTCACCTATCTATTAATGATCATTTTCAAAGTATCACTGTAATGATCAGCATTGAACATACACGTAAGATCATTGCCTCCAATTCTTCTACCAGAGGAGTTCTTGAACCAAAATGTATGAACATTATAGGATCCTCACACAATTTGTGACAAACTGAGGCTAATTTGCATAGCCTCAAACAGAATAAATTGCTTACTAACCAACCCTTACTAGCACTATTATATTTTTCAATATTTCAAATTGAAAAGAAATTTAATTTCTATCTTAATTTTTAACTTTATTATTAGCAAAATAGAGTAATTTTCATATGCTTACTGGCCATTGGAACTTTTTGGTGAAATAAATCTTTGTGTCTTGTAATCTTCTTTTAAGGAGATTGTGTCATTTTAAAAGGGATTTCTATAGCTTATTATATATTAGGTAGCCAAACACTTTTTATTATTTGTTGCCATTATTACAAATATTTTCCCAGCTTGTCATTAAGTTTTCCCTTTTGTGTATGGGTTGTTTTGTGTTATAAGTATCTTGTTCTTAATAATACTCAAGTATTCGTTCTTCAAATTTAAAAAAATACATTTTCACTGTGGATAATGTAAAAAATATAAAATGTGAAGAAGAAATTTAAAACTCTTGGAATTATACCACTAAGATGTCAATGAAGAAACAGAACTGAAGGCATTCTATATGTATTATGTAATATATATATAAATTTCTATTTAAAATAAATGTTTTATATTAAATATACTATCTTGCAGCACACTTTATCAACTTAGCAAAAACTTATTGAATATTTTCTCATGTCATTTGTTATTCTTATAGCATATATTTTAATTACTTCATAGTATTCATAATATAGATGTGTAGATGTAACAGTTTATTTCACAATCTATTTTTATATAGTTAGATTGTTCTTTATCATTTATTTGTTTTAATTACACTGTTATAAATAAAGCTGAGAGGAGCATCCTGGTATATAAAATTTGCAGATAGTCTAAAATTGTAGATATGAAATTGCTAGTTCAAAGAATCTCTGATACATAGTGTAAAATCCACTTATTGTTTGGACCTATAGTGTTTGAATATTTATATTTCACATTTATCCAAAATAAATACCATGTTTAAAATTTTTTAAGAAAAAATGATCTCCTTTAAAAAATTGTACTTAATTTTTTTAACTTTGAACTGTTTTTCTCTTCTGGCATTTGATTTCTGATGATGTGAACTGAATGATTATAGATTTACCTAGTTTTCCCTTGGGTTATTTGTAACAATGTGTTGACATTTATCTTGTACACATTGTCTCCATTAAAATGTATCTTTTAATTTCTATGTTAAACTATTAGTGTTTAAAATTATTTGATTTTTATATGTTAAAATCAATGAATATTTTCTTTTCTGGATTCTGCTTTAGCATACATGCTGAGAAAGAACTTCAGAAAGCTAAAGTAAATAGTTACCTATATCTTCTTCAATTCAGTTAAAGCTTCATATTTACATTTAAGTCATTTTCCATGTTGGGTATATTTTATTGTGTTATTTAATGTAAGAATATGACATTTATTTTCCCCTCGAGTTGCCCCAGAGCTGTTTATATATGCATTGGTCCAGGGATTCATTCTGTTTCAGTTATGTGCCTAGAGTGATAGTCTTCAAAGCATGCACAAATAAACATAATAAAATATTATAATACTATGAGGAAATATCATATTGTATGGTAACATTATAACATGTTTAAACACCTGCCGATGTATATGATCCCCACCTTTCAGAATTTTATGTTTCTTTGATGAGTACTATCTAGGGTATTTAGTTATTTAGTTAATTAGTGGGAAGGAAAAGGAAAAGCCTGCCTACTCCATCTTATAGACACAGAACTTCCCGATTTACTTTTTTCCTTTGCAGTTGGGCCAGAGTTTTTGTTTGGTTGCAGTTTACAGAATTTGTTTTAATTTGTTGTTTTGTTTTAACCTTTTGCTATGTTGGTTAGTGAATAGAATTATTCCCCATCCTCAAAATTTTTAAAAATTCATATAAAGACATATGTCTGTGTGAATCTTTTATTTTTTTAATTTATTATTATTATTTTTTTTTTACTTTACAATACTGTATTGGTTTTGCCATACATCAACATGCATCTGCCACGGGTGTATACGTGTTCCCCCTCCTGAATCCCCCTCCCACCTCCCTCCTCATACCCTCTGGGTCATCCCAGTGCACAAGCCCCAAGCTTCCTGTATCCTGCATCCAACCTGGACTGGCGATTGATTTCTTATATGATATTATACATGTTTCAATGCCATTCTCCCAAATCATCTCCCTGCCCCCGTCCCAGAGTCCAAAAGACTGTTCTATACACCTGTGTCTCTTCTGCTGTCTCACATACAGGGTTGTCGTTACGATCTTTCTAAATTCCATATATATGCGTTAATATACTGTATTGGTGTTTTTCTTTCTGGCTTACTTCACTCTGTATAATAAGCTCCAGTTTCATCCACCTCATTAGAACTGATTCAAATGTATTCTTTTTAATGGCTGAGTAATACTCCATTGTGTATATGTACCACAGCTTTCTTATCCATCCATCTGCTGATGGACATCTAGGTTGCGTCTATGTTCTGGCTATTATAAACAGTGCTGTGATGAACATTGGGGTACATGTATCTCTTTCACTTCTGGTTTCCTCAGTGTGTATGCCCAGCAGTGGGATTGCTGGTTGTATGGCAGTTCTATTTCCAGTTTTTTAAGGAATCTCCACAGTGTTCTCCATAGTGGCTGTACTAGTTTGCATTCTCACCAACAGTGTAAGAGGGTTCCTTTTTCTCCACATCCTCTCCAGCATTTATTGCTTGTAGACTTTTGGGTCACAGCCATTCTGACTGGCGTGAAATGATACCTCATTGTGGTTTTGATTTGCATTTCTCTGATAATGAGTGATGTTGAGCATCTTTTCATGTGTTTGTTAGCCATCTGTATGTCTTCTTTGGAGAAATGTCTATTTAGTTCTTTGGCCTATTTTTTGATTGGGTCGTTTATTTTTCTGGAGTTGAGCTGCAGGAGTTGCTTGTATATTCTTGAGATTAGTTGTTTGTCAGTTGCTTCATTTGCTATTATTTTCTCCCATTCTGAAGGCTGTCTTTTCACCTTGCTTATAGTTTCTTTTGTTGTGTAGAAGCTTTTAATTTTAATTAGATCCCATTTGTTTATTTTTGCTTTTATTTCCAATATTCTGGGAGGTGGGTCATAGAGGATCCTGCTGTGATGTATGTTGGAGAGTATTTTGCCTATGTTCTCCTCTAAGAGTTTTATAGTTTCTGGTCTTATGTTTAGATCTTTAATCCATTTTGAGTTTACTTTTGTGTATGGTGTTAGAAAGTGTTCTAGTTTCATTCTTTTACAAGTGTTTGACCAGTTTTCCCAGCACCACTTGTTAAAGAGATTGTCTTTTCTCCATTGTATATTCTTGCCTCCTTTGTCAAAGATAAGGTGCCCATATGTGCGTGGGTTTATCTCTGGGCTTTCTATTTTGTTCCATTGGTCTATATTTCTGTCTTTGTGCCAGTACCATACTGTCTTGATGACTGTGGCTTTGTAGTAGAGCCTGAAGTCAGGCAGGTTGATTCCTCCAGTTCCATTCTTCTTTCTCAAGATTGCTTTGGCTATTCAAGGTTTTTTTGTATTTTCATACAAATTGTGAAATTATTTGTTCTAGCTCTATGAAAAATACCGTTGGTAGCTTGATAGGGATTGCATTGAATCTATAGATTGCTTTGGGTAGTATACTCATTTTCACTATATTGATTCTTCTGATCCATGAACATGGTATATTTCTCCTTCTATTAGTGTCTTTGATTTCTTTCATTGGTGTTTTATAGTTTTCTATATATAGGTCTTTAGTTTCTTTAGGTAGAATTTGTTTGCCTTTAGGGATTCTTTCAGTTCAAAAAGTCATGTCTTCTCTTAGCTCAGAGATGTTTATTTTTCCTCTGATACTTCTTTGAATATTCTTTGTCTTTTCTTCTTTGTTACATATTCTCGAATGCCTATTAAATTGATTTTATTTACCATATTTTACTTCATTATTCTTAATATTATTTTTGTCTCTTTATTATTCCTTCTCAATAATTTAGATATAAATTCTCTTGTGTTCTAACTCATTAATTCAGTTTTCTTAAGTTTCTAACACTGGACTCTATAATCTTTCAATTTTATTATCATGATTTCCCCCCAGGTAGTCTTTTCTAACTATATCCTTGTTTCTGTTTTACTTTGTGTCAACTTTGGTTTTTACTGCTCCTGGTAATATTTTATTTCTGTTAGTAAGTGTGTTTTTCTTACTGTAGTTCTCCATCTCCATCTACTTCCCTTTCATTTATCCCAGTCTCTTGGCCCACATCATTCTCCAACTTTATCTCATAATGTCTTCATTAAAATTTAGTACTTTAGATTACCAAGATGACAAGAGAAGAAGAACCTCTTGATAACCAGTTGCAAATTAGAAACAAATAATGTAAAATAAGGATCCAATTGAGTTTGGACACCTTGATGTTAGTGGTGTTGATTCTGCTCTATCTTGGCAAAAATTCCAATTGTAATTCTTGTAACCATTAATGACATAATCCCCAGATCAAGTCAAAACTGTTCAATGAAGCATAGTTTAATAGAAATCAGAGTACTTCAGAATCCAACAAATGTAGTTTAGACTCCAGATTTGCCACTTTAATTGTTATTTATTAACTTCTCTGGGGTCAGTTTCCTCACCTGTAAAATGCACATGTACAAGGATAAAGCAGATGCATGTGTTAATACATACTAGCTCCTCGTTCACCTCCCAAATTCTAACCAGGCAAAAAAAGATTTATGAAGAGGAGAAAATTAATTAGATGCATTGATCTGCATCATAATCATAAAGATACTTCTAAAATTATGATAAATTCACGTGTATGTGTTCTTTAATGAAATCATGAACATTGTGCTTGTTTCTCAAAAGTCTATGTGTTTTTAGGAATATCACTGCCTCCCAAAATAGACACTTTGGTGGCTCCTTCAGGAACGCATGGTTCTGATTAGGTATAAACTTTCCCTATATGTCAACGTACAAATAGAAATGTATCAACTCTTCTGAAACCTGACCTAGAGCCATTTCAGAGCTCATGCTGTGGCCATTCTTCCTTGTGCTTTTATTCTCAGTGAACACAAGATAATTTCCCTTGCAACTGAGATCCTGATCTTGCCTCTTTCCCTGACACTAAGAAGAATTCTGAAAAACAAATCCAGAATCTGACTCTTCCAATTGAGAATCTCTATGACCACAGCTGGGGGTTCATTCCTATATTTATGGCTGAAGGAAACTGGACAAGAGTTAATGAGTTTATCCTCATGAGTTTCTCTTCCTTACCTACTGAAATACAATCACTGCTCTTCCTGACATTTCTAGTCATCTACCTGGTCACTCTGCTGGGAAACAGCCTCATCATTCTGGTTACCTTGGCTGACCCCATGCTGCACAGCCCCATGTACTTCTTCCTCAGGAACTTGTCCTTCTTAGAGATTGGCTTCAACCTAGTCATTGTGCCCAAGATGCTGGGGACCCTGATTGCCCAGGACACAACCATCTCCTTTCTTGGCTGTGCCACTCAGATGTATTTCTTCTTCTTCTTTGGGGTTTCTGAATGCTCCCTCCTGGCCACCATGGCCTATGACCGCTATGTAGCCATCTGCAGTCCCTTGCACTACCCAGTCATCATGAGCCCAAGGGCACGTGCCAAACTGGCAGTTATCTCTTGGTTTCCAGGCATTCCTGTAGCTACTGTGCAGACCACATGGCTCTTCAGCTTTCCATTCTGTGGTAGCAACAAGGTGAACCACTTCTTCTGTGACAGCCCACCTGTGCTGAGGCTGGTCTGTGCAGACACAGCACTGTTTGAGATCTATGCCATTATTGGAACCATTCTATTTGTCATGATTCCCTGCTTGCTGATCCTATGTTCCTACACTTGCATTGCTGCTGCCATCCTGAAGATTCCATCGGCAAAGGGGAAGCATAAAGCCTTCTCTACCTGCTCCTCTCACCTGCTCGTCGTCTCCCTTTTCTATGTATCTTTAAGCCTTATCTACTTCCGTCCAAAGTCCAATAATTCTCCTGAAAGCAAGAAAGTGCTATCACTGTCCTACACTGTTGTGACTCCCATGTTGAATCCCATCATCTACAGCCTGAGAAATAATGAGGTGAAGAATGCCCTTAGCCGGACCTTCCACAAGGCCCTAGGCCTTAGAAACTGCATCCCATAAACATTAACAAATAATACTGCTGCTGCTAAGTCACTTCAGTAGTGTCCAACTCTGTGCAACCCCATAGATGGCAGCCCACCAGGATCCCCCATCCCTGGGATTCTCCAGGCAAGAACACTGGAGTGGGTTGCCATTTCCTTCTCCAATGCATGAAAAGTGAAAAGTAAAAGTGAAGTCGTTCAGTCTGTCCGACTCTTCGCGACCCCATGGACTGCAGCCCACCAGGCTCCTCCATCCATGGGATTTTCCAGGCAAGAGTGCTGGAGTGGGGTGCCATTGCCTTCTCCAGCCTCCCCTACTGAGAGCATCCTAAACAAACTGCTTATGGTTTTCATTAATATTTTCCAGTTTGCTTAGACAATGATTATTGAATTACCCTCTTCATGCCTCTTCTGACCTCTCCTGAGTCCAGGTCAGAAACAGTCCTAAGAACCAAGCCCAATAAGAATCAAAGTGAAGGGAAATGTAAAAGAATACTAGTATGGAAGAAATTAAATCACTACCTTGAAGATACCTGCACTCCCATATTCACTGCAACAATTTTCACAATAGCCAATTCATGGAAACCATCTAAGTGTCCATCAACACATGAATGGATAAAAAAAAATTGGCATATGTATACATATATGCAATGCAATATTAATCAGCTGTGAAGAAAAAAAAAGGAAATCTTGCTACTTGCAACATCATGAATGGAACTTGACAGCATTATGCTAAGTGAGATAATTCAGACTGAGAAAGACAAATATTGTGTGATTGCATTTATATGTGGAATCTGAAAATACCGAACTCAAAGAAACAGAGATTAGAATGATGGTTGCCAGGACCTGGGTATGTTGAGGTTGGTCAAACGGTACAAACTCAGTTATAAATAGTTAAGTTCTGGGGATCAAATGTACTGCATAGTTACTCTAGTTAACAATACTGTGTTATATACTTGAAAGTTGCTAAGAGACTATATCTTAAATGTTTCACCATACACACATAAACATACAGCTACTTATGTGAAGTAATGGGCCTGTTAACTAACTCTATTGTACTCATTTCACAATATACACATGTATCAAATCATCACATTATACACCTTAAACTTACACAATGTTCTATGTTAATTATATCTCAGTGAATCTGAAAAAAAAATAGAAAATACTGGTATGCTCCTCTAGTCTCTCTCTGGTGGAAACCTTGGAGAAGAGACAGACCACTGAGTTTTGTTCCTTTTCTCTAGTAGCCTCACAAGTGCAGGAGAAGTTGAAGCTGCAATAAAAATCTTCCTCCACGGAAGGTTTCATGCAGAATCTTCATGAGATTTTGTACTCTTGGGAACCTCTCAAAACTCATACTTGTCAGAAAGTGAACCTATGACTTCTCCTGAAGAAGAGGAAGTATTGGAGGAAGTCACTTCCTTAGAGTAAACAGCAGGGACCAGGGAGTCCTGAGACCCAGCCTGGAATCCTCTAGAGGGAATGGCACAGGCCCAGCCCAGAGCTTCTCTGGAGTGACTAACGCTGCACAGCTTAGACTGCTTTACAGCTGCTGGCCCCTCGTAGCTACCCGCAGTGTCTGAGACACTGGGACAAAGCTTCTTTGAGAATGTGACGAGGCAAACCGAGTTCACCAGCAGTGTGGACCAGGACAAGCACAAGCCAGAATGTCTTTGGAATGACGGGTACAGACGCAGTACAGGACTTTTCTGGGGTGGCTTGAACAGACATCACCATAATTTAAAACTCCCCTGGAGTTACCCATTCAGACATAATCCAAAGCTGTTCTAGAGCGACTGACACAAACCAGGGCTTCTCTTCAGTGTGAAACAGACAAACCTCACTCACAGGAGGTAAGTGAAGGATGAGAAGGCAGGGCTCAAACTTGAAATCTCCTGTAAAGAGGATGATGGCTCACCACCAACAAAGGTGTCCTCTTTGACACATTTCTGAGAGATAAGAAAGGTGATCAGAAGTCTCAAGTAAAACACATGGGGTTTTATAGAATTTGACAAAAGAAATAGGACAAAGGGAATCTGCTAAAGAACAGAAAACAGTAATAAAACGTGTATTGTGCTTTAGACTTTTCAAAGTGTTTGCACATGAATTCTCTCATTTCATACCCACAACCACCTGTCAGGTGGGTAGGGCATTTATAATAACTGCCATTTTATAGTTGGAAAGAAACAGAACTCAAAAAATGTCATGTCAGCAGCTCTGTGTCTCACATCTAAAACACACAATAACCAGAACTTGAGCTCCCCCCAGATCCTTGTCATGATAACTATGTGGTCTCAAAGTATCACTTATGTGGTAGTTTCCCAAAGTTCTCTTAGGTGCATTAACTAGTTCTTCCTTGTTGAAACAAACACAGAATCTCCAAGATGTCATCCTTGAAAGGAGACAATCTGGATAGAGACATAGCTAGTCACACAACCTCAACTGAGAGGAGCAGGATTTCAAGCTTCCCCATGATGTCCCCTTCCCCTAGGAAAGGGACTCTCTTCCCCTCTATCACCCCTTCCTTACTTACCGGGAGAAAAATATTACAAACAGAAGAGAAAGGTGAAAGGCATGGAAGAGAAAGAGAAGGAAGTCTAGGTCAAAAGAAATGAATATAGAGGAAGATGAAGGCAAATGAAGGATAACATGACATGAAAACTGTGGGAAGGAGGCAGACACAGAGCCAAGAGTCCTGCTCTCATATCGCGCTTCGTGCAGCCCCAGGGTCCTAAGGAGAGGCATGAGGGGGCCTTTTCAGGGGCCAGGAGAAAAGTGAAAGCCAAGCAAATTGGTCTCTTAGCCCGGTCCCTGCCTAGTTCATCCTCATTCGACTTCGAGTCTTGAGAGTTCCCGAAAGACTCGGTTTGAAAGAAAAGGGAAGGAGATCCTCTGCTTTAAAAGTCAGAAAAACTACTGTTACGCATATGCAAGTTCCCTCAGCTTCATTAACTAAGTGTTCAGAAATTCTTTCTGATAACTTCTGAATTTGGAGCCCGAGAACCTTTTCTTTTCTGGACTCTTGTCACATACTATCTAGTGTCTAAGTAGTATCACCAGGAAATTCTCAAACTCTGCTGCAATATTCCTCTGGTTTCAACCTGTCACACGACTTGGCCACACCTCATTGGATTGCTTTCTATCTGCCTAACACTGCTTTACCAAAAGGCTGGATTTAGAGGCTTCTTGTAACTATAGAAACTGTAGTATATATTTTTATATATGTATATATAAATTATATATATTTTTGTATATGTGTATATAAATTATATGTATTTTTATACATGTATATATAAATTATATAATGGGCTTCTCTGGTAGCTCAGCTGGTAAAGAATCTGCCTGCAATTTGGGAGACATGGGTTCCATCCCTAGGTTGAGAAGATCCCTGGAGAAAGAAATGGTTACCCACTCCAGTATTCTTGCCTGGAGAATTCCATGGAGAGAGGAGGCTGGAAGACTACAGTCCATGGGGTCACAAAGAATCAGATACAACTGACTAACACACATGTTATTTATCATAGCAATAATAATAATGACCAATAATTCAAATGTTTTATAATTTTACATTTATTTCCATATCTCTTCAGTTAAGTTCAGTTCAGTTGCTCAGTTGTGTCAGACTCTTTGCGACCCCATGGACTGCAGCATGCCAAGTTTCCTTGTCCATCACCAACTCCCGGAGCTTGCTCAAACTCATGTCCATTGAGTCGGTGTTGCTATCCAACCATCTCATCCACTGTCATTCCTTTTTCTTCCTGCCTTCAATCCTTCCCAGCATTAGAGTCTCTTCCAATGAGTCAGTTCTTCTCATCAGGTGACTGAAGTATGGAGCTTCAGCTTCAGCATCAGTCCTTCCAATGAACACCCAGGACTGATCTCCTTTACAATTGACTGGCTTGATCTCCTTGCAGTCCAAGGGACTCTCAAGAGTCTTCTCCAACTCCACAGTTCAAATGCATCAATTCTTCGGTGCTCAGCTTTCTTTATGGTCCAACTCTCACATCCTTACATTACTACTGGAAAAACCATAGCTTTAACTAGATAGACCTTTCTTGGCAAAGTAACATCTCTGCTTTTTAATATGCTGACTAGGTTGGTCATAGCTTTTCTTCCAAGGAGAAAGCGTCTTATAATTTCATGACTGCAGTCACCATCTGCAGTGATTTTGGAGTCCAAGAAAATAAAGTCTGTCATTGTTTCCCTATCTACTTGCCAGGAAGTGATGGGGCTGGATGCCATGATCTTCATTTTTTGAATGTTGAGTTTTAAGCCAGTTTTTTCACTCTCTTCTTTCATTTTCATCAAGAGGCTCTTTACTTTCTCTTTGCTTTCTGTTATAAGGGTGGTGTCATCTGTATATCTGAGGTTATTGGTATTTCTCCTGGCAGTGTTGATTCCAGCTTATGCTTCATCCAGCCTGGCATTTCGCATGATGTACTCTGCATGTAAGTTAAATAAGCAGGGTGACAATATACAGCCTTGATGTACTCCTTTCCCAATTTGGAACCAGTCCGTTGTTCCATGTCTGGTTCTAACTGTTGCTTCTTGACCTGTATATAGATTTCTCAGGAGGCAGGTAAGGTGGCCTGGTATTCCCATCTTTTTAAGAATTTCCCACAGTTTGCTGTGATCCACACAGTCAAACACTTTGGCTTAGTCAATATAGCAGAAGTAGATGTTTCTCTGGAACTCTCTTGCTTTTTCTATCCAATGGATGTTGGAAATTTGATCTCTGGTTCCTCTGACTTTTCTAAACCCAGCTTGAACACTTGGAAGTTCTTGGTTCACGTACTGTTGAAGCCTAACTTAGAGAATTTTTAGCATTACTTTACTAGTGTGTGAGATGAGTGCAATTGTTCAGTGGTTTGAACATTCTTTGGCATTGCCTTTCTTTGGGATTGGAATGATAAGTGACCTTTTCCAGTCCGATGGCCGCTGCTGAGTTTTCCAAATTTGCTGGCATGTTGAGTGCAGCACTTTAATAGCATCATCTTTTAAGATTTGAAACTCAACTGGAATTCCATCACCTCCACTAGCTTTGTTTGTAGTGATGCTTCCTAAGGTCCATTTGACTTCGCATTCCAGAATGTCTGGCTCTAGGTGAGTGATCACACCACCACACCATATCTCTTACCAGCTAATAATTTAAAACACTGTTAAAAGGATTTTTACAAATACCAAAAAAGATAGTGATGAGTTTAATCCATGATGGAATCCCCAAGAATTTCATGACAAAAAGCTCCATTAACTTTTTAAGATATTAGTGCACATGGACATGTTCAGTTGCTCAGTCTTCAGACTCTTTGCAAACTTATGGACTATAGCTTGCCAGGCTCCTCTGTCCATGGGATTCTCCAGGCAAGAACACTGGAGTGAGTTGCCATTCCCTTCTCCAGGGGATCTTCCCAACCCAGGAATTAAACCTGGGTCTCCACATTGCAGGCAGATTCTTTGCCATCTATTTACTGTTATTTTGTGGGTACTGGATAATGTAATGTGAATATAGTGATGGATACCTTTTGGTTTGTGGCTTAAAGAAGTGTACAGTTTGCAGGCAAGGGCACATATAAAGATAACTGTGACACAAAACCATTATTATAATAAGAGTATTTTAAAATCCTGGTAGAATACAGGGAAAGAGTAATTAGTTATATCCAGTTAGGGGTTGGGAATGATCAGAAAAAGTTTTACTAGGAACTTGACATTAGACTTTGGGTTAAAAAGTAAGTATTTATATGGTTTACATGTGTTTCACCTAAGGCATTTGATGAACTTTTTATGAGACCTTTGTTACTATTTTAAAGAGATGTATTCCAGATGAGAGTACATATAACTCTGTTTATTTATACCCAACAATGTCCAAAATGATTTAAGGTCGCTGATAAAAATATAAGGTAGTTTTGCTATTTGTCTAAAGAGTAAAGAACAAAAATTAGTTTCAAACCATTTGGGAATAAGCCTTAAGTTACGTGCCTTAGAGTCTTGGCTCTGTCCTAAGAAATATTTTGATTAAATATGCGAGGGAACCAGACTTTTATGGCACACTGAGTAATGCAATGCTGTTATAATGGAGTAAAGCCTTAAAAATGTCTTCTCAGTACACAGCAAAAATAAAAATAAACAAAACAAATATAACTTGGAAGATAAAATCTAATGTATCAGTTAGGATACACACACACACACACACAGGCCTTATATGACTATATTGGTTCAACTGGAGATCCAATAGTATCATCAAACTGCTTTGAAAATAGTTAAACCTTAGGCTACATTAATTATTAAGCACTTAGAGTTAAGCAATGGCAAACCACTCCAGTACTCTTGCCTGGAAAATCCCATGGACAGAGGAGCCTGGTAGGCTGCAGTCCATGGGTCGCTAAGAGTTGGATATGACTGAGCAACTTCACTTTTACTTTTCACTTTCATACATTGGAGAAGGAAATGGCAACCCACTCCAGTGTTCTTGCCTGGAGAATCCCAGGGATGTGGGAGCCTGGTGGGCTGCCGTCTATGGGGTCGCACAGAGTCGGACACGACTGAAGTGACAGCATAGAGTTAAGCATTCTGTTAGTTGCAAAAGATACAGTGATGAATGAATACATTTGTCCTCATGATGTTAATAATTACATAACAAAACAGATGCACACATACACAATTATAAAGATGCTCTAATAGCAGTTTACATCAAGTGTTGAAAGAATAAAAGAATAATCCCTTGATCTGGCCAAGGGAGGACAGGGAAACTTCACAAAGAAAATTATGTTTCCACTGAGACTTGCAAAATTAGCAGAAAGTTATACCTAGTTGTGAGAAGAGGTTCCCAGAGTAGAGAGCCGCAGGCACAAAGGCAAGGAGGGGTGAGAGAGCACCATGTGTGCACAGAACAGAAAGTATTTTGGTGTGATTAGAGCATCAGCTCTGTAGGGGATTTCAAACTGGAAAAATAAGCAGAAATCAAAGAAAAAGACCTTTTAAGAATTTTACTTATTCCAAGAACAGTATGGAGTGACTGAAAGACAGTTAGCAAGTAAAGAACCTGGTTTGAGCCACTATCAGATCACATCCAAGTCAAGAATGGATCGAAGAGAATGAGATAGAGTCGGATTCCTCGAAGATTCTAGGCCAAAGGAAATAAGAGCCAAAACCTAAAGCCATGGTGATAGAGATGGAGAAGGTGATGTTGAATCAGTATTTAAGAAGAAAAATAATCAAGTTTGGGGATTAAGAATTAAGAATGAATTAAGAATGAATTAAGATGAATTAAGAATTTTTAAGCCAGTTCCTGGGGACACAGCCAGGTGGCATCATTTCCTGAAATGAGGTACATGAAAGTGGGGAGGAGAGGGTGACGGAGGTTGGGCAGGAGGAAGATATGACTCATCAATGATGTATGCAGTCTTTTGTGTCTAAATTCCTTATGAATGTGGCTCACTGTGCCTATACACTCCCTGTATAGGTATTTCCCAATTATTTTCATATCTTCTTCATTCTTCAATTAATAACAAATTACTGGGCATCTGCCTTGCAAGGTGTTGGGACAAAAAGTTGAATAACACAATTCCTGCTCTCAAGGAATATACCCCCTAGAATATGAGATGGAGACATATATTCATGATTATTATAAGATAAGGACTGTGAAAGTGGTATTCAGGTCTCCAGTGGTGCTAACACCTTGAAATATTCTGCCTTTTTAGAAGTAATCTTGCTTCTTTTCTCCTATGCCAAGCACTCCAGCTTAGTCTCACATGTGAGTTCAGATTCATTTCCGTTCTCAGAGAGGGGCTGAAAGTTCCACCTAACAGGCAAACCCATGGTTTGCAGTCAGATGCCAACACTTGCTGGCTGCCTAACTTTAGGAAAATGATGCCCTTCTCTGGGCCTCAGATTCCTTGGATGTAAAGTGAAGCTAGTAATAGTCCCTACATCTTCTGGTAGTTGTGAAACAACCACAACACTTGCAAACACTCGGAGTGCTGTCTAGTACTGACTTGGTGCTCGATTTCTACAAAGTAAGTAAGTGATGCCCAGCTTGAGATTTTTAAAATGAATAGGAATCAGGAAAAAAAATTTAAAAGACTCTTTCTCACTATTTTTGCTCTTTACCTCCCTCTTTCTTTCACCACCTTGACTTCATGTCTTGCACCTGCTCAGGACATTACTCATCTTCTCAGTGAGACCTTCTGTGACACACCCCACACCCTAAATCCTGTCTTCTCCACTGCTTTATTCTTCTCATCATCTAACATAATAAACATTCTATTCATATAACTTAATCTAACCCACATTTCCTGTTAAAAAGTGAGTTATATGAGGGTGGAGATTTTTGTTTGCTTTATTTACTAGTATATTATCTTCAATATCTAGATCAGTGTCTGGCACACTAAAGATAATATTTATTGAATAAATTATTTTTTTCTCATAGGGATTGAAAATAAAAGGCTACAGTGATTTGGGGCAATAGATTATATAAGAAGTAGGTTTTAGAAGGTAGATCTAGCTTTAAATCATCATAATTGTAATGATTAGCATTCACTGAGAGTGTATTATAGGCCAGTCACCATGCTACGTGCTTTAGATTTATTCCTTCATTTAAGTTTATAGTCATTGAAAAAACTTTCAGGGTTCCAATTTTGAAGCTTAGTTATTGACACAATGGTGAAACCTTCTGATTCTTTTTCACAGGATTTAACATTATTAGTCACACTTGCATATTTGATTTGGTCTTTATTAATGTGTACAATTTGTTTCATATTTCCTGAGAGTCAAGATCTAAGATAACCAGTAGAAGCTGATGAAAGGGTTCATTCATAACATACCTGGCTGCTCTCTATGGTCTGACAGTATTTTGAGTCTATGTTCTCTTTGTCTGATCACATATAGCCACATGCAGGGTATTTAATCCTGTGATCAAGAGAAGCCACAGTTCCTATATTATTCATCTTCTTGTTTACAATTGTCCAAGTTTAGAAATGTCTGAGTTTAAAATTGATTGAGTTTAGAAATGATTCTTCCAGTATACTGAACTCTTTCCATGTATGAGCTGCTCCAAACTGGGACACATTCAGGTTTCCTCCTCAGGGATCATTGGTAATGGCTGACTCACTTTCCTTGACTTTCTCCTTCCCTCTTTCATTTTGCAGAAAACACACCCTCGCCATCTTTCTGTGCATTAAGACCCTTCTCTTCAGAAATGGTTGGCCTGGCTTCTTTTTTAGCACTACTGACTGTTGAAGACAGATAGGATAGAAGCACAAAAATGAAGCTGTGTCTTTGACCATCCTCTATTGAGTAAAGAAAAATTAGGACATCTATAGATATATATGGTATGCCTCAGTTCAGTCTGAAAAAAAAGTTGGCATTCTTCAAAAAAACAAGTGACTCCCATAATCAGACTTGTTTTTACCATTGGAAAGTATAGCTGTTTGAGCTTCAACAATAATAACAAGAGGATGAAGAATGAGGCCATGGGAATTTCCCTTTCTAAGGGTGTAATAAAGTCTAAATAACATATGGAGACTGCCACCTTCCTGGGGTGTGAATCTCCAGTGAAATCCTGAGCAGAGGAATGATGCAGGGAAACTGGACAGTTGTCAATGAGTTTGTTCTTGTGAGCTTCTCATCCCTGTCCTCTCAGCTACAAGCTCTGTTGTTTCTCCTTTTTTTGACCATTTACCTTGTTACCCTGATGGGAAATGTCCTCATAATCCTGGTTACTACAGCTGACTCTGCCCTCCAAAGTCCTATGTACTTCTTCCTCAGGAACTTGTCTTTCCTGGAGATAGGTTTCAACTTGGTTATTGTGCCCAAGATGCTGGGGACCCTGATCATCCAGGACACAACCATCTCCTTCCTTGGCTGTGCTACCCAGATGTACTTCTTCTTCTTCTTCGGAGCTGCTGAGTGCTGCCTTCTGGCCACCATGGCGTATGACCGCTACGTGGCCATCTGTGACCCTTTGCGCTACCCAATCATCATGGGTCGCAGGGCCTGTGGCCAGCTGGCAGCTGCCTCCTGGTTCTCAGGATTCCCAGTGGCTACTGTGCAAACCACATGGATTTTCAGCTTCCCTTTTTGTGGCCCCAACAGGGTGAACCACTTCTTCTGTGACAGCCCCCCTGTCATCGCACTGGTCTGTGCTGATACCTCTCTGTTTGAACTGGAAGCTCTAACAGCTACTGTCCTATTCATCCTCTTCCCTTTCTTGTTGATCCTGGGATCCTATGTCCGCATCCTCTCCACTATCTTCGGGATGCCCTCAGCCGAGGGGAAGCGCAAGGCCTTCTCCACCTGCTCCTCCCACCTTCTGGTTGTCTCCCTCTTCTACAGCACTGCCATCCTCACATACTTCCGACCCCGGTCCAGCAACTCTCCTGAGAGCAAGAAGCTGTTGTCGCTCTCCTACACGGTGGTGACTCCCATGTTGAACCCCATCATCTACAGCTTGAGGAATAGTGAAGTAAAGGCTGCACTAAGGCGGGCCATCCGCAGGACCTTGGGCTTTCGGAAACTATGACTTAGATGGAAACTGAGGGCTTAGAACACACAGACAAAGGAAAGAAAAGCAAGGTCCCCAAATATGCCTTTGGTCTCTATTCTTTCCAAGAGCCACGGTATACACACTGGGACTTTGGACTTTTCCATTGGGATCCATTAATGAGTGAAAGAACATGCGTGATGCAATAAAGAACTTCCGTAGGTCCAGTATTCTCTGGGACTAGGGTACCGATGTCTCTGAGGATGCTATATCGGTTTACACAGATTAGCAGTCTGGTGGTTGACAACTTCATTACTTTTTGTCATTTCTTATTTGCTTTAACTTTTCTTGAACTTCTTCATGTCATTTTATAATTTTCTGCTGTATTTTCTTTTGTACATCCAAGAATTCCACCAGTAACTTTCAAAGATCCTTCTGTTTAGGGGATAAATTGATGATAATTGTGATAATAAACAGTAGAGTTTGCTTCATTCTTTCACTTTTTTTTTCAAAATCTTTGGGTTTAAAATCAAACTTTCAAAAATTTAAGAACTCAAAATGTCAACAGATTTTTATTCAGCATATGTCAGACCTTATTTAGACCCTGAAGACATATGGGTGAATAAAACAAATTTCTTCCCTCATGGAATTTATATTCTAGTGAGAACGAGAGAAAATAAAATGATACTTTAAATCCTCCATTTGCTTGTAAAGTACCCATGTTTAGAAGGGTATGATTTCAGGACTTCCTCTGCTACCATAATTGGTCTGTGCCTCATATGGGGAAAACTAATTCACTACATGGAAAACTGCCTTAATCTCAAACTATCCACCTTGGATATGGGAGTTGCTTGACAGAAAGGGTGTAAAAGAATCCCAATTAACTAGATATGGACAGATTATGGGAAACTACTGTGGATAACCCAAAGATTTTTTGTTTCTAGATTTTTGGGGGGTAATGTCATTATGATTGGATGGAATCAACTGTCCTTCTTAAGCTTGCATATCCCTCAGCAAATTTTGCTGCCCCTTTATGACTTTGTCAGTGAACATAGCTCACTTCTAGACTCTTGGCAAATAGCAGACTTGGGACATGGGCATGGTAGCTTTGTGTAAAGTATTCATAAGAATTTATTGATAATTCATTGATATATTTATTGATATAAAATGGGAGTGTTTCTCAGGTGATTTTTTTAAAAGACTGACCAGAAGGAAGCAGAGCATCCTTCCTGATACTCCATGAATTATTGTCTTTCTTCCTCTACAAAGGGAGTGCTGGATAAAGGATGGAGCGTGGGTCCACAGACAAGTACCAAGGATGAAAGTTACCATATTCCAGTCTTGCAGAGGCACCTACTCAGCCAGTCTTAGAAGTAAACAACCAGGAGGTTCTCGGTGTCAGTGGAAAACTCCAAACCTGCATGGGAAATTCCTTATGACTACTTTCCTCAGAGCTCCCTTCACATCCTTGTTCCTCAGGCTGTAGATGAGGGGATTAAGCATGGGGGTCACCATTGCATAGAACACAGATACCAGCTTTTTCTGTTCTTTGTAAGACTTTGGTGTCATGTAGGTGATAATTCCTGACCCATAAAAAAGGATGACCACCACGAGATGGGAGCCACAGGTTGAGAATGCCTTGAGCTTGCCCTCAGCTGACCTCATCCTGACCACAGTCACTATGATGTGGCCATAAGACACCAGGATTAGAGAAACCGGTATGAGGAGAATCACAACCCCCATGAGGAAAATGGCCATCTCTGAAGTGTGGGTGTCTGTGGATGCCAGGATCAATATTGAAGGGGCCTCACAAAAGAAATGAGCAACGTTATTGCTGCCTTGGTAGGGCAGCCTTAGTGTGAAGGTGGTGTCCACCGCAGACACCAGAATGCCACTGGTCCATGATCCTACAGCCAGCTGGATGCACACCCTCCAAGTCATGGTGCTAGGGTAATGCAGAGGGTTGCAGATAGCCACATATCGATCACAGGACATCACCGCCAAAAGGGCACACTGGGTACACCCAAAAATGAGGAAGAGTAGAAGCTGAGCTGCACAACGTGTGAATGAAATCACTTTCTTTCTGGATAGCAGGTGGACTAGGGCTTGAGGAACGATGTTGGTAGAGAAACAGAGGTCAGCCAGAGATAAATTGCAGAGAAAAAAATACATGGGTGTGTGAAGCTGAGAGTCAACCTGAATAAGGAACATGAGAAGCAGATTTCCAAGCACAGTGACCAGGTAGACACCTAGGAATAAGGTGAAAAGCAGTTTCTGGGTGTGTTGGTCATCAGAGAGTCCCAGAAGGAGGAATTCTGTCACCTGCGTTTGATTGGTCTGTCTCATGGTTTTATCAGTGTGAAGTCACTATACAGTATATATAGGTGGGTATAGCCTATACGATTATACAATTCAGAACTGGAAGGCTTAGAAATTGCCCCAAGTCATACCAACTATTTTAAGAATTCCCTTTATTAGGCTGTTAGAAGATGACTATACTGCTT
Organism: Bos taurus; assembly: GCF_002263795.3. Classification (NCBI taxonomy): domain Eukaryota; kingdom Metazoa; phylum Chordata; class Mammalia; order Artiodactyla; family Bovidae; genus Bos; species Bos taurus. The sequence continues at coordinate 45,807,053 of NC_037342.1, read as the reverse complement.
TTTTGGAATGTTTTCAATGTTGTAAAATTTAATACTTCATAAGAAGGTACATTCATTTCTAGTGTCATCTGACAAGCATATGATAGATCAAAAGAATCATCTTCTCTATCTGAACATCATACTTGTAATGATAAAAACAATAGGTTGAATTCACCTGTAAAGTCGTGAAATTTAATTTCTCTTTATTATCAGCAAAAATATGTGAGTCTTATTTTGCTCTTGTGACACCTCCCCCATCTCATGATGGTGTAGATATTTTTTTTAGTTTTTCAAACACTCAAATCTTCCTATTGTTTCTTCCCTGAAAAACAAAACAAAACAAACAAAACAGTCACCCACCAAGGTATAAGTAAAAGAACCAAAGTACCTTGTAGAATTGATTTTTTTTTTCTTGGACAAAATAGCCTATTTTGAAAGAGCTAGGAAACCAAGGGGTAACTCTGCACGGTGTGCTATAATCTTTCTGACAGTCCTGTCCCCCACTTCAACTGGAGCTCCTGAATATAAATCTTAGCCATCAGTGAACTTTCAAAACACCATTATAACATAATTTCCATTTTAAGCCAGCATCCCTGTCTGGTTTTGTTCAGACTAAGCAGCACTAATCTACCACTTCCAGCCCATCATCTCTCGCTTATTATTGCATTATCGTCTGTCTTGCATTATCTGTCTACTCTTCTCAGAGACTAAAAACTCCTTTGATAACTGTGTCTATGTTTTTTCATTTTTGTGTTCTTTAAAAGACATAGCATAGGACTGTATTCGATAAATTATGTTTCATGAAGTAAATAAAAATAATTTGACCGCATAGTTTTTAGTCGAGTTGTTTAGAAAGCCTAGAGAGACTTACAATAATGTGGGAACAATAATAAAATTTTTTGTGGAGCTGTTGCAAAAAAGAAAGGAAAGAAATTTACTGAAGACTAAACTTTAGAAGCCTTTGCAAGTTTCCGTCTACCAGTCCTTTATGTGTTTGGTAAAGGTGATTCAAAGTATTTTTAAAAATATATCACATTAAAAATAAATTTAAAAATACATGCATCAAGTAGAATGCATAAGATTACCAAGGAAACAGTTACCAAAATAGTTTTGGGGAAAAAAAAAACTATGTGATATAATAATACTTGTGGCTCTTTAACACATTAAAACTTAGGCAGATCTAATAATCACCTTAGTTTCAAAATGATGAACTTAAATAAGATTTTGAGGTAACTTCAACAACTGAAATATTATTTTAAAATACTTCTAATTTCTGTTGGTGATAAAGTCATGGATACTGCTATATCCAAACAAGAAAGAAATTTCAGTTAAAGTGAAAACAAAGAAGTAGCATTTATATCTAAATTGAAGAACCCTCATGGAATTGAATTTCAACTTAGGAAGTTGGGGGCTAAAGGAATTCCCAGGAGTTTTCTCAAAAAGTCATAATTACATTCTGTGTTATCAGATAGTGGAGTCTTAGTTTTCTGGATGGTTCTAGATGGGTCAATATGATGAAAGATTTCAATTCAACATTGAAATAATAAATGAACAAATAAAACATTAATAAGAACAATCTCATCTCTGCTTGATTTATGGCTTCCTTATCCGACCCCAAGTCACTTTTCTAGCTATTTTTCCTGCCACATACCCAGGACACACTGCATTTTTAAACCTCATTGGATTTTGCTCAGCGTAGTCTCTCTATTAACAGGCAAGCCGGCTTGCTACACAGAGATAGCATTGTTTTCCTTGAGCATTCAACACTCTTGCAATATTCAATTACCTGATTTCCGAGCATTATTGGCCAAGCGCATGCTTAGTAAAGGGGATACAGATAGAAGACCCAAAGCAGAGGCCCTCAGATAGGAGGGACCAAACTATAGCCGTGTTTCATCTCTAGTGCCATAGTCGTCCCTAGAACATAGATTCACAGCATATCGTGGTTTAATGAATGAATGCACTGGGCCAAGTTAGTCTGTATCACCTAACAATTCCTTACATCAAACTGATATAGAATTGCTTCTAAAGGGAAATATAGTCTGTTGTCAAAACAGCTGATATAAAAACAAGATTTGAGAACACAAGCTATGTTAAGATAGATACTTTTGGAATTGTTACCCATTTAGTGGAAGTTATTACTTCATAGGTTCTTAGTCTCCAGGATATAGTTCAGTTTGGGTCCTTTAGACTTAATTTATTTCTCTGCCACACATCCTTCCCAGAATAGAAATTAGTGCAACTGTATCAATCATGTGACTAGATCTCAGGGAAAATTAAATGGTAAGCAAATATCTTTGTGTTTTGATGCAAAGAAGTAGAGAGCATAGAACTAAACACTTGTTGCAAAGTTCAAAGTGATGCCTACAATCAGTGGTTAACTTATTGAATGGGCAGTTACAGGATATTGGTAATTTCTATGCCTTCTTCATCTGCTACAGATTTTTCAAGATCCCGTTTGGGAAAAAATATTATTTTGGAACATTTTCTTTTCTGACCCACACATTTTCCCCACTCCTCATTCCCAGCCACTCCCAACAAAACAGACATAGACACACACACAAATACACACATTCTCAAACATCTAGTCTATCCTAGATACATAAGTGTACCTATAGCATCATAATTCTTAATGAATTATATTGAAATTATTTTCTTTCTCTGAGACTGTAAGATGTTTGGGGGCAGGGACCTCAACTAAATCATCCTTATTTAGAGTAAATAAGATAAATCCTGGTACAGAAATAATTAACTCAGCTTTTTCAAATTGATTTGACCTGAGCCAAAGTAGCAGGAGACAGAGAGGGCAATGTGAGTCAGAGCTGAGTGTGAACTGTCAGTGGGCAGCAGCTCCCATGGACCCTGGGAGGCAGCATTAGAGGGCTACACTCTGACCTTGCTTGATTTACTTTTAAAAGCGTATTATTCTCCCATGCAAGCATGGAGAAGAAAATGTTCCCCCAGGTGACTGCAAATGTGCCCCTAGGGTCAGGAAGCCTTTGTAAGAAAATGATGTTTATTGTCAATCTTTCTCTTGTGTTATTGTGCCTTTTCCTCAGATTCAACATAAGATTGTAAGTTCATTTCTCTAAAAATGACATGTGTTACTGGATATGGAACAGGATAATAGGGTCACAGAGCCAGTCATTGTCTAATCTGACATTTCTTTTAGGAAGAGGACACTGAGGAAATCCATAGGAACCAACAAAAGAATATACTAAATTTATTTTCTGAGGCCAAGATCTTTTGGGCTCAAAATCACCTAGTCCCTGTTTCCCATATCTATTTACCGTCTTCCATGCCCAGCTCAACAGAAGCATGAGAAGTGTAACAATCCCCATGGAAGTCCTGCTTATGTTTCCGTCAGGTAAGAACCACAATTCCTCGTCACAAAGAATTTGACATTGTAATTGTGGTTTGATAAGGTAAATTCACTGTGGAAAAAACCTTGCCTAGATCTATGCCAGAAGATTTAGCAGTAAGAATCAGACTGTTGGGACAAAATTATTAATAGTTGAATTTTAAAAATCGAATCTATGAAGAGATTTAAACCAGTACACTCCCAATATATGGCAAGTTATCCACTTTGTTCAACTCATACCTTCTCTTTTCCTTCCTCTAACAATCATATCAGCATTTTCTCATCCAGTGGAGAAAAAAAAAAATCACGTTAGCATATTAAAGCCAGTAAAAACATCTCACTGTTGAGGGGGAAATTGCTGCAGGTGTATTGGTTGCAGAATTAGAAGAGTGGAGACTGGGGTATTGTGTTATCAAGTTAAATTGCTCAGTAAAATCTCTGAAGTCAAGATCAAGGACAAAGCAGGAAAGGGAATCCCCACATCTCCTGTGTCCTCCTGCTCTATCCAAAGCTCTTATTGATCTGGGGGCATATTGGCAACAATAGTTCCTTTTAAATGAGCTAAACACCAGGATACCAGGAGCAGCCTCTGGAGCAGCTGAAGTGCTCAGGAGAATTTGAACCATTAGGGTGGATCCTGAGCTGCATTCCTCTCAGAAGGTTCCCAAATGGTTATAAGGAGAACAGAAAATAACATTTAGTAGTAAGTACCCACATCTCCATTTACAAGCCACATTACCAGTTCTTCTAACATGTCTTTTCTTTGGAGAAGTGTTGTATTTTGTAATTAAGTATTATTTTCTGGGGATTCCCTGGTGGCTCAGATGGTAAAGCATCTGCCTGCAATTCGGGAGACCGGGGTTCAATCCCTGAGTCAGGAAGATCCCCTGGAGAAGGAAATGGCAACCCACTCCAGTACTCTTGCCTAGAAAATTCCATGGATGGAGGAGCCTGGTGGGCTACAGTCCATGGGGTCGCAACGAGTTGGACATGACTGAGCAACTTCACTCACTCATTCACTCATTGTTTTTTGGAGGAAAAATTATCAGGTTGCAACCCCAGGTCTATCACATAGTCTGTGTATGATTTTGAGGAATTTTATAATTTACTCCTTGGAAGGAAAGTTATGACCAACCTAGATAGCATATTCAAAAGCAGAGACATTACTTTGCCAACAAAGGTTCATCTAGTCAAGGCTATGGTTTTTCCTGTGGTCATGTATGGATGTGAGAGTTGGACTGTGAAGAAGGCTGAGTGCCGAAGAATTGATTCTTTTGAACTGTGATGTTGGAGAAGACTCTTGAGTGTCCCTTGGACTGCAAGGACACCCAACCAGTCCATTCTGAAGGAGATCAGCCCTGGGATTTCTTTGGAAGGAATGATGCTAAAGCTGAAACTCCAGTACTTTGGCCACCTCATGTGAAGAGTTGACTCATTGGAAAAGACTCTGATGCTGGGAGGGATTGGGGGCAAGAGGAGAAGGGGCCGACAGAGGATGAGATGGCTGGATGGCATCACTGACTCGATGGATGTGAGTCTGAGTGAACTCCGGGAGTTGGTGATGGACAGGGAGGCCTGGCATGCTGCGATTCATGGGGTCGCAAAGAGTCGGACACGACTGAGCGACTGATCTGATCTGATCTGATCTGATAATTTACAGAATGCAAATGTAGTATGTCTCAGAAAACAACTAGATCCTCTAATTAATAACATTTAATAACACTTTATTTTCACATACAGTATTTTAATAATTTAATAGTAAGCTATAGACATGATGCCCAGAATATATAAAGAACTTCTACAAATTGATTAGAAAAGTCAGACAATTCCAGTTTTTAAAATGGGTAAAAGACCTGAATATGTGCTTGCAATATAGAAAATTGTTCATAAGCACATGAACAGCATAATTAGACACCAGAGTGTATAAATTTAAACCATAGTGAAATCCCACTAACCCTTAATAAAAGTCCATAAAATGACTGAGGATGTGGAAAAATTTTTATTGCTGACTAGAGCATAAATTGGTACAATGAATTTTAAAAGTCCATTTGGAAGTATCTTTGAAAACTAACCTAAGCATATGTCTTCACTCCAACACCCTAGTAAATTTTTTCCTGGATATATACCATATAGAGATGCATGTTTATATTTATTGCAAGATATGTACAAGGATGTCATAACTCTATTCATAATAGCTACAGGTGGAAACAATATAAATTTCCATAGACAACAGAAAAGATACACTGTGGTACAATCAAGCACTGCGATACTATTAAATAATTTTAAAAGGAAGAACTACTGCTATATACAATCACACAGATGAAACTCACAGCATGATGTTCTGTAAAAGAAACCAGACATACAAAGAAGTATGTACTGCATGGTTCCATTTATTTGAAGCACAAGAACAGAAAAACCTAATCTTTGCTTTTATTTTTTTATTTTTTTTTAACTTTACAATATTGTATTGGTTTTGCCATATATCAATATGAATCTGCCACAGGTATACACGTGTTCCCCATCCTGAACCCTCCTCCCTCCTCCCTCCCCGTACCATCCCTCTGGGTCATCCCAGTGCACCAGCCCCAAGCATCCAGTATCGTGCATCGAACCTGGACTGGCAACTCGTTTCATACATGATATTATTCATGTTTCAATGCCATTCTCCCAAATCATCCCACCCTCTCCCTCTCCCACAGAGTCCAAAAGACTGTTCTATACATCAGTGTCTCTTTTGCTGTCTCGTATACAGGGTTATTGTTACCATCTTTCTAAATTCCATATATATATACGTTAGTATACTGTATTGGTGTTTTTCCTTCTGGCTTACTTCACTCTGTATAATAGGCTCCAGTTTCATCCACCTCATTAGAACTGATTCAAATGTATTCTTTTTAATGGCTGAGTAATACTCCATTGTGTATATGTACCACTGCTTTCTTATCCATTTGTCTGCTGAGGGACATCTAGGTTGCTTCCATGTCCTGGCTATTATAAACAGTGCTGCGATGAACATTGGGGTACATGTGTCTCTTTCAATTCTGGTTTCCTCGGTGTGTATGCCCAGCAGTGGGACTGCTGGGTCATAAGGCAGTTCTATTTCCAGTTTTTTTAAGGAATCTCCACACTGTTCTCCATAGTGGCTGTACTAGTTTGCATTCCCACCAACAGTGTAAGAGGATTCCCTTTTCTCCACACCCTCTCCAGCATTTATTGCTTGTAGACTTTTGGATCGCAGCCATTCTGACTGGCGTGAAATGGTACCTCATTGTGGTTTTGATTTGCATTTCTCTGATAATGAGTGATGTTGAGCATCTTTTCATGTGTTTGTTAGCCATCTGTATGTCTTCTTTGGAGAAATGTCTATTTAGTTCTTTGGCCCATTTTTTGATTGGGTCATTTATTTTTCTGGAGTTGAGCTGTAGGAGTTGCTTGTATATTTTTGAGATTAGTTGTTTGTCAGTTGCTTCATTTGCTATTATTTTCTCCCATTCTGAAGGCTGTCTTTTCACCTTGTTTATAAAGTTTACTTTGTTGTGCAGAAGCTTTTAAGGTTAATTAGGTCCCATTTGTTTATTTTTGCTTTTATTTCCAATATTCTGGGAGGTGGGTCATAGAGGATCCTGCTGTGATGTATGTCAGAGAGTGTTTTGCCTATGTTCTCCTCTAGGAGTTTTATAGTTTCTGGTCTTACATTTAGATCTTTAATCCATTTTGAGTTTATTTTTGTGTATGGTGTTAGAAAGTGTTCTAGTTTCATTCTTAGAATTCCAAATAATGTTTACTGTTGAAGGAGTGTTGACTAGGTGCATTTTGATATGCTGTGAATCTTCTACATTCTGACCTACATAATGGTTATGTAGGTATACATATATGTAAAAACTTCTTGAGCTATACTTAAGATTGGTTCACATTACTGTGTATAAGTAACACCTCATTAAAAGAAAGAGAGGTGAGAGAGAGAGAGGAGACAGAGAGGAGAGAGAAAATGATGCATTTAATTGAAGCTGCTGGGGGCAGAAGTGTGAAGTGGCAGAGCAAATTCAAATTCAAAAGAGGAGATCAATTAAATAGACAACAAAATATAAACATGATAAGATTATCAAAATACCAAACTGGTTCTCTGTAAAGATTACTAAGATAGTCAAAGTTCTGTCCAAAATTATTTTTAAGAGTGAAACAGTAAATAGAGGATCCCAAAGGGCCATCCCGCCAAAGAAATATAAAAGAAAAAATGACAAATACTGTCAGAAAAAAAAATCTTTATCTGGACTCTAGAAAACACCAGAAGCTTACAATAAACAGTTGCACGTTTAATCAAGAAAAAGACAACTGGAATCCAATTAAGAGAGCTTTGTGCTGTTTTAACCAAGAAACTGAAAAGGACAACCTATAGAATAGGAGAAAATATTTGCAAACCATATAGCTGATGACGGTTTAGTATCCAGAATGTATAAAGAACCCAGTCAACTTAAGACAAAAACAACCAACCTAATTTTAAAGTGGATTAAATCAATAAAGTAAAAATGCACAAAGCACTTAAAAGGCATGTCTCCAAAGAAAATGGCTAAGCAGAATATGAAAAATGCTCAACACCATTAGGCATTTGGGAAATGGAATTTAAAACCACAATGAGATATCACTTGACACCCACTAAGGTTACTATAATAATAATAAAGACACGAAGGAAGGAAGACAAGAACCAGGATTGGTGAAGATGTGGAAAAATTGGAACCCTCATGCATTGCTGTTGGGAATGTAAATTTGTGCAGCTGTTGTGAAAAAGTTTGGCAGGTCTTCAATAAGTTAAGTATAGAACTACCACACATCTCGGCAATTCCACTCCTTGGTAAACACCGAAGAGAACTGAAAACAAGAACTCAAACAAATACTTGTGCATAAATATTCATAGCAGCACTGGTCAAAATACCCTGAAGTTAGAGACAACCCAAATGTCCACCAACTGAAGACTGAAGAAGCAAAATATGTTATACCCATAGAAGGGAATTAAGTACTGATATTTGCGACAATATGGAAGGACTCTGAAAACATGTACAAGGCTCTCAATACCTTTATCAGCCTATGGTTTGCAAATATTCTTTCCCATTCTGTGACAAATTCATTTGAGGGAAAGAACTAAGAAGCCCCTATCCCATCCTTACATCCAAATACATTCTGGATGGAGCAAGATATAAATGCAAGCAAAAATATGAAAATCTTAGAAGAAAGAAATTAATATTTTTAAAAAGCATAATGATTTTAAATATCAATAGAGACCTTTTAAATATTAAAGACTGATTTGGTTAAATTATAAAAACATGTGTGATATAAAAATCCATAAAGTAGGTCAACCAGCAAAATGGAAAAATACTTATTTCTGAAGGAAAATCAAAGAGTCAATTTTTCAAAATATTCAAGGGTCTTACAAAGCAGTTAAAGAAAGTTGGGGTTTCCCTGGTGGCTTAGCAGTAAAGAATCCTCCTGCCTACGCAGGAGATGCAGTTTTGATCCCTGCGTTAGGAAGATCCCCTGGAGAAGGAAATGGCAATCCTCTCCAGTATTCTTGCCTGAGAAACCCCATGGACAGAGGAGCCTGGCAGTCTACAGTCCATTGGGTTGCAAAAGAGTCGGACAGTACTTACTGACTTGACAACAGAAAGAAAATTGAACAACCTAATAAGAGAAAATGAGTAAATAGTCCCTTTACAGAAAAGGAAATGAAAAGGATGAATAAACATATAAAATTATGCTCATCCTCATATATAATTGAAGATTATATAATAAAATAACAGTGAGGGTTTTTTCCCTAATGGATTAGCAAAATTGAAGAGCATGACATACCAACTGTAAGGAAAGATGTAATTAAATAGGAACTTGAATGCAATTAGGATGGAAGTATAAATTAATGAAACTGACAATATTTGTTAATATTTTAAAGAAATATACTTTTAGACCCTCAGGAAACTTACTCATCAAATATATTTGAAAAGGACACAAAGATGTGTATTCAAAAGTATTCATCATAGCACTGTGTTGATATCTAAAGATTGGAAATAACCCAGAAGTCCATTAACATGAATACAGTTAAATAGATCACAGCATATTTATTCCACAAAACAAAATCCATTTATTTTTAATGAGTTACATTTATATGTTCTGTGAAACCTCAACTAAACTACCAATAATGCCTAAGCCAAACCACAAAGCCAATAAAACTATAGAATTCAAATTAATAGCATTTCCTTAATGTGACAGATGATGTCTTGCTCAAACTAAATTGCCACTTGAACTATGATTGGAGAACTAACAGCTTCAGGACATTTTCTAGAATCTTATATGCCTACACTATCCTTTGATAACTCGATTCTTCCATCATTTTTATCTTGCATTGCTTGGCCTTTAGATAATATGTATGCCTCATTTAGATACATTTACTTTTTTTTTCTTTAGCTTGAGAGAACTGTAGCAGTAGTTCCATTTTCACATAGTCAAAGCAGTCTTAATAGTTTAAGAAACAAAGCTAAAGTTTCATTCTACAAAACTGTCTTTTGATTGTAAATTTTCTTCACAAAAGAAAAGCTTTGACTTTGTGTTCAGTAAAAGTATACAATTTTAATACAACAGCACACCCTGTTCTCATGTGATATCAGACAGCTCTAACCAAATTAAACTCTACCACTTAAGGTGATCACACAGCACCTAAACCACCATAAATTGAAATGAAAATACAAGCCCTTCACCCAAGTTGCATAACTCAATTAGAAAGCTAGCATCTGCATAGTCCAGTATCTACTCATTTTCACTTCTATTTAATTATCATATGAACGAAGACATAATTTTTGATGATTTATGAACCTCTAAGATTATATGTGCTGACATTATTTGAATAATATTATAAGGTTTAAAAGAGAGATGATTATGATTTGAAGGCTTTAGTCTGTGATTTCAAATATAACATGAAATGCACTAGGGTGCCTCAAAGGATGGAAAGTATTAAGATAATAAGGTAAAAAGGCTGAGGGTTCTTGGACTCCAGGGATTGCCCTGTTTACATCACTTTCAGGACCTCACCTTTAAATGTTCCCTGGAAGGAAAATCATCTGTTCGGAACTGGGACATAGAGAATGGGAATTCATACCTTGAATTAAGTGAGGCAGAGAAGCTTGGGTTGGAGTGACACTCACAGGATGACTCCAGTACAGGACCTCGAGAGGCACTGCTTAAAAGCCTACCTACAGTTCTTCAAGAATGGCTATGCAGGATACAGGAATCGCTCCTTCTGGCTCTTGATCCTCATTTCCTTTACCAATGACTCCTCAGCCTTTTTCTATTTTCTCTCTGCTCTCAGGTAAGAGTAGGAAAGTCTCTGATGGACCTCAGTCTACAGTTCTGCAGTACAGGTTGGGGACTGGGTTGTGGGCATGGTGTTGGCAAAGATGAGCTTTGTCACTTCTCTTACCCATTAATTTTTTCCTTGCTAGACTCCCAGAGACAATTCTATCTCCAGTCTTCTCCTCCAGAATCCCAGTCCCAAATCCTCTTCCAAAATTTGTCCTTCTGGGATGAGGTTGTTTCCAAAGATGTCACATTGACTTCCCTTTTGCTGTTGACAAACAACTCTGTTTGATTCTCCCCTGCCCTCTGCTGTCAGCCCTTTGGTCTTCACTGTTCCCCCACCGTCTCCTCTTGAATAGGCAGGGAGCTGGAAGGATACTGGGAATCTTGCTTTGAGGAATCCCTTCAAGAGTTTCTTGTCTGTGAACATGCTCTGGGTGTAGGAGACGTGAAGGAACCTGGACTAGGAATACACTGTTCTAGGAATGCTAGCACTGCCACCTCCAATCCCCTTGATGAGTCGGAGCAGATGGAGGAAAGCTACAGTCAGCACTGTCCTTCCAGGCTGGAGGAGGACACTAGCCCCCACTGCTGGGCCATCACACGTATACCACATATTCCAATACTCTTCTCATACGGTCAGGCACAGTGACTTCCCATATGACCCAGCCTTGGTCAGGATCCAGTTGGCCCAATACTTACTCTGCAACTCCTTTTGTTATGGTAAAGATTTGGGGGCTATGAGAGTAAGTATATAAGGATACAAAATACTCATGTGAGTCTATCTGTGATGTGTAGCTGTCTGTGTGTTTGTGTGAAATTGACCGAGTAGGTATGCATAGCATCATTATCTGTGTATGACAAGGAGTCATTCCCAAGTTTGCAGTTGTGTGTACATAAGATTAAATCACTAAGAGAAGATATCTGGAAAGACCATACTGGTTATGATGTTATTAGGGCCTCAGAGGTATAAAAGATTCACTGCCTGTCTTTTTTGTTTGGGAAAACAGCCAGACTTACAGATCTCCTCCTTTTGCTTTTCTCCACATCTCTGGCTTCCTGTCCTCTATGTTCAGCCTCCCCTCCCTACTTTCTTCTAACTTAAATTCCCATTAATATTTTTCCCATCCATTTTTGCTTCCTCATTTTCTATCTGTATTTAAGAGAATTATTTAGTCAAGTTGACAAAGTTATACGAAAATTTAGAGAGTAAAGGAATAATTTTCCCTGACCTTCCTTGGGATATAAAGGTACTACATTTCATCTTATTTGGCTCTTTTTTTCACTCATTTATTACTCTCTCTCTCTGCTTGGAGATTAAACCAAATTCTTCCCCAACCCACATATATACACACACGTATGTTAAATGTACAAATCCTAGCTTAGATAGAGAGATAACCATTCTTCATATATACAGTACAGTTTCTACCTGAATTCCTAGTTTTGTTGTGTGTTAAGTTTATCAATGTGATAAGGGTGTTATTTAAAGGATTCATTGAGATACACACACACACACACACACACACACATGTTATTTTGCAACCTACTTTTTTGATGCAACAGTGTCACACATCTTCCTATGGAAAATATAAATCTACTTACCTTTTAATGGTTTATCGCATCATCATCACCCTAACGGTAGGCAGGCATTTCTTTAATGTAGTTGCCAGACATGAGCAAACCATTTTCCATTAAGTTCTTAATTTAATCTTGATAATCATACAGTGAATTTGTGTTATGTCCATTCTATGTTAGGAAACTGTCACATGCAAGCAAGAGATAAATTGTCCAGGGATACAGAGTTAAGAAATAAGGGGGAAAGGACCCGTTACATCTGCGAGACTCAGACATCTTTACTCTTACCTGTTTCTCTTGCTATATTGATTACATTAAATAGTAAATCTAGAATTTACTTAACATATCACCTATTGTTAGACTTTAAGTGGTTTTCTTCTGGAAATAATTATATATTTGAATATCATTTGAGACAAAGATGTTGAATATCTATAATGATTTCCAAAATATAAAGATCTAAAATTAGCATTGTTCAGAAAAAAAGATAAGCTTATTTTAGAATTTTGTGATATTTTGAGATTACTTACCAGGGATATTTTGGTAAATGTACATGCTACATACTTCAAATCTGTTTGCCCCACTCTCCAATACACAGTGGGTGGCTTCAATCTATTTTCACTTTTGCTAATCTTCTTATACGGGATTATATTCTGAGTTGGCTATTGTCCAATGTCTGAAAAATGATTGTTCTATATATTGTTTTATATTTGCTTCCAGCAAGATGACCAGTTCTATACCACTTATTTTATCAAGACTAAAAGTAGAAGCAATAAAATGACCTTAGTTTAAACATCCTCAGTTAAATACTGAGATTTTCCTATTTTCATATTTTTTCCTATATTGTAACTATGTGGCCTTTAAAGAACAACTTTAAAGCATCACAGTATTAGAAAAGAAGAAAAATAAGCCACCTACAATTCCAGTACCCGTAGTAAACTGCTCTCAACATTTTGGAAAATTTTGTTCAATATTTTCTATACATTTTGAATGTGTGTGTGTGTGTGTGTGTGTGTGTGTGTGTTTGTGCTCAGTTGCTCAGTTGTGTCTGACTCTTTTGCAACCCCATGTTCTGTAACACACCAGACTCCTCTGCCCATGGAATTTTCCAGCCAAGAATACTGGAGTGGGTTGCCATTTCCTACTCCAGGGGATCTTCCCCACCCAGGGATTGAACTTGCATCTCCTTCATTGACAGGCAGATTCTTTCCCATTAGGACCACCTGGGAGATATTATTTTTCTCTCTCACACCAATGGAAGATTATTGTCCTCATTATCATTATTGATACTCACTATTTGTAGGGTATAGAAGAAATGGTGCTCAGATAACACCTAGACAAGAGAACGGAAAAAAGAAAATGACAGACTTGACTTTGAAGCTGAGCTGCTGAGAACAGGTAAGTTATTCCCTGTGGAATTTCAAAAATAACTGGAAAAGGAAATATTTCTTTGAATAACTACAAGAACTATGCTATACAGTACATCTCTAGGACTTATCTTGTCTAACTGAAACTTCGTATCATTTGACTAATACTTCCCCATTTCCTCCTCCCCACAGCCCCTGGCAACTCTCTGCTTCTATGAATTTGACTATTTTATATCCCTCATATAAGTGATATTACCTATTTGTACTCCTGTGTCTGGCTTATTTCACTTAGCATAATGTCTTCTCAGCTTATCCATGTCATCACAAATAGCAGGATTTCCTTCTTTTTAAGGGTGAATAATGTTCCACTGTGTGTATATCCAACACTTTCTTTATCCATTTTTTATTGAGGTATACTTGCTTTATGATATTATATTAGCTTCAGGTGTACAACACAGTGATTCAGTGTTTTTATATACAGATTATACTCTAAATTTACTATAAAATGTTGACTATATTCTCTGTGCTGTAAAATATACGCATGTAGCTTATTTACTTTATACACAGTATTTGGTTTCCTTTTAATCTCCTACTTCTGTCCTGCCCCTCCCTCTGTCTTTATCCCCTTCAGTGACCACGAGTTTGTTCTCTGGATCTGTGAGTCTATTTCCGTTTTGTTATATTCCTTCATTTGTTTTATTTCTTGGATTCCACATGTAAGTGAAGTCATACAGTATTTGTCTTTCTCTGATATATTTCACATGATACCTTCTAGGTCCATCCATCTTGCTGCAAATGGCAGAATTTCATTATTTTTCTGGCTGAGTAATATTCCTTTGTGTGTATATACTACATCTTCTTTATCCATTCATTTGATGGATATTAAGATTGCTTCTATATATTGATAAGTAATGCTGCTATGAACATCAGGGTGCACTTATCTTTTCAAATTAGTGTTTTTATTTCCTTTGGATATATACCCAGGAGTAAAATTGCTGGATTATAGGATAGTTCTATTTTCAGTTTTTTGAGAAACTTCCATGATGTTTCCTATAATGCCTGCACCAATTTACATTCTCACAGTGTTGAAGTGTTCCCTTTTCTCTACATTTTTACCAACAGTTACTATATCTGTTTTGTTTTTTTTATAATAGCCATCCTAACAAGGATGAGGTAATCATTGTGGTTTTGATTTACATTTCGATGTTGATTAGTGATGTTGAGCACTTTTTCATATACCTGTTGGCCATTTGTATGTTTCTCGGAAAAACATCCATTCAGTTCCTCAGTCCATATTTTAATTGTGTTATTTGCTCTTTTGACGTTGTGTGTATGATTTCCTTATATACTTTAAACATTAACCTTTTTTCTAATAGATGGTTTGCAAATATTTTCTCCCATTCCATAGGTTACCTTTTCATTTTGTTAACTGTTTCTTTTGGATGTAGAGGCTTCTTAGATGTAGTTTCACCTGTCTACTTTTGCTTTTGTCGCTTGCGCTTTTACTGTCATATTCAAGGAATCATTCAGTTCAGTCCAGTCGCTCAGTCGTATCCGAATCTTTGCAACCCCATGGACCACAGCACGTCAGGCCTCCCTGTCCATCACCAACTCCCAGAGTTTACCCAAACTCATGTCCAATGAGTCAGTGATGCCATCCAACCATCTCATCCTCTGTCATTCCCTTCTCCTCCTGCCTTAAATCTTTCCTAGCATCAGGGTCTTTTCAAATGAGTCAGCTCTTCACATCAGGTGGCCAAAGTACTGGAGTTTCAGCTTCAACCTCAGTCCTTCCAATAAACACTCAGGACTGATCTCCTTTAGGATGGACTGGTTGTATCTCCTTGCAGTCCAAGGGACACTCAAGAGTCTTCTCCAACACCACAGTTCAAAAGCATCAATTCTTCGGTGCTCAGCTTTCTTTATAGTCCAACTCTCACATTTATACATGACTACTGGAAAAACCATAGCCTTGACTAGATGGATCTTTGTTGGCAAAGTAATGTCTCTGCTTTTGAATATGCTATCTAAGTTGGTCATAACTTTCCTTCCAAGGAGTAAGCAACTTTTAATTACATGGCTGCAGTCACCACCTGCAGTGATTTTGGAGCCCAGAAAAATAAAGTCTGTCATTGTTTCCATTGCTTCCCCATCTATTTGCCATAAAGTGATGGGACCAGATGCCATGATCTTAGTTTTCTGAATGTTGAGTTTTAAGGCAACTTTTTCACTCTCCTCTTTCACTTTCATCAAGAGGTTCTTTAGTTCTTCTTCACTTTCTGCCATAAGGGTGGTGTCATCTGCATATCTGAGGTTATTGATATTTCTCCTGGCAATCTTGATTCTAGCTTGTGCTTCTTCCAGCCCAGTGTTTCTCATGATGTACTCTCCATATAAGTTAAATAAGCAGGGTGACAATATACAATCTTGATGTACTCCTTTTCCTATTTGGAACCAGTCTGTTGTTCCATGTCCAGTTCTAACTGCTGCTTCCTGACCTGCATACAGATTTCTCAAGAGGCAGGTCAGGTGGCCTGGTATTCCCATCTCTTTCAGAATTTTCCACAGTTTGTTGTGATCCCCACAGTCAAAGGCTTTGGCATAGTCAATAAGGCCGAAATAGATGTTTTTCTGGAACTCTCTTGTTTTTTCGATGATCCAGCGGATGTTGGCAGAGGTTTCCCCCCATATTTTCTTCTAGGAGTTAAGTCTTTATTTTGAGTTAATTTTTATATGATGTGATATAAAGGTCCAATTTCATTCCTTGGTGTGTAAGTATCCAGTTTTCCCAACAACATTTATTGAAGAGACTATCCTTTCCCCATTATATATTCTTGACACCTTATTAACCATATATGTGGGGGTTTATTTGGGGCTCTCATTATTACATTGCATTTGTCTGAATGTCTGTTTCTAACCATTATTTCACTATATGATATGAGAATGTACTTTCTTGTGAATATTTTCAGAAATTTAGAGTATTTATTTAGAATGGACTCTTAGAGTCGGATTTAGAAATTGGGATAATGTTTGGGGGAGTTAGAAGATATTAGGCTTAGGAGGCCTTAATACTACTCTATTCCTAATAAATCCTCCCCTTGCTGCTGCTGCTCAGTCACTTCAGTCATGTCCGACTCTGTGTGACCCCATGGATGGCAGCCTACCAGGCTCCCCCGTCCCTGGGATTCTCCAGGCAAGAACACTGGAGTGGGGTGCCACTGCCTTCTCCAATGCATGAAAGTGAAAAGTGAAAGTGAAGTAGCTCAGTCATGTCTGACTCTTAGCGACCCCATGGACTGCAGCCTTCCAGGCTCCTCCATCCATGGGATTTTCCAGGCAAGAGTACTGGAGTGGGGTGCCATTGCCTTTTCCGAATCCTCCCCTTAGAATTCTATAAAAGAAATACGAATTAATGAAAACTAAGATGCCACTTTTTATTAATCAGGCTAGTCCCTAATGCCACTGAAGTTCAGAGCTCTGAAGAGCATGGATTGGGCTACATGGTCTAGTCTAAAGTTCTTTAAAGTTCCCTTATGGCTTAAATCCATATTGTATCATAGTATTGCTTTCTGGCTGGCAAAGTGATGATGAGTACACCAAGGAACTAGTCAAAAACGAGCAAATAGAGCAAGTAAAGTTCTAAAGCACAACCTTGTTCAAGGTCCATTAAGGGACCTTAACAGTCCTCTCTTTGGAAGAAGAGAAAAAATAGAAATGAGCATGGCCTTTTAAAGCACAATAACTCTACTTAGTAGTAAACATGAACCAATCGACATCCTTAAGTTACAAATCAGATTTTACTCCTCCTGGGGAGAAAGGACTAGTAAAAAACTGTTTCTTCCTTACCCATACTACTGGAAACTGGGTCAAAGCATATGAGTATTTGAGTCATTTAATGTACTTAACAAAATTGCTTCTCAGAAATACAATATTAACTTTACTACTTACATTGTACAAAAATGCCTTTTTCTCTGCATTTTTGTTACACAGCTAATTAAATCTGACATTTATTAATTGGGTGATTTAACCTCTTTGTGCCTCAGTTTTCTCATCTGCAAAATAAGACAGTGTCTACTTCAAGATGCTATCAGGACAATTTTATCAAATAAAACCCTTAAAGGAATGCCTGATATGTGTTAAATGCTCAATAAAATACTAGTTATTATTTTTTGTTGTGACTTTTTCTATTAAAACCTTAGCTAATTTCCCAGGTAAAAGCTGTATCTCTCATTGTTGTAATTGTACTTAGTCATGATAATGTTGAATTTTTTTCTTGTAGTTAGTATTCGCATTTTTTTCTTTGTAAAGAGTCTGTTCATGTCCTTGGCCCATTGTTTCCTAGACTCAACAATTTTCATAGTGTTTTATATAGAATCATAATGTAATAAGTATTTTAAGTTTTTTCTGATATCTCCCTCAAATATTTTTCTCAGTTTGTAGTTTAATTTTATTCATGATGTTATTATCTCACTGAAGTCTTTCAATTTATGTTGTAAATTCTACACTTTTCCTTCAAGGTTTCTTAGAAGGCTTTTGTGATTTTCAAGTCTAATCCTAATCATATTTCACAGCTTTAACCTATTTTTCCTTTTTTGTGTTGTTTACTTTTACTATTTTATTCTTTAATCCAAACAGAACTGTCCTTAGTGCTGACATGCTAAGGCTTTATTTTTAAACCCAAGAAAGGTTTGCTGTTTTTTAAGAGGTCAAATTAAATTTGATGCCTGAAACTGTTTCATGCTTTTCAAGCATATTTTATAATTTAACACGTAGTGTTTTGAACAGTTAGGGTACAGTTGTTACACACAGTGATAATCCTAAGAGTACACACAGTCATTTCCTAATAATCTGTGTATAGCCATTTAGTAAAGTTCATATGAACTTTAATATCCTCATATCAGAACATACAAAACCCAAGAAGGTTTTAACAACATCATATTTTATCTGTAAATAAGTGGTACTGGGAAGGGAGATTTGGGGGAAAATAAAGTGAATTTAAATCATAGCCAACTAATAAGAATAAAATATTCTGCTTAGTATCAATTAGAACAAGTTGGATAGCAGAAAGCTAGAAATATCCAATTAGGTCTCTAAACTGAGCTTTAAATGAGCCTTTTCTACAGGTTGTTGTTTTAAGTGAGTCCACCTCTTTGCAACCTCATGGATAATAGCCTGGCAGGCTCTTTCTGCCCATGGGATTTCCCAGGCAAGAATACTGGCGTGGGTTACCATTTCCTTCTCCAGGGCATCTTCCCCACCCAGGGATTGAAACTGTGTCTCCTGCATGGCAGGCAGATTCTTTACCACTGAGCTACCCAGGAAGCCTAATATCATAAACCCAAAGTTTATTATTTTTGTTTGTGCCAAACAGGGAAACAAACATAAACTTCAATGGGAGAAGAAAACCACACTTTTGTGGCAGAATTTATCTTCCTTGGCCTTTCACAGGACTCACAGATCCAGATCCTGCTGTTTATTCTTTTTCTCATCATTTTTCTGTTAACTGTGCTTGGAAACCTGCTTATCATCGTTCTCATCTTCATGGATTCTCGACTTCACACCCCCATGTACTTTTTTCTTAGAAACCTCTCTTTTGCAGATCTTTGTTTCTCTACTAGCATTGTCCCTCAAGTGTTGGTACACCTCCTGGTGAAGAATAAAACTATTTCTTTCATGGGGTGTATGACACAGGTCATTGTCTTCCTCCTGGTTGGGTGCACAGAATGTGCACTTCTGGCAGTGATGTCCTATGACCGGTATGTGGCGGTCTGCAAACCCCTGCACTACTCCACCATCATGACCCAACAAGTGTGTCTCCAGTTGGCCACAGGGTCCTGGGCCAGTGGTGCAGTAGTGTCTCTGGTAGATACCACCTTTACTTTTCAACTTCCTTATCAAGGACAAAACATTATCAATCACTACTTTTGTGAACCCCCTGCCCTCCTGAAGCTTGCTTCAGCAGATACTTACAGGACAGAAATGGCCATCTTTGCAATGGGTGTGGTCATCCTCCTAGCTCCTGTCTCCCTGATCCTGGCCTCCTACTGGAATATCATCTCCACTGTGATCCAGATGCAGGCTGGGGAGGGGCGGCTCAAGGCTTTTTCTACCTGTGGCTCCCACCTCATTGTTGTTGTCCTCTTCTATGGATCAGGAATATTCACCTACATGCGGCCAAATTCCAAGACCATAAAAGAGCGGGATAAAATGATATCTGTGTTCTATACAGTGGTGACTCCAATGTTGAATCCCATAATTTATAGCCTGAGAAACAAGGATGTCAAAGGAGCTCTCAGGAAACTGGCTGGAAGAAAGTCCTTTTCTCAGAGACGGTGACCTTTAGGTTTGACTTTTGGAGGCATAGTAACATCCTTAAAAGAAGAACAGTCAATAGTTATGAATTAGGTAATTTCAGGAAGAAGGATAAAATTAAGGGACACATTTCAGAAACTGTGACTATCAACAAAGGGAAGAAATAGAAGGATGAAAAGTTAGGTTACTTCTTGATTATGAAAAGGATTAAGTGCTATTTTGAAGGTGCTTTTGGTTAATTCAGTTAACATGGATGTGTTCGAAGCATAGTCACTGTTGAATCTACAAGGTTTAAACTGGATTATCCTGAGATAATATCTAATATGAGTTGAATACATTATTTTAACATCAAAGACATTTCAAATTTGGATGTCCCAGTCATACAAACCTATGAATAGTCTGATCAAAACAATCAACGTGTTTGGAAGAGTCTTTAATACTGGGATCATTCACGGCCCAGAGCATTCCAGTTGCAAAAATGTTCCAGAGGCAACACTACTTCCTAGCTCATGATGTTCTTTTCTGAAAGCTCCAGAAAATTTACTTCATTACCCCAAAGTGCATCTAGCACAGATTATCAGAGTAAAAAGGGAATTCAGTCATCTAATCCAAACATATGTCTGAGGCTTAAACTACTCTATAATATTTCTATTAATTGTCCATCATCTGTCTAAATAAGAATGATACAGCTAGCTCCCTATGCTCTAGGATCATTCCCTTTCATATATAGACAGTTTTTTCCTATTAGAAAGGTCTTCCTTCAGTTTTCCTATGTTTTCAACCAACTCTCACTAGTTTTACTCCTAGAATAATTTTTCATCATCCTTCTATACTAAAACTCACTGAAGTCAATTTCTATATCTACCCAAATTCATTTCTCACAGCCGATCACCCACTTGTTCTTTTAAAATTCCTTTATCTAACATTCTTTGGTACCTTATATTCATTCGGATCATCTTCCTTTGAATGATCCCAATTTACCCAATGAATATCTCTTCTGAAAGTAAAATAGAATTAGAATTTTAGAAATTGGAGTTTACCAACTCTAGGTTGGTACCTCCATAAGCTTAGCTGTCTCTAACTACATCTCACCGTGGCTCATCTTCTTTAGAATGGTCAATTCTGGAGTTCACTTCAGGTTCTCGTGAAATCTTAACCCAAATAAACTGGCTGACAACTGCTTGGCTCTCTTACCCAAACTTTAATCAGTTACACATTTAGAGGAGATTCCATGGTAACCATTCCACAGTTACCATAAACATGGGTCAGGAACAATATGCCTCAGATTGATTTTGCAGAAGAATATCTCCCCAGTGAAGAGATATCTAGCAGCTAAAGTTCTTATTTCTTTCATTTATGTATCCATGCAATCATTTTAAAACCATTTATTGAGCTCTTATTTCATTTTATCTTATCCAACTCTGAGTGCATGCAATACACCCAAAGAAATGACTGACATGTAATATGTTTCCATACACATTTTTTTGCATTTGTCACTATCCTTTTAAAACTACTAGAACTGCACTACAATAGACAAACTCTAACTGGAGAATAAGGATCAGAGAAAACCCCTATTCAAGCTTTTGATAATTGAGGTGATATAGAAAAGGACAAAAAATTAATAGTTGAAGTTTGTGACTTGGCTTTGTGATGATCCAGATGAAATCTAATTCAGTAACTGGAGAAAAAAGAAAAAAAAAAAACAGAAAATGTACGCAGAAAATGCAGACACTAATTTGGAGAAGTTTCGCCATGAAGGCGAAGGAAGAAATAAGATATGACTGTGAAAGTGGGATTGTGGACTTTTAATTTTCCTTATTTTTCTTTTATTTATTTATTTTCTTTTAGATTTCTAGGCCCCTTCCCTTTTCCTTCAGACTTTAACCCCTTACTCACTGCCACTTTCCCTAACACACTGCTCTTTTAAAAGCTCTTGGTTACTTTAATTTTCACAGAGAATTAAATATTCAGATATTTTGCATTCTCATAATTCTTTGATCTTCATTCCTTCAATGATTTCAACTGTGGTCATATCTTAAATATTGTCGTTGCCAACAGTTGTCATCCCCACTTTCCAAATTGTGAAGCCGCAGAATCCTGAGCAAATAAAATGACTGCTGCTTTAAGGCACAAAGTTTTGAGATGGCTTGTTATGCAGCAATGGATAACTAAAGCTCGAGAGAATCATGCTCCATCCCATTCAAATAGATGTCTATGGGGCTTTTTCACATTACCAATGAAAACTACTATCTCTCCTGCTATGGAGGGAGATGGGGATAAAGGACCAAGAGGCTTCCAAAGAATTATAACAAAGATGATGTATCAGTCAGGGTTTTTAGTTGCAAGTAACAGAAACTGACTATGTATGATTTAAGCTAAAAGGAAAAATTACTGAATAATATTAATTCCTATCTTCAGCCAGAACCACAGGTCTAATTCATTTGTCACAGAATGGGTCAGAATCCCATGCACAGAGGAGCCTGGTGGGCTACAGTCCACAGGGTCACAGAAAGTCAGACACGACTGATAACTGCACGCACGCATGCACGCACTGGTCAGCTGAGGACATTACTGCCATTCAGCACTAGGTGGCGCAGTCTACACAGTCAATACCGTCTTCAGGCTGGCGCAGCAATTCGCTGAACCTGGAAATCGGACTATTGCGGCTTCCTCTACCGCTGACAGAAAAAAAGAAATTGCTGACGACACAACCTCAACCAAGTGATCAAGGTTAACATCAGATCAGGTTAACATAAATAGTGTTAAATCCTGTTAACAGTATGTTCCCTTGAGATGATGTGATGGAAAAAGCACTTTATGATCGGAAGATCTTCAAACCCATAACCTCAGTCTCATCAGGAGAAAATTAGCAAATTCTCATACATGGGCTTCCTGTAAAATGTATAACCTTTACTCCTCAAAACTTTAAAGGCCCTCAAAAACAAATCCAAGAAACTGTAACACCCAGGAGGAGCCCAAGGAGACATGACAACTTAATGTAATATGGTATCCTGAGTAGAATCCTGGATCAGAAAATAAGGATAAAAAACAAAACTTAAGGAAATCCAAGCAAAGAGTAAAGTTTAGTTAATAATAAGGTATCATTCTTATATTCTTAATTGTAGTAGATGTGCCGTAATAATGTAAATAATAATAATGGACTGTGGATTGTGACTGAAGCCATGAAATTAAAAGACTCTTGATCCTTGGAAGAAAAGCTATGGCAAACCTAGACAGCACATAAAAAAAGCAGAGACATCACTTTGCCGACAAAGATCCATATAGTTAAAGCTATGTTTTTTCCAGTAGTCATGTACGAATGTGAGAGTTGGACCATAAAGAAGGCTGAGCACCAAAGAATTGATGCTTCCATACTGTGGTGCTGGAGAAGACTCTTGAGAGTCCCTTGGACAGCAAGGAGATCCAACCAGTCAATCTGCAAGGAAATCTGTCCTGAATATTCATTAGAAGGACTAATGCTGAGGTTGAAGCTCCAACACCACAGTTCAAAAGCATCAATTCTTCAGCACTCAGCTTTCTTTATACTCCAACTCTCATATCCATACATGACTACTGGAAAAACTATAGCCTTGACTAGACGGATCTTTGTTGGCAAAGTAATGTCTCTGCTTTTTAATATGTTGTCTAGGCTGGTCATAACTTTCCTTCCAAGGAGTAAGCGTCTTTTAATTTCATGGCTGCAGTCATTGCTGCTGCTGCTAAGTCACTTCAGTTGTGTCCGACTCTGTGCGACCCCATAGACGGCAGCCAACCAGGTTCCCCATCCCTGGGGTTCTCCAGGCAAGAGTACGAGAGTGGGGTGCCATTGCATTCTCTGGCTGCAGTCACTATCTGCAGTGATTTTGGAGCCCAAAAATATAAAGTCTGACACTGTTTCCATTGTTTCCCCATCTATTTGCCATGAAATGATGGAATGATCTTAGTTTTCTTAATGTTGAGCTTTAAACCAGCTTTCTCACTCTCCTCTTTCACTTTCTTCAAGAGGCTTTTTAGTTCCTCTTCACTTTCTGCCATAAGGGTGGTGTCATCTGCATATCTGAGGTTATTGATATTTCTCCCGGAAATCTGGATTCCAGCTTCCTCCAGCCCAGCGTTTCTCATGATGTACTCTGCATATAAGTTAAATAAGCAGGGTGACAATATACAGCCTTGACGTACTCCTTTTCCTATTTGGAACCACATATAAATTAAATAAGCAGGGTGACAACATACAGCCTTGACGTATTACTTTCCTGACTTGGAACCAGTCTGTTGTTCCATGTCTAGTTCTAAGTGTTGCTTCTTGACCTGCATACAGATTTTTCAGGAGGCAGGTCAGATGGTCTGGTATTCCCATCTCTTTCAGAATTTTCCACAGTTTATTGTGATCTCCACAGTCAAAGGCTTTGGCATAGTCAATAAAACAGAAGTAGATATTTTCTGGAACTCTCTTGCTTTTTTGATGATCCAGCGGATGTTGGCAATTTGATCTCTGGTTCCTCTGCCTTTCTAAATCCAGCTTGAACATCTGGAAGTTCACAGTTCACGTACACTGTACTATAGCTTCTCATTTTTTCATTAACTCTAAATCTGACCTAAAAAATAAAGTCTGTTTTTTAAAAAGCAAAGGAACTGATGCTCTTCCTTTTAACGTCACTAGCTCTTAATTTACAGTCTAGACTGGGTATATCTAATTGATTAAGTCCTAACTCCAATGCAGACCAAGGCATTTAATATCAGATGTATTCAATTTCTATGGACAGAGACAGACTCTAACTCTCCACAACACTCAACAGAAGACTATAATTATAGAAAGGTTATTCAAATGATCAGAAGCCTAAAACTAACAAATATCCATGACACATAGCCCATGAAACTACCCCTTCTCGTATCTTGACAATCTACAAATTCCTGACTGCTTTTTGATTCCAGAAGAAAGGGGAGATGAGTAGGTGGGGCAGTGAAAACGTGTAAGAAAGATATCCGCCAGTTTTAGATGTAGATGGAGGAAGGCACAGAAGTTTGATAAGCCGTTTTCCCACCTACCGTAAGGACGGCCCTCGGTTCTAGGCCCTACAGTCGGACTCAAGACTACAAAGTGGGAGGGGCCTGGGAAGGGGGCGGGTCTGGGAGAGGCCCCACCCCCTGATCAACTTTACAAATGGGTCGCGGGTGCTGCTGGGGGCTTCAGCCAAGCCTGGTGAGCATGTGCAGGTGTGCCGGCCTGCTCCTGGAATTTAAGAGGTACGGAACCGGCGCCGGCGAGTAACGGTCAAGTGTGACCCACGGTACTTCAGTTCTGGAGTGTTTACCAACGCAAGCTCCCTTCCCCGACCGGGCGGGCGACTTGTGCAGCTCCTCTGAAGTGGCTCCTGGGTGTGACTGAACCCAGCCCTGGCTGGGAGCGGTACTTGCAGGTATCACGCGGCTCAGCGGGCAGTGAGGAGGCGGGTGAGTGGAATTGGGAATCTCGCTAGAAGGCATCCAGGCGGAACGCACGGGCCTCCGGTTTGTTTGCAGTTGCTCGGATTCCAGCTCTGCAGTTTCTGCTAGAGACGCTGGAGGAGGGCGCGACCAGACAGGGGTGGAGGCCTGGGCTGTGGAAGGAAGTCAGCGCGTGGGAGAGAAGTAAGCAGGGTATGGGTGGGCAAGGCTAGGTTCCACGTCCAGATCCCCTGTCTCCCCGTCAGTTCTGCGATGCGGGCGGTCTCCAGGCGCTTACCCTGGCAAATATATCTTGCGCATGCGCAGCTTGATTTTGGAGTGAGTCGTGGATTCCAGATCAATGGAGGAAAATTCATTCCAACTTGCCTTGCTTTCTCAGTAATTCCTGGCCACGCGCTGAAAGTAACTTACTAATTTTATATTTAGTAGTAAATATAATGAGTAATTTATTAATTTTTAATCTATAAATCCCTATTTTTTTTCTCACTTTAGAGTTGAATGTGTAATTCATCTCATTCTTGTTTATTTATTTATTTTTTTGACACTATGGAAACGCTTTAATGGTGATGGCTGTACAGCGCTTGTTTATATACGTAAGGCTTCGCCATTGCCTAACAGTAGAACTGGAGCTGTGCTATATAGATTTTGAAGTGCAATGTTTGAAGTGTTTTTAATTTGAGTTGTATTTTAGAAGCAAAAGTTAAATTTCAAAGTAGTTGAGATTGTTTTTTCTATTTCTACTTGGTGTTAAGATCTAGTCTTCATTCTGGTAATAAACTTGGTTTGTACAACTTTTATTTACTTTTTGTTTATTGAAGAATTTTTTGGTACCTTAATAAAATAGCGGCTTTTGTAAGCATTCTCTTTTCAAATGCTTACTGACACACTGCTTTATGCTCCTTTTTACAAGCTAATCTCGGAAGATAAGATTCTCCTTACCTCGGGGTATTGCTCTGCCTATGACGTATTGGATTAAAAACAACCCTTCTTACAGATACTACCTATTCCTCATAATTAGCGTCTGTTCCAGTTCCTTGACGCTGTAAAATCATTTGAACTTGTGTCAGCTGGCTATTTAATCTAACTCCCAGATTCCTGTCACCTGCGCCTTACTGCGCCCTTCCTTTAGAGTTACTGGCTTAGCGCCTTAACTCTTCATCCTGAGTTAACCATCGTCCTTAAAGGTGTCTGTTTAGTACTTTAGAGTTTAAACTTCAACAGTTCTTGACTATTCCATTGCTCGTCCCTTAAACAGACCACTTAAGCTATTTGCAGTCATGGCGGTACCTTGGTCCGTTTATCATCCAGACTGTTCCTCCTTTGAAATCTTCAAGAGCCAGCATGTCATCCTGAGCATCTCTAACCTGCCCTCGTAGCTCTATAATTATTTATACTGAGTAATTTATTAATTTTTAATCTATAAATCCCTAGTGTATTTTGATGCTTTTTCTCTCTTTGAGTTGAATGTGTAGTTCATCTCATTCTTGTTTAATTATATATGTAAAGCTTCACTATTTCCTAACAGTAGAACTTGAGCTGTGCTATATAGATTTTGAAGTGCGGTGTTTGAAGTGTTTTTTAATTAATTTGAGTTGTGTTTTAGAAGCAAAAGTTAAATTTCAAAGTAGTTGAAATTGTTTTTTCTATTTCTACATGGTGTTAAGAGCTAGTTTTCATTCTGATAATAAATGTAGTTTGTACAACTTTTGTTTACCTTTTGTTTATTGAAGAGTTTTGGTACCATAATAAGTAGCGGCTTTTTTAAGCATTCTCATAAAAGCTTGGTTTTATATATCAAAGTAAGCATATTCATGTCCACTGTGCTGTTAATTTTAGTTTATTTGCTAAGGACTGAAAAAGTTGTCTTAGTCTCCTATTTATATTGTGCTATTATTGATCACCTCTCTTGTCTGAAAGTTTTGCTATAAATATATTTCAGTTATGTGATTTGATACAGATAGTAGTAGTCATAATGTCATGAGTTGTGCCTTCAATCATTTAAAAGTTTTCCTCCTTGTCTAATTTCATTCATTTGAGCTTTCAATTCAATATATATCTTAATTCAGTTTATGCCTGCATATTTTATTGTTTACATTTGCTTGTTATTTTTGTAATCATCCCTTTAAGCTTTGGAGTTCTATTGGATGTCTCTTGAGTTTTTATGTAATTGAGTTAAATTTTTACTCAGTGCATTTATCATTACAATGGATATTCTTGTTAAATTTACTTTTTTTTTTTTAATGCTCCCTTGGTTTTTGTTTTTAACATGTGATCTGTGAACTGTTTCTCTTTTTTCTCCTTGTATATTGTTAATTCTTAAAGTGTCTGGGCCCATAGTTCATTCTTCTGCTGAAACTCAGTGAGTGATACCTCTTCAGCACTTGGAACTTTTTTTTTTTTTTAATAAACCCGTACATTCCTAAAGTTTTGGAGGTTTGTGTTGGATCAAAGACTCTCTCCTCAGTTGATCCACTTTGCCCTGTGTCCCCATTTAATGGGGATCTTAATGAGTATATAAATGGTTTCAAATATTTCTACAAGACAGTGAAAATATGGTTTAAAGAAACAGTTTAGCAAAGGCTACCACTTAGAATATGCTAGGAGGTGACCACAGTGAAGGTGGAAACTCATCTGCCTGTGTGAATCCTAAACTTTCAACAGAGCAGGCAGGCCGAGTCAAAAAGAAGATAGGGATTGAGTGAAGGGTTACATGTGAAACATCTATTCCAGTTATCTCCCCAAACTCCCAGCCCTCTTCACATGCATAGAGAAGCAGTTTAGCTCCAGCACCTTCTTCCCACAAAAGGTTCTTTCCTAAATAAATTGAATAAACCATCTGAGGATAACAAAGACTTTTAGCTTTGGTGTTGACATTTTTTATAGTAAAATCTTTTCACTCTGTTGTGTAGGGAGCCCATAGCTTGACAGCCAGCTCCTCCTCTCACCCTAAATCAAAGCCTGCCAATGTGTATGTCTCACTGATATTCACATCAGTTCAGTTCAGTCGCGTCCAACTCTTTGCAACCCCATGGACTGCAGCACACCAGGCCTCCCTGTCCATCACCAACTCCCAGAGTTTACTCAGACTCATGTCCATTGAGTCAGTGATGCCATACAACCATCTCATCCTCTGTCGTCCCATTCTCCTCCTGCCTTCAGTCTTTCCCAGCATCAGGGTCTTTTCAAAGGAGTTAGTTCTTTGCATCAGGTGGCCAAAGTATTGGAGTGTCAGCTTCAGCATCAGTCCAATTCAGCAACCAGTCTAATTCAGGACTGGTTTCCTTGCAGATTGACTGGTTGGATCTCCTTGCTGTCCAAGGGACTCTCAAGAGTCTTCTCCAGCACCACAATACGGAAGCATCAATTCTTTGGTGCTCAGCCTTCTTTATGGTCCAACTCACATCCGTACATGACTACTGGAAAAAACATAGCTTTGTCTATATGGATCTTTGTTGGCAAAGTGATGTCTCTGCTTTTTTATATGCTGCCTGGATTGGTCATAGATTTTTTTCCAAAGACCAAGCGTCTTTTAATTTCAAGGCTGCAGTCACCATCTGCAGTGATTTTGGAGCCCCCCAAAAATAAAGTCTGTCATTGTTTCCATTGCTTCCCCATCTATTTGCCATGAAGTGATGGGAACAGATGTCATGATCTTCGTTTTCTGAATGTTGAGTTTTAAGCCAGCTTTTTCAGTCTCCTCTTTCATTTTCATCAAGAGGCTCTTTAGTTCTTCTTCACTTTCTGTCGTAAGGGCGATGTCATCTGCATATCTGAGGTTATTGATATTTCTGCTGTCAATCTTGATTCCAGCTTGTACTTCATCCAGCCCAGCATTTCTCATGATATACTCTGCATTTAGGTTAAATAAGCAGGGTGACAAGATATTCACATAGCTCTTGGTAAGTCTCCCATTCAGGGCAAATACCCATTAGGAAACCAGTCTATTGATACAGAAGAAGTAGAAATTCATATGACAATCTAGAATAATCAACCTAATGCTTTATTCTTAAATATGAGCAGAAAACTGGGGAACACTAGATGTCTAAAAACCATGATGATTAAAAACCTTGATCACAGAATCAAAGGGAATTTAGGAAACAGGAAAATCTTCAGAGAAATTTGAAATGATATTGTAACTGTACAAGCACAATGCTATGGGAAGAGAACCATCAGTAAGGAATAGTTTATAAATTTAAAGTGACTAGTAGAAACATTTTTTGTTTCTTCATAAAAATAAATTCTTCAAAGTGAAAGAAATCCCCCGTAACTCAAAGAAAAAAACATAAAAGCTTTCATCAGTTTAAAAAAAAAAAAAAAAAAAAAACCACTTCTGTGGAGTAAATCTGGACATAGAAATTAAGGTAAGATGGAAATGGTTGATTTTTATCATAAAAGTTCTCATGCGCCATTTGATTGTTTTCCTTTTGCCATGTGCATGGATCACTTTGATTTGAAATTTTTTTCTCCTGTTTTATTTTTTACCGTAAATTTTTTTTCTCCCTTTTCCTCCATAGTTTGGGAGACATTTTTAGGCTTCTCTGTCATATCATTGGTTCGATGAAGTATCACTTCTGCTTTCTACTGCTTCCAATCAAGATTTTAAGTCTGCTAATCTACTTTGATACTTACTTTCATCTCATTCCTGTTTTACCAACAGGATTTTTAATTCTCTTTTGTTACAATACATCCTTTTGAATCTGTAGACATCAGGCAAATGTCTTCTTATTTTTTTAAATAAAGATTGTGTTTTAGAACAATTTTACATTTACAGGAAAGTACAGTTTCCATATACCCAAACCATTTCCTCTATTAGTGACAAATTAGTATGGTACACCTGTTTCAATTAATGGGATAATGAAATACTATTTATTATATTTCAATTAATGAAATAATATTGATACATTAACTGAAGCCCATACTCTATTCATATTTCTTTAGTTTTTACCTAATATCTTTTTTCTCATCCGTGGTCCCAGCCAGGATGCCATATTTTGTTTATTTGTTTTATATCGTTAAGCTCCTTGGCTATAACAGTTTCTCAAACTTGCCTTTAATGACCTTTACAATTTTGAGGAGTATAAGTCAGGTATTTTAAAGGAAGCCCATCTATTAGAATTTGTCTGATTATTTTTCTCATGATTAGATTGGAGTTATTGGTTTAGAGAAGGGAGCTCACAGAGAGAAAAGTGCTATTTCCACCACATTGTCTCAAGGAAACATACTGTCAATGTGACTTACCACTATTGATGTTACCCTTCGTCACCTGGTTGAAATAGCGTTTGTGAGGTTTCTCCTGTGTATGTGTGTTAGTTGCTCGGTCATGTCTGATTGTTTGCAACCCCAGAGACTATAGCCCACCAGGCTCCTCTGTCCATGGAATTCTCCAGGCAAGAATGGAGTGGGTAGCTATTCCCTTCTCCAGGGGATTTTTCTAACCTAGGGATTGAACACAGGTTGCCTGCATTGCAGGCAGATTCTTTGCTGTCTGAGCCACCAGGGAAGCCCTTTCTCCACTATAAATGCACTTTTCTCCCTCTCCATAGTGTACTCTTTTGGAAGGAAATCACTACAAAGAGCCCACACTCAATGGAGAGTTATGCGCTACCTCCTGGAGGGCTGAGTACGTAAATATTTGGAATTCTTCTCGTGGGAGATTTGTGTATTCTTCCACACTTATTGGTTGATTCAGTCATGTATATTAGTGTGGCTTAAGGGTATTTATTTTATAGTTTGCGTTATAATCCAGTATTACTTCATTCACTTGTTCATGCTGCTCCAGCTTTGGCCATTGGGAGCTCTTTCACTTAGCTTCTGTGTGCCTTTGACATGCCCCAGTAAATGTGTTTTGTTTTGTTTCTGAGCATTTCTTTTCTTTCTGGCACTTTAAGATGTGCCAGACTCATCTTATATATTTCCTACTGAGAGGGTAACAGGCAGGAAGGCCAGGGGTCTCCAAATGGAGGAAATAGGCTGCAAGTGTAAGACGTTTTTATCTCTCTTAAGCGGCAGGAGGAAACAAACTAGTGTATTTTTTCCTTCTCTATACAAATTTAAAAGGAGGTTTCTCTTAAAATAATGTGTTGCCATAATGACACCTGGTTTCACCTGAAGTTAACTATTCTCACACCTTGAGTTAACCAATGCGTTTTTCTTATGGAAATGTTTCTCTTAAGCTATGCTAATATACTATGCATTTACCCCAGACTCTGTCCTCAAGTCCTTTCCGCCTAATGGCTCAGAACCTACTTGACAAACCAGTATGTTATACTCAGATATTGTTCCCCTAATCTATGTAAACGAAACTATTTGTATGGTAATCTGCCCATCCACAAGATTCAAGTCAATCGTTTTATGGCCTGGGATGAATCATCTGGTGCCAAGATTATCCCAAAATGCATTTTATGGATGAGGGGCCTGGTGCCATTCTGAGTTTTAAGACATTCCTTTCTTTCGTTAACAGACTGCTAGTGACTATATAACATCCAGCTGAAGACTAGCAGGGGGGGTACTCTTTCTACCCCCTTCTGATGTCTGTGTCAGAAGCTTTCTCTATCTCCTTTAGACTTTAGTAAAACTTACACAAAAGCTCTGAGAGATCAAGCCTTGTCTCTGGCCCTGGATTGAATTCTCCTCCAGAGGCCAAGAACCCCCAGGTCTTTCAGCAACAACCTTTCACTACCCCAGTCCTCAAAGCATCCATTTGTCCATGGAACTCTGGTTCCTCTTATTGAAGAATGGTTTTAGAAACCAAGATCTGGGAGTTAAGTGTTCTTCTATGCCTACTCTGCTGACAGAGCAAGGAAATATATGTGTGTATACTAACCCCTATATAGTCATATATCTGTAAATATTTCTATATGTAACCTTCTTTAACTGTATTAAGCTAAACATAAGTTCATACTGATATCTCCAGCTCTAATTCATTACCACATGGATCATTTGGCCTCCTTCCCTTGGTTATCTGAAAACTCCCACTCAAACACTGAGAAACCTGGCTCTCAGAAACTGCACTCCATTTACTTATAATTCAGTTCCAGCACAGTGTATATCAGTATCAGAATTGTTCATTTCTGCCTTCGTGGAAAATAACTATCAACTGGAGCATGTTTTCTTATGCCTTAAGTCTTATGGATTCTGCTTATTTCCAAACTCCTTTTCTTTTCCCCCCTGGAATGTCGTATTCTAAAATGTTTTCTTGTCCTCTTTCGCATTGTGTATTTTTCCTTCTATTGCACCATCATTTCAAAGGCCTTCATATATCCTTCTCCTACTTTGTTTATTAATCCTTACTTGAATGTTGATTGATCTATTCAGGTGGACATTGCCAGTAGATGAGGTCAGGAAATACTTTTATACATAAACTTTTGGCCAGATTGTAAGGTATACTTATAGGCAGACATATCTGTGTTGTATATGATAATATATGATAATCTATTGAATGCTTACTATCTGCTGAGAAGTGAGGTGAGTGTTCTTTTAATCCCTATAATTCAATCAGACAGATTTTGTTACATTCATTTACAGTTGAGAAAACTCAGACTTTGGCTAAACAATTTGCTCAGGTTCATACATGTAGTAACTAGTACAGTCTGGATTTAACCTCATGTCTACGACTCCAAAGTGTGTACTCTTAACTACTATATATTGACTATATCAGGGTCTCTTAACTTCAGAAGTATTGACATTTGGGGCTGGATAATTATTTTTTATAAGGGGATGTATGTGCACTGCAGGGTGTTTAGCAGCTTCCCTGCTATACCCACTAGATGCCAGTAACAGCCCCCACTTGTGACAATCAGAACTGTCTCCAGGCATTGCCAGATTTTCTGTGTTGGCAGAATTGCACCTGAGAACCACTAGCCTAGTGGCTTACAATAAACATGACTCCTGAATGGTAAATTGCATCTGGACTGGGAGAACTGTAAACCAGATGGAAAGTTGGATCTGAACTTCTCTGACTGTAGTGACTCTTATAATCAGGCATGCTCTTTTGGGGAGCTCTGAGAGCTTCACTTGTAGAGTTGTTAGATATTGGTCCTGTGGAAGGAACCTTTCAGTCAAGATGCTTTCTGCCCAACCTGCATGGGCCACATTGCCTTGCACTTGAGCTATACTCTGTGAGAACTCCCACTGAAGAAAAATTCTAGTTCCTCAGTCCTCTGCTAGCAAGCTTTGTTTTCTGTCTAGTAGCCTTCTTAGTAGCTGGCGCCAAATATGATGTGTGGTAGACTTATAAGTCTTGAATGCTGGGTTGAGCCTAAGATCTCCCTGTTGCACATTGCAGACTGGTTCATAGCAAATCCTAACAAATGAAAACTTTTAATTATTATAGTCTAGGAATATACTTTTTGGCCTAGATCTCATTTGTGTCTTTTTTTTTCTTTTCCCAGTTTCTCAGTTACCTGAATATTGGCTGTGTGTCTGAAGCTCCTGGAACTTTTCTCACTGCATATATACATTGTACACAAGTGCTTAGCTCCAGCCTGAGAATTATTAGAATCTTCTGGTAAGACAAATTTGAACTGCAGTGGGAGTTCTGTGGAGGAGGATGCAGCCTTTGAGCAAGCTGATGACTATCTCAAAGCCTCATAACCTGACTCCTCATGAACAAAGTGAGGTCCTGAGAGCAGATACGTCTTGGCAGCAGGAAACCATCGCAGTCATGGAGACAGATGACTGTGAGGCCTCTCGTCAGAAATTCAGGCATTTCCAGTATTTGGAAGTGTCTGGGCCTCGTGAAGCCCTGAGCCAACTTTGGGAGCTCAGTCTTCAGTGGCTGAGACCAGAAATTCATACAAAGAAGCAGATTCTAGAGCTATTGGTGCTGGAGCAGTTCCTGACAATTCTCCCTGAAGAAGTCAGGACTTGGGTGAATTTACAACATCCGAAGAATAGCAAAGAAGTGGTGAGCCTCATACAGGATGTGATTGATATGCTTGAGGATGAAGGTGAGAATATAGAAAATTGGAGGTAGAATAGTTGACCCTCTCCCATATGAGGAAAAATTATCTTAAAAATTTTTTTATTTGTATATAGTTGATGTACAATATTATATAAGTGGGAGATTTATGATATGTTATTGTTTAGTCCCTAAGTTGTGTCTGACTCTTTGCAACCCTGTGGACTGCAGCATGCCAGGCTCCCCTGACCTTTTAACAGTCTCCCAGAGTTTGCTATACTATCCAGCCATCTCATTCTCTCTCACTCCCTTCTCTTCCTGCCCTCAATCTTTCCCAGCATCAGGGTCTTTTCCAGTGAATTCACTTTTTGCATCAGGTGGCCAGAGTACTGGATCTTCAACTTCAGTATCAGTCCTTCCAATATAGTGATTCACAATTTTATAAGATTATACTCCATTTATAGTCATTATAAAATATTGGCTATATTCCTTCTGTTGTATAATATATCATTGTAGCTTATTTTATACATAATAATTTTTACCTAATAATTCTCTACCCCTTTACTCCCCTGTTCCCTCTTCTCACTGCTAACCACTAGTTTGTGAGTCTGTTTTTCTTTTGTTATATTCAGTAGTTTGTTGTATTTTTTAGATTCCACATGTAAGTGATATCATAGAGTATTTGTGTTCCTCAGTCTGACTTATTTCACTTAGCATAGTAACTTTTTCTGAAGCTGAATGGTGTCAAGGGCCAGATCATAAAGAACTTTACTATACTAGGAAGGCTGAACTGAGAACTCAGAGATTGAGTAGGGGAGTAAAACAATTTGATTTGCCTTTCAAAAACACTCTGTTGGTTTCATTGTAGAGCAGGGGTCAGCAGACCATGACCACAGGCCAGCTGTTTTTGGAAATAAATTTTTATTGGAACACGGGTACATCCCATTTGTTTACATTTTGTCTATAGCTGCTTTCCTGCTATGACTAGAGTTGATTGTTATAGCAGAGACTGTATGGCCTGCAAAGCCGAAATAAAATATTTATAATCTGGATCTTTATAGGAATAGTTTATTAACATCTGCAGTAAAGGACAGCACTGAGAGCTCTGAAAATAGGAAAACCAGTTAGGAGCTATTGTAGTAGATCAAGTGTTAGAGAATGAGGAAGCATTGGGAAAACAGGAGACTGAACCTGAAGGATTTACATATTATCTGTGAATGGGATAAATGTTCTGGCTTGCATGAATGGGGTGTTAAATAACAGATTTTGTTGGAAGAGAGATTGATATATTAATTATGTGACACATTGAATTTGAGGTCTTTGTGCGACAGCCACAATGAACCATCTAATATGTAATTAGCAATTTGGCTTTAATGTTGAAGCCATTTTAGTAGAAGTTTAGTAGTTTTTGTTGCTGCTATAACATGTTACCATTAATTTTATTACTTAAAACAATATGAATTATAGTCCTAAATGTCTGTAAATTAGTGGGTCTTTTTGCACTAAAATCAAGAAGGAAAAATATGTAAACTTATAGGTATGAACAGGAGTAGAAGAAATACAGATTCTTAAGAAGACCCAGTATTTAAGAGTTGGTATAGATATAACTCCCTGGAGGAAGAAATGGCAACCCACTCCAGTATTCTTGCCTGTAAAATCTCCTGGACAGAGGAGCCTGGTGGGCTACATCCCATGGGATTGCAGAGTCAGACATGACTGAGCGACTGAGCACACACATAGCTTCAACTACCATTAGAGAAAACATAGATCGAGGATAGAGGAACATGTTAAACTATACCATGGGAATGCCATTAGTAAAATCTAATTTGTCACAAACTGCAAGACAATCCAGTTTCTAGAACAAAATTCTAAGGAAGTAGGGAGGGGCCTGGAAGAGGGATTTAGAGATTAAAAGAAACATGAAAGATATGTAACTGATCATGTGAATGTGTGGACCTTATAACAAACATGTGAGGCAATTGACTGGATATTTGACTAAGAATTATTAATTAGAAACAGTGATGATATAGGTGTTGGAGTTATATTTAGTCTTTATCTAAAAAGTAAATAAAATGAAGGACTGAGAAAAATAAGAAAACTCAAAATAAGGTAAGCAGGCTAGAAAGGTAATCCAGAAAGTCAAAGAACCAGGCAAGATTGGTGTCTTGAGCTAAGAAAGAAGAAATCTGAAAGAAGGGATTGTTGAACACTGTTGCAACCAAAAAAAGTCTTATAAAAATGAGTACTGAAAATAATTGACTGAAATTGTTGGTTAGATCAGTGGTCCAGCGTGGGTCTGTCTGGGCTAAAATCAAGGCTTCAGCAGTTCTTAGTTTCTTTTTGGGTCTCCTGCTCCCTTTCCCCCATCTTCAAACTGGCCATGGTGAACTGGGTTCTTTACACACTGCCATCTCTCTGACACTCCATTCTGTTGTCACGGTGTGTGCTGGCACACATGCAGTTGCTCACACTCATTCTTTCACTTTCTCTGTTTCACTGACCACAGCTGGGAAAGGTTTTCTGCTTTTCAAGAACTATGTGATTTGATTGAGACCACCCAGATAATCCAGAATCATTTCTTCATCTCAAAGATCTTTAATGTTACAGAATCCCTTTTGCCATACTATCCAAGGGTTTGGGCATGAATATCTCAAGAGGCCTATTATTCTGCCTATCACATGGGTAAAAAAAAAAATGAAATATGAGGTGAGAGTGTGATAATGATTATAGACTATTCCTGAGAAGTTTAGTTGGGAAGGAAATGAGAGGTTGCAGGGTAATACAGGACTGGGAAAGGCTTTTGGTTTCTTATAACGTGCTGTGGATCCCTGAAGAATCCACTTAAAGGGTTTGCCTTTATTTTTACTTAACTTAGGTCTCTCAGGAGGGCTTCCATAGTGGTTCAGACAGTAAAGAATCTGTCTGCAATGCAGGAGACCTGGGTTCAATCCCTGTGTTGGGAAGATCCCCTGGAGGAGGAAATGGCAACCCACTCCAGGATTCTTGCCTGGAGAATCCCATGGACTGAGCCTGGCAGCTACAGTCCATGGGGTTGCAAAGAGTTGGACAGGACTGAGTGACTAAGCATACACAGACCTCTCAGGGCTGAGAGGCTACTGGCTAGCATTTGTTGAAAACATTTAATGAAAACTATATTAACTACTGCCACCTAGAACAGCAAATAAACAGTTGGGACAAACAAAAAGATTGGGAGGAAAGGTGCTTTAGGGAGTAAAGGATTTGGAAGCTCCTACAAATTCTTAGAGATCTAGGAGGCTGGGTATGTGTTCTAAAAGACCTGAGGATTCCCTGATTCTCACCTCTGTCCAGTCTTCAGGCTCCGCTCAAGCAGAGGTGATAACTATCTGGCTAAATGTTGAAGGCATTCCCTGTGCAGACAGCCCATCTACAAAGGCTAGGGAATGGTTTTGAGGTTTTCCCCCCTCCACAGTTCAGTTCAGTCGCTCAGTCATGTCTAATTCTTTGCAACCTCATGGACTGCAGCACGCCAGGCTTCCTCTCCCTGTTTCAAGCATTTAAGGGAATCTCTGTGGAATCGCTAGCTAACCACTAAGCTGATGAAAGACACTTAAGTGGACACAGAAAACAAAGAATATAGGCTTTATAAAATTTTTTAAAAGTTGAAGATTAGCAATATTGATAAAAGTTTAGCTACAATGATCAAGAAAAAAAAAGACTAAAATCACTGAGATCAGGAATAAAGGTAGGGGGATTATTATTAAACTTGCATAAATCAAAGAGGACACTGTGAAAATTTAGATGAAATAGAAAATTTTCCAAAACGACCCAGACTGATTCTGAACCCATAGCTGAAGAGATTGAATCAGTAATTTTAAAAATGTCAAGCAAGTAAAAAATCTTTTTGAGGAAGTGGAGATGGAGAAAGTATGACTATATCTAAGCAACTACCAAGACCATAGTAGTGGAGAATGAGAAGAGGTGTGTTTGGTGGGCAAGATCCATTTTAAATTAAAAGGGAGAAAGAATATAAAAAGAGCTTGGGAATGTATTAATTTGTGAATTTTTCTTTGAATGGCATAAGAGTTTCAGAGAACACAGTTGTAAAGGTTTAGAAAGGAGGTCAGGAGGGAAAAGAGTTATGGAAAGGAAACAGTACTCAGTGAGAGTGATAAAATGGAGGATGGTTGATTTAAGGCTTTTGCATCTTTTCAAGATATATCTTGCATATTTCTAAGAATGACAAGACTAAAAAATGCAGTAGTCACTGTCTGAAGAATTATGGGACCAGGGTTTCACAAAGTGTTATAGGCCTGAATAAAGTTAACAGAGTATAATCTTACTGGCAACATTCAAATGGCATGTTGCTGAAATTTTGGGGTTTTTTCCCCTCAATTTTGCCTTTATTTACAAAACGGTCTCATAAATATTTCTTGCATTGTTTTTGTTTTTTCTTATTTCACCCTGAATCAATAAGGGTGAAATAGTTACAGACCAGTATTGGTCCATAGACTGACATTTGAGGATTAGTGGTGTAAGTAATGAATCTTGGAGTAACATTAGAAACTAGCCCTTGGGTGTATATATATATATATATGTGTGTCTCACCAAAGGGCTGGAGAACAGAATTGGTTGCTGCAAAGATTTTTATGTCATAGAAGAGTCATTAAGTCTGTGTGTAGTATACACAAAGCAACTTAGAGGAAAAGAATCCTTGCGCAAAGTAATCCCCAGTGTCTTTGAGGAAGTGATTGGTTAGGTAAAATATCATTAGCTCCCAGTAGAATTACAGCCTGTGGTGGCTCAGCCTTAATTAGGATTTAGTTTTGACAAGATTATAGTTATTATTTTTTTGATCTGCTATAACCACAGATGAGGCATCAAAGTACTATTTTCCCTCTTCTCTCTGATCTAGTAGTTCTCCACCCCTAATAGAATATCAGAATCACTTTTAGACCTTTTTAAAACTATAAGATCAGGGACTTCCCTAGTGGTCCAGTGGTTTAGACTCCTTGCTTCTACTGCAGGGGTTGTGGTTTCCATCCCTGGTTCAGTGAACTAAGATCCTGCATGCTGCATGGTGCAGTCAAAAAGTAAATCATAATAAAGAATTAAATAAAAATCTGGGCCCCACCCCTGGAGATTCTGGTTGCTGGTAGAACTTGACATTTTTTTCAAGCTTCTGAAGTAGCATGGTGAAACTGCTGTAATTATTAGAAGTTTCTCTGGGGAAAAATATTTCTCCCTAATGTTTTTTTCATCTTCAGGTATAACCTGCAAGGATTCTGTCCTACATCAGAAAGGGAGCTTCAAGAAAGAGAAAATGGAAGCTGACTTAATAACAGGCAAATCCCAGGTAAATTAGGATTCCAGTCTTTATTGAAACATCCTGCCTTTTCTCTCTTGGTCTTTGAACTTTTGCCAAACATAAGGGCATGACTGTTACTCTGCCACAGGACACTGGACCCATTTTAGTTGATGATACACTTTTTGGAAAATATTTAATTTTGTATATTCTCTGTGCATCTATGCCCTCAAGATTGTAGATGATAACTGAAACTGTAGGCATAGGGCCTCCCCAGGGAATGCTTAGAATTCAAAGTGAAGAAAGCCAAGGGCAGAATCCTGAGCAATGTCAGTTAATAGGCAAGAGCAGAAGAAACCTCAAAGGATACTGAAATGAAGGGACCAAAGTTGTAGAGGAAAACCAGGTCAATATGATGTCACCTTGAAAGCAAAGGATGAGCATTTTCAAGTACATTTCATATTTCAGTTCTTCAAAAGTTCAGGAAAGTACAGCTGAGTAGTGTCTGTTCTCTTAGCGTGAAGGAGATATACTCATGCATGCGAACAGAGGCCAGATTGTTGAGGGTTGAGGAGAGGAAAAGTGAGGAAGTAGGCAGAACACATGTAGACAGCTTATTCACAAAGACTGGCTCTGAGGTAGAGGACGGTTTGTGTGATTTGTATTTCAGTGTGATTGGTGGTGCCTAGAAGGACAAGGTTAAGAGTGCTGAACAGAGAAGTGCAACAACTAATGGGATGAGGACCTTTATAATAAGTATTTTTGCAGTACCTAACATTTCTAAGGGCTGGGAATATGACAGAAAACAAAACACCTGCCTTCATGGAGATTATATTCTAGTAGAAGTAGACAGACAAATACAAGCAAATAAGATAATTGCAGATAGTAATAATTATTACAGAGAAAAATAAACATAACCCAGTAGACTGATTAGGAAGAAGGCCACTTTGTTGGGTAATCAGAGGAAAAAAAAAAACGTATTTAACAGAGTGACAC
Organism: Bos taurus; assembly: GCF_002263795.3. Taxonomy (NCBI): domain Eukaryota; kingdom Metazoa; phylum Chordata; class Mammalia; order Artiodactyla; family Bovidae; genus Bos; species Bos taurus. The sequence goes on along the minus strand of NC_037342.1, from coordinate 45,766,503 downwards.
TGGGCTCTGAGACCTGAAGGATGAGGCATCAAAAGGTTGCATTTCCTAATTAGAGATGCTCCCTCTTCTAGCAGAGCCTACATCTTCATTACAAATTTCCTACAATTCTACCTTAAACTCTTCCTGTTCTGAACTCTTTGTGTAAGTTATTTGTACTCTATAGTAATTTTTTGTTCCACAGTTATTCCAACTGTTTTTTCTCTTCAATTAAAATATAAGCTCATCTAGAGTTAGGACGGCCCTTCATTTTCCTTTTGCAGCCCTCACAGAGTACCAAGTTGATAGGCCCTCATGTAACTTGATTTTTAACACTTAGAACTCCCAACACTGTCCTATCAATTATTTTTGTATATTTGTATATATTGTGACCACCTACCCTATTCTTTCCAAATTCATTTCTTCTCTAGTAATACTGATATTTTGGAGACCTTTATTTAAATAGGAACTTAATGTTTTAGGAACCAGTGAAATTAGAAGATGTGGTTGTGGAATTCAGCAAAGAAGAGTGGGGGCAACTGGACCCTGCTGTAAAGAACCTGTACAGGCATGTGATGCTGGAGAACTATAGGAACCTGAATTCACTGCATAAAGGTAGTATCTGTGTATTTACCTAATCTGCCCTTTAGTAGTCTCTTCATGCATGCGTGCTCAGTTGCTTCAGTCGTGTCCAACTCTTTGCAACCCTACGGACTGTATGTAGCCTGCCAGGCTCTTCTGTTTATGGGGATTCTCCAGGCAAGAATACTGGAGTGAGTTGCCATGCCTTCCTCCAGGGGATCTTCCTGACCCAGGGATCCAAGCCTCATCTCTTATGTCTCCTGCATTGTTGGGTGGGTTCTTTACCACTAGCGCCACCTGGGAAGCCCAGTAGTCTCTTCAACTTCTGTTAAAAACTAGGACTGCTGAAGTGGTTGAGGATATTTGAGTTTGGGTTTAGATTTTCTAATAACTTTTGGGAACAAGAGCAGATGCTCTTGCTGAATGTGATTCAAAGTCCTTTCTGATGCAGAGCTAGAAATGCACAGGTTCACTGGCCTTATCTTTTAGCAGCTCAGAGACTACTACTTTGGGATTGAATTCTCTTCCCTATAAAAATGTCTGAAATGTCTTTGTTTCCTTTTCCCCATGAAAAGAGCATCTACTTTCCAAACCAGTTGAGACCTCCAAGTTGGAGAGTAAGAAAGAAAGTTGGATAATGGAGCAAGAAATCCCAAGAACAGCTGTTTTTGGTAAGAATCAGGCAGATCTGAGGCATTTGTAAGAAGCTTCTGTTCATTAAATACACAGATAATGTATGACCCAGTTTGAGTTGGGTTTGAGTTGATAGTTAGGAGGTGACAACAAACCAGCTAAACTTTGAAGAAAAAAAGTCATTGCTTTTCATTCACAGACTTTTTTTTTTCTTATGTGAACAGGCAAAACAGTGGTGTGGGTTAGAAACACAGACTCCTTATTTTTTTTTTAATTGGTGTGTAGTTGATTTACAATGTTGTGTTAGTTTCTGGTGTACTGAAAAGTGATGCAGCTAGGCATCACTTATATTTATCAAAATATATCCTCAGTATCAAAATTATTATATCTGTTAAGGATTTTGTAAGATGGCCAGATATAAAAATATATTAGTAGGTTTTCTACATCTTAGAACTAAGTGACTTGAAAATAACAAAATACATTAAAGTGATTTTTTAAATAGGAGTAAAAAATGTGAGAAATTTATGTGAAAAATGAGTTGTACAAATGTAAGGAGAACATACTTATTAGGGAAATACAACCAGGAAATTTGCTGTTCAGTAAATACTGCTAGAACAATTATGGTTTTGATCATCTTTTACTTCTTACAGATCATCCTAAAACTTAGTGACTTAAAACAGTTATCTTAGTAATTCTCACAATTTTGTGAGTTGACTTAGGAATTCTTACATTCCATATGATGTTGGCTGAGGATGGGTGTTCTGGCCACTTGAGTGGGATGGAATGGCCAGGATGACTCATCACATAGCCGGAGGTTGATGCAGGCTGTCATGGGAATTTTGCTGGTCCTGTGGACCAGAATACCTGTACCTGGCCTCCTGAGGCAAGGGCTCCTCACAGCACAGCAGCCATGCTCTGAGAGGAAACTTCCTGAGAGGAGTTGGAAGCTGTCAGTCTTCTGAAGGCCAGGCCCAGAAGTAGCCTAGTATCACTTCTGCTACATTCTGTCGGCTAAGCAGGGACAGGACCAGCCCAAATTCCCGGGGAAGGAAAAAAAAACACTAAAAAACCCTGCACTTCTCTCTGAAGAGCATATCAGAGAACGTGCCATAATTTTGATCTGCTGTAGTTTGTCCTCTGACCACAAATTGACTTCATTTTCCTTGTTAATTACATTTACTCTCTCCCCAGATGTCATCTCATTATGGCATCAAGTTTGAAGTCCAGAAACTCATTCTGTGAATTAAGTCCAGGTTTGGAAGAGATTCCTCTTGCTCTGAAAACCTGTGACTTCAAGGAACAGGTTATCTGCTCCCACACATCCAACATACACTGGTGAGGTGGAGACAGGAAGACTGCAGTCAGGATTCCCAGTATATGCCTGGGCTCCACCCTGGGACACTCTGTTTAATAGTCTACGTTCTAGCATGGGCATTGTATAGACAAATGATGATTGCTCCTAGAAATTAGACTAAAGGAGGCTGAATTGATATATACTTGACAAAGTTGGATGTATCAGTGGGAGCTGCTTTGAGGTAAAAGTCATTTCATCAAGTAAAACAGTATTACCTAAGGACAGATTAGATGTGAGAGATGAAGAGCCGTGGTTATTCAAGTTTTCTTTATAAACTCCAGTGTAAATGTTAAAAGACCAGTGACTCATTGAACAAAAATGAGGATGTCAAGGGAAGCTGTTTCCACATGGAGGGAGATAGTCTCTCATTTGTTGAGTTTTGGAAGAGAGTAGGAATAGTCAAGCGGAGATGTCCTAGAAACTGTGTGAAACTGCAAAGCTGAAGATCTTATTTAGCTACTGATAAATCATGGAAGACAACAGTGTTAGACATATCTGAAATTATGTGGAAAAAGAGAAAGAAAGTTCATTTAAATTTAATTTTTAAAGAAATGCTAGAATGCACAGTTTACTGGGTGTGTGTATGTGTGTGTGTGTATATATATATATATACACACACACAGAAACTAAGTGAAAGGGAATTTAGAGAAGGGAAGTGAAACTTTATCAAAAGAAATACAGAAACTTAAAGAGAGGTGAAAAGAGAAAAACCCAACCTGAATCAGGTAAAGTTTTGAGTCCTAAGAAACACATAGAAAAATGTTTGAGCACTTTTAGAATCAGGAGTGATTTTTGCGCCCAGAATAAGAATAGTTTCCATGCTATCATATATTTCAGTTCTTTCTGCCTCTATTAAATACAGGGAATAACTGCTGCCATAAGGATAATAGGGGCACTATGATTGCAGGTTTGCTTTCAGATGGTTAAGGTACAGGGCCTATAAATTTAGACATGTTCCTAAAGAAATGATTAAATTGGTATTTTAGAAGGGCTTATTTTTTCAAACAGCTTGGGTTAAAAGAGACAAGTTATTGGAGAAAGCAATATTAGGTATAACTCTTACAGACTAGTTATGAACCAGTGATGGCTTGAAATGTGATATGCCATGCCATCTCTGTATATATACTGATATTCTGCCAAGTTCTGTGTATTCTCCTTAGTATTCCTAAATAGCTCTCCTCATATTTTATGATCTCATCCTCTTTTTAATATTTTTATCTCATTTATTTCTTCTATAGTCCTTGTTTTCTAACCCCACCTCACATTTCAATTCTGTATTTAAAGATCCATAAGATAATGTGTATACCATTATGTGGCTTAGCATTCCTTTCCTAATTAAGCAATTTTCCTTCCAGTTCATGGCATTTTTTTATTTATTTCTAGACAGAGAGAGAATTTCAGAAAATCAGGAATTAGTCCCAAAACAGAGAATTTCTGGAGAAGAATCATCCCATGCAGTGATTATGACAAGATTGACCGAAGGTGAACATTTTCCTGTAGATGCCTGGAACAGTGATGACTGGTTATATAGGAATCAGGAACCCTGGGACACAAATTTGCCACAAGAAGTTTTCATTCCTAATATAATGTACACTGAGGAGGGAGACTTTGAATATAGTGAAAATAAGGTAAGCGCTGATGTTAAGTCAGTTAAGTCAATTTTTGATACACAACAGGAAATTCCTATGAGAAAGGATTCCCCAAAGTGTGATCAGCTTAAAACTAACTTTGAATTTAATTTAGACTCAATAGGTAAGCAGCATTCAGAATATAAGTGTGGGAGTGCCTTGAGCCTGAGTACAGATATTCAGCACCCCAAAAGTCATACCACCGTGAATTTCTATAAATGTTATCAGTGTGGAAAGGCCTTCAGCCGCAGTTCATCACTCATTCGACATCAGATCATTCACACAGGAGAGAGACCCTATCAATGCAGTGAATGTGGAAGATGCTTCAACCGACGTTCAAACCTTACAAAGCATCAAAAAATTCACGCTGCAACAAAAGCCTGGGAAGGCAGTCAATGTGGAAAAGCCATCAGTGAGCATGAAGACAGTAATAAAAATCCAGGACTCCATTCTGCAAATAATCTCTATGAATGTGTTAAGTGTGGAAAATCCTTCACCCGTGGCTCCTCACTTACTCGACATCAAACAATTCATACAGGAGAGAAACCATTCAAATGTAAGCAATGTAAGAAAACCTTTAACAGAAGTTCAAACCTGCTTAAACACCAAAAAATTCATACTTGAGAGAAGTCCTGTGATAGCAACAATGTGGGATTCCTTCAGTCAGAGTGCAAAACTCGTTCAAAGTCTGTGAATTTCTTCTGGAAGGAATCCTGTGCATATAGTAAATGGAAGAAAATATTTGTCAGAGAGTATTCTTTAATTGATATGAATGAATTAATACTGGAGATAAATTGGATAGAAATCTGAGGGAGCTTTTCCAGGTTTCATATGAAGCCATAAGGGTTCGGAATTAAACACAGCAACGTGGTAGTGTTTGTTGTCATTCTGATGTCCATTTACCAATGAGAGAGTCATTTCCTAGGCAGGTTGATAAGGAGTCTAGGAGTCCCCAAGGAGAGAGGGGTCTGGAATTCTCAAGGAGGAAGGAAGGACAAACTTTTTTTCTTTCTCCACATTCCTTAGGATTATATAACAATAATGTATCCTGCCTAAGGACAGTCTCTGGATTAAACCTTCTGGCTAATTCTGTTATCTTAAAATGTAAATTATGGGAGTAGGTCAGGTGAGGTCTTTACAACCTCCAGACATTCTTTGGATTCATTGGAGAGTATATAACTTCATTGCTAACACTAGCAAGCGGGTACTCTTTCTGCCCCCTTCTGATGCCTATGTCAGAAGCTTTCTCTATCTCCTTTATACTTTAAAAAAACTTTATTACACAAAAGCTCTGAGCAATAAAGCCTCGTCTCTGGCCCCAGATTGAATTCTTCTTCTCCGGGGGCCAAGAATCCCGGTGTATTCGCGTGATTCAACAACAACCTTTCATCTTGGGGGCTCGTCCAGGATCCTTCAGGACAGGGTAAGGATGCTTGGAGCTTTAGTTCTTTGTTCTCTTAGTGAACACGTTTTCTGCCATGCTTTACTAACTCTACCATGTGCTTGTGTGAATGAATGGCATGCCCTGCATGAAGCAAGTAAGGAGCCCTGCTCTGCGGTTCCACGGTGATCTCATACAGCTTATGGCAGAAACCTGTCGGGGTGTTATACCGACCTGCCAATGCCAAGAGGCGCCCAATGTCTCCTTCGGGAACCGACCAGAAATGGGCAAAGCGTGTGGACCGAACTCTCCTTTCTCGGTCAAACTTTTCGGTCTCTGACCATTTCATAACTCTTTGGGAATTAGAAGTACTAACCTAATCTATTGGATCATAGACTTTCAAGGGACTTGTGATCTATACTGTTATTGTGTACGGTGGCTTAGGTCCCAAACTTGGATTGGTGGCCAGTAAAGCGCCTAGCCTCGCTAGGAATCGAAAGTTCGGAAGCTAGATGGAGCTCTAGCTCCCAGAACATCTCTGAGGTTAAAGGTTACTCAGATTGGGACTGCACTGGGTTTTTTTTCTTTGGTAATGCCGGCTCTTAGTGGATCAGAGGAGGCTGTTATAATGGTGTGGTGATGCTAGAAAAGAACATCTCAGTTTTATGTTCGTGTCAGTCTTATTGTGGTCAGGAAATACTCAGGGTCGTGCACAGGCACTCAGGTGATGAATGTTTCCCACAGCGGTCTTAGCTTGGGAGGCATTCCGGAAGGTTACTCTGATTCACCCCGGGTGACATCAGAGGCAAACAAGGTTAAAGGGGAAGAGCTGGACGTCAAGTAGGGATGCTATCAAGTCTACCCCTGGTACATCCCCACCCCATCGGTGGTAGAACCGGGAGGGACGAGTACAGCGCCTGCATCGGTAAGGGACAGACTAAGTCCGACCAGGAAGGAAAAGCTTTTGGTGTAACGTCTGTCTACACCCCCATCTAGAGCAGGGAGGGACGCCTCCGGTAGAAAAAATGGCGCTGGTCGCTTTTTTTTCTCTCTTACAGATGGGAGCTAACAATTGCAGCCTCACTCCTTTGAACTGTATCCTGAAAAACTGGGATAGATTTGATTCCCAAGCTCCCTCCTGTCCTCTTACTTTGCCCCTGTACCGGGGACTCCAAACTGGGATTCAAACTGCCCACATGGAGGTCCAAACAACTCCTGTCTCAGTACGACCTCGGACTACTCTGGTTTCAGTAGAAACTCAGACCATCGAAGTAAGAGATGAGATGGAGGACAGGAGGCAGAGAGAAAAAGAAAAACAGGTTTCTCCAATCTATCCCTGGGATCATATGCGCAGAGCAGCCAGAGAGACTGAGGAATAGCCACACAAGCTGTTGCCTCTTTATGAAACACCCACTGGGAAAAATAATCAGTCTGTGAGAGTTAATAAGCCTTTCTCTTATCAAAAAATACAAAGAATCAAGGAGGATCTGAGAGACTATTTAGATGACCCAGAAAAATATATTAGAGCTTTTAAAGGTGTTACTCTGCTTTATGACCTCACTTGGAAGGATGTGATGTATATCTTGGGACAAACGCTGGCTCCCAAGTCAAAGATTCAAGTTTTGGGAAAAGCGGTTGCTTATGGAGATGAATGGCTTGGTAATAAATCAGTAGGGAAGAGGGAGAACGAGATAGTGGCCCTCCTCACTGGGAGTCAGGCGGTCCCAACTATAGAACCAGACTGGGACTACAACACAGCTAAAGGAAGATGGGATCAGAGTCATTTTGTTAGATGTATTCTTGAAGGACTTAGGCAGGCGCGTTCTAAGCCTTTAAACTATGGCAAATTGGCAGACATAGAATAGGAGGAGAAGGAAGCTCCTGGTAAATTCCTAGATAGACTGAGAGAAGCCTTTCGCAGATTCACTGAGATTGATCCCGAAAGTGAAGAGGAAAAAGTGATCTTAAAGGATAGATTTCTCACTCAGTCGGCTCCAGATATCCGCAGTAAGCTATTAAAACAGGCCTATGGACCAAATCAGTCTTTAGATTCTCTGTTACAACTGGCTCAGACAGTCTTATTATGGTAGGGAATATGAGGAAAAGAAAAAAAGGCAAAAAAAAAAGACAGGAAAAGGCGGAAGCCTTCGCCATGGCTATGAAAAACGTTCTTAAACAGCCTGAGAAAAATGCCCAGAGGGGCCCAGGTGAAAAGGGATGGGCTTACTATTACTGTGCAAAGGAGGGGCACCAGAAGTGGGATTGTTCTGTGCTGTTTTCACACGAGTTTCTGATCCTGCCAAAATCTCCCTCACCCCTTTTGGGAAGGGATATACTGAGCAAGGTCCATGCCTCTGTTTTCATGAATATGGAGCCCTTCCTTTCTCTCCCTTTAGTTGAACAAAATGTAAATCCTAGAGTATGGGCTGATGGAAAATCTGTGGGTCGAGCACAAAATGCTATTCCTGTAGTTGTTAAGCTCAAAGACCCACACGTATTTCCGCATAACAAGCAGTATCCACTGAAACCTGAAGTTAAGAAAGGGTTAAAACCCATCATCAAAAATTTAAAGGAGCAGGGACTATTAATTCCCTGTAACAGTCCTTGCAACACTCCTATTTTGGGTATAAAAAAATCAAATGGTCAATGGAGACTAGTTCAAGATTTACAAATAATAAATGAGGCTGTAGTTCCTTTACACCCCGTGGTGACTAATCCTTATACTCTATTGTCTGAAATTCCTGAACGGGCCAAATATTTCTCAGTAAGTCTTTGAAGACCCTACGCAGCCAGCTTCTCAGTTAACCTGGACAGTTTTGCCCCCAGAGATTTCGTGACAGTCCTCACTTATTCGGACAAAGTTTGTCACGGGATCTACAAAACTTTAATAGCTCTGAAGCGGTGGTGTTACAATATGTAGATGATATTTTGCTCTGTGCTGAGACAGAGGAAGCTTGTTCGCAAGCCTCAGAAGATTTCTTAAACTTTCTGGCAGGCTGTGGTTACAAGACATCAATAAAAAAGGCTCAGTTTTGTCAACAATCTGTTAGATATCTGGACCTAATCATATCAGAAGGGACTAGGGCCATAGGCCCTGAGAGAATTAAACCTATACTAAATCACCTCCTACCTATGACTTTAAGACAATTGAGAAGATTTTTGGAAATCACAGGTTACTGTCACATTTGGATCCCGGGTTATGGGGAACTTGCCCGGCCTTTATATAAACTTATAGCTGAAACTCAGCAGGCCCAAACCAACAAACTGGTTTGGTCTCCAGAAACTCAAAAGACATTTAAGGTTCTTCAGACTGCTGTCCTGCAAGCTCCAGCTCTGAGCTTGCCCACAGGGTCAAAATTTAATTTGTTTGTCACTGAAAGAAAAGGTGTGGCATTGGGAGTTTTGACACAACCCCGAGGGCCTCACCAGCAACCTATTGCTTATCTAAACAGAGAATTAGATGTAGTTTCACATGGGTGGCCCCACTGCCTAAGAGTAATTGGGGCAGCGGCTTTATTAGCACCTGAAGCTTTAAAAACAGTTAATGGACAAAACCTTACTGTACTGACTTCTCATGATGTGAGTGGAATCTTAAATTCTAAGGTTAATATTTGGATGACAGACAGTAGGCTTCTTAAATATCAGTTATTGTTGTTAGAAGGACCAGTAACTAAGCTTAAAGTTTGTGGAAATCTAAATCCTGCCACTTTCCTTCCTGAAAAGGAAAATGAAACACCTGATCACGATTGTTCTCAATTCCTAACTTTATGCAGCTCGGGAAGATCTAAAGGATACCCCATTAGACAGTCCTGACATGGAAATATTTACAGATGGCAGTTCTTTTGTTCAGGATGAAAAGCGTAAAGCAGGTTACGCCGTGGTGACTGCTGAACAGGTTTTGGAAGCAAAATCTCTCCCCTAGGAAACCAGTGCTCAGTTAGTGGAGCTTGTGGCCCTGACCTGAGCCCTAGAGTTAAGCAAAGGGCAGCGGGTAAATATCTACACAGATTCTAAGTATACTTATTTGACTTTACATGCTCATGCTGCAATATGGGAAGAGAGACACTTTAAAACAGCAACAGGAGAACCTATTAAGCATTTCAGAGAGATTGAGAGACTTTTAACTGCTATATATTGTCCTAAAGAAGTAGCTGTTATGCACTGCAAAGGGCACAGCAGGGATGGGAGTAAAATAGCCGAAGGTAATCATCTGGCTGACTGTCAAGCCAGAAAAGTGGCCTTTGATCTGGACAGGTCCTGTGGAACAGGAAAAACCCCAATATACTGAGAAAAAATTAAAAGAATATGAGAAACGAGGAACAAAGATTACTGATAAAGGATGGTTACAGTCCGAGGATGGACGATTAATAATTCCTAAAAATGCTCAGTGGAAAATTCTTAAGGGTTTACATCAGAGTTTTCATTTGGGTGCCGAGAGTACTTACCAGATGGTTTCTCATTTGTTTAAAGATAAAAATGTAATGAAAACTTTAAAGAATATTATCAAAAGGTGTGAGATTTGTCAAAAAAATAACCTAAAGACTGAAAAGCTAACAAAATCTGGATTACAACGAAGTGAGAAGTATCCTAGAGAGGATTGGGAAATCGATTTTACTCATGTGCCAAAAGCTAATGGATATTCTTGCTTACAAGTTTGGGTAAATACCTTTACTGGATGGATTGAGGCTTTTCCCTGTCGTAGGCTAAAGAAGTTATAAAGATTTTAATCCATAAAATTATCCCCAGGTTTGGGCTGCCACGGAGCCTTCAGAGTGACAATGGCTCTGCCTTTAAAGCTGCTGTAACTCAGGGGGTATCTAAAGCTCTAGAAATAAAATATCACTTACACTGTTCCTGGAGACCCCAATCCTCCGAAAAAGTTGAAAAAGCTAATGACATTATCAAAAGACATCTGCGCAAATTAACTCAAGAGACGCAGGACAAATGGATTAAAGTCCTACCATAGCTTTAATGAGGGCTCAAACTACCCCCAAAAAGGAGGGACTGTCCCCCTTTGAATGTATTTATGGAAGGCCTTACTCACAGACATTGTTATAGACCCTGAAGCCTTGGAATTAACTAATTATGTACCTCAGCTCTTCAACAGGCGTTAACAGAACTCCGGGAGACGACTCCTGCCTGACCCAGCCTCCGAGACAAGCAAGCCTCTATTTGAGCCAAGAACCGAGGTCCTTATAAAAACATTGGGATCTGGGGGCCCATCCCTCGAGCCTCTCTGGGAAGGTCCTTACCAGGTTATTCTTTCTTCTCTCACAGCTGTCAAAGTGCCAGAAATTGATTCATGGGTACATCATCCTTGAGTTAAGAGGTGGCACCCTGACCAAAATTAAGTGACTTCATTTTATGTCTTTACTTTCTGTGCTCTGACTTTGTACCTCTTAGATGGACCTGATAACCTATGTGAGCTTACTTCTGCTGACTCCAAATATCCTGAGTCTGCCGTTGGCTCCTCAAGACAATGTCTTCCTGTCCTGGGCTCACTCCTATGCTGCATTCCACAATCGGTCTAACTGCTGGGTCTGCAGAGCGCTCCCCTCTTCGTCAGTAGAAGGCGTCCCGTGGTAGACATCCCCACTTCAAGGAAAAGACTTTCTCCAAGTCTGTGAATACCTTCGACAACAATCACATGCGATGCCTCTTCTTCATCTGATGACATGTACCAACCCTAAAATGGACTGGTGCAACACTTTACACTTTAACTATGGACATAATGTGACTTTTAATTTCTATTTTAACTTGTTTTAATGACTATGTTGCTTGCATCTGTAATTGTAAAACTGGATTTGTTTCTAGCCACATGAAAGCTTTTAAGTTACAAATGGTTGCTCAAACTCCTGCCACTGCTGTAGCTTCCTCCAACTACTATTTGGGGCCCCTGGATAAGATATCCTCAATATGAGGATTAGGAGAATATGTTGCCTCACCAATTTAGGGACAACGCCCCTTGTCAGCTCAAAAGTAGTTATGGAACGAGAACGACGCCCCTTTTCCCTAGACAACATAATTCTCCTAAAAGAAAAGGGGGGAATGAGAGAGTCATTTCCTAGGCAGGTTGATAAGGAGTCTAGGGGTCCCCAAGGAGAGAGGGGTCTGGAATTCTCAAAGAGAAAAAAAGGACAAACTTTTTCTTTCTCCACATTCCTTAGGATTATATAACAATAATGTATCCTGCTTAAAGACAATCTCTAGATTAAACCTTCTGGCTAATTCTGTTATCTTAAAATGTAAATTATGGGAGTAGGTCTGGTGAGGTCTTTACAACCTCCAGACATTCTTCTAGACTAGAGAGTATATAATTTCATTGCTAACACTAGCAAGCGGGTATTCTTTCTGCCCCCTTCTAATGCCTATGTCAGAAGCTTTCTCTATCTCCTTTATACTTTAATAAAACTTTATTACACAAAAGCTCTGAGCAATCAAGCCTCGTCTCTGGCCCCGGATTGAATTCTTCTCCTCCAGGGGCCAAGAATCCCGGTGTGTTTGCGTGATTCAACAACAACCTTTCACCATCATCTCTCCCTAGTTCATAAATGAAACCTATGGAATACTTACATTCACCTGATCTATTGATGAAGTAGATATTAGGGCGGAGCCAAGCAATACCCTTGGAGTTGACATCTAATAAAACTCAAACTTTCAGTCCTTATAAGAAGATCACAAGCAACCAGGAGCTCATGAGAATATAGAAGGACACTTCTAAGGACTGACTCTGAATTAATGCAAAGGCCACAGAGACCGCCAGTTACCCCACCCGTGGTGATGTCTTTGGGTGTCCTGGTGCTGAGTGGGGCCTGGAACTGAAAGAGTATTATCAGCTGCAGTGGTGGGTAGATATGTTATTAATCTACATGTATTCTCAATATCTGCATTTGTTTAAGTACTCTGGGATCTAGGCTTGAGAGACATCCATAACCCTAAGGCTGTCATTTATCCCAAACATTAAAAGGTCAACAGAGTCCTAATCCTCTGTGTACCAGAACTGCCTTTCTTCTGTAAGCTGCCTCGGGATCCCAGAGGATTCTTGAACCAATATGCTTATGTTAGTTTGCCCCCAAAGAAACACACTGGAGACATGCCCAATGAATGTTGATGGTGGCTTTTGTCAGGGTTCATACCTTATCCAAAGGTGGAAAATGTATTCTGAAGTGAACCACTCCCTGCTGCTGCTGCTGCTACTAAGTCACTTCAGTCATGTCCAACTCTGCGACCCCATAGATGGCAGCCCAGCAGGCTCCTGCATCCCTGGGATTCTCCAGGCAAGAATACTGGAGTGGGTTGCCATTTCCTTTTCCAATGCATGAAAGCAAAAAGTGAAAATGAAGTCGCTCAGTCATGTCTGACTCTTCGTGACCCCATGGACTGCAGCCCACCAGGTTCCTCCATCCCTGGGATTTTCCAGGCAAGAGTACTGGAGTGGGGTGCCATCGCCTTCTCCGGAACCCCTCCCTAAAATGAGTTAATAAATGTGAAAAATTATTGTGTGTTCATTTGTTCATCCTTTATACCACAAAACTTAAGACAAATCCCTACAGAAGTAATTGATAGGATTCTCCACAAGTTGTCTTTTATTTATATGAATTTCCCGAACAAAAGCAAAACACTCCAAATATAAATTCTTGAGGTACATAGTTCAGTCATTCATCAAAGCAATGATATGTTTAATATAATGGATTACGACATTCTCATTTTAGGCATTCTGAGTCTAATAGTTTACCTTTTTTATAAGCTATTTTATTTTGGGTAATTGAAAGATAAAAGTACTGTTTTCATTTTTTATCTTTTTTTCTCAGGAAAATGCTTATTTTACCTCCTAGATCTCTAAGCTTTCCAAAAAATAAAAGATATGTATACTAAGTTAAACATACTTAGCTTCAAAGAAAACCATAGATTTAATAAGTGAATTTAGATACACTATATACATCCCACTTCCCTCAAAAAAATACCTTGAGCAAGTGGGAATATGTTTCTAGATGAGAAGATTATTGTAGAGATGTTGAATCTCCCCACATTAAACTATTAAATTTTAATTAAACATTTCATTGGGAAGATTTCTTTCACAAAGTGATGTAAGGTTCATTTTGTAGAAGAAACACGTTAAAATAACTATAAACTTTTTATTAAAGAGAAGCGATAATAGGAACCTTAGTATATCATAAATTATCACTTCACATTGGTGTGGGGAAAAAAAACTAGTTAATATTACATAGTATGGTACTAACCTAGGAATTGAAATCTCTGGAACAGAACTGTAACTAGACCTAGGTGTTTGTAAGAATTTAGTATATCATAAATTATCACTTCACATTGGTGTGGGAAAAAAAACTAATTACATTTTTATCATGCAGGTACATTCATTAGATGAATTTATAATGTAGGTTGATATTTACTAAAAGCAAAAATTAAAAGTTGAACATCAGTGAAAGCTGGTCTAAAAAGTGAACTGTCAATTCATGAAAAAAGGATAACCAGTAAACAGGAGATATACTGTTTTTACTAATAATAAAAACATAGCATTTGGTGCTCATAACATATGAAAGGAATAGTAAAGCTTAATTTTAACAGGATTGTCAAGAAATGGCAACTATAACCATTGGCATAATGGTTAACCAAATGGCAACTAATAACCACTGACTTACTAGCTTTTCTGGATAGCCAATTTGACAACGTGTATGAAGAACCTTTAAAAAGAATACATTGAAGGGAACAGGTCAGGAGTTAAGGATTCAGGAACCTCAAGAATTCATGACTTTCCCTAGAGGGCAGGCAGCACAGGATCACAATCTACAACAGGAAAGCACAGAAGAGTTGCAGAAAGGACCAGGCATCCAGCCTATAAAGTAAGGGAGTAAGCAGAGCTCAACCTGAGATAGCAAAAAAACAAGCATGATTCAAGAACCACCTGACTCAGCAACAGCAGCAACAATCAGTGAGGGACTAGGTCAGAGATGAGCTGGGGGTGAGCACATCACACGGGTTCTCTGATACCTACTTAAATGTAACAGTAATCACTTAAATATTTGTCCATCTGCTTCATATTTAGGGAGCTGTGATCAAGTTTTCATTGGCACAGATTCCTCTGGATCAGAACACTGATAACTCCTACCTTCCCATAACTTATTTCAGTAATTATGATCCTTTGTCTCTAACACATGCCCACTATCTGTCATCTGCCTCTCTTGAATTATATGATTACCATTAAGATCAAGAAACCCATTTCCTTTGCAGCAGTTTTCACCATCATCTCTAGCTTAGACTGCAAAACTCTTCAAGAATGTCTTTACACCTTTTTCAAAACATCTCTTATCTTTGGAGAAGAGAGTAATAATCCATTACAACATTCCATCACCCTGTACCTCTGAACACTGTTCCCTATGGTATTTGAGAAGTTATTAGAAGTAGGCCCAGTTTGATTCCAGGTTTTAATTAACCAGTTTAACAGAATAGGTTGTTTTCTTGTGTTTAAAGTAACACATTAAACTCCAGGCCCCAGATGTTTGCACCCATGACAGTGAATTCATTCCAAGTGTAATTTACATTTGGTCCATCTTAGAATCTATTCCCACCATTTCTCTCATGGCTTTTGCTAAAACAGAGATCTTGCAGTTTTTACAGTGCTAACAACAGGTATCTCTAGGATCTGGGAATGCTCGCATTTTTTTCTATTAGGGCTAAGTTGAGATCTAAGTCTCATTATGGGCCTGGAGCCAGTGACAGTGGTAGGGGTGAGTAGTGGAGAGGTGTGGTATCAGCTTGTGAGGCAAATGCTCCAGGTGTAGTCAGGAGTAAGCTTGAATCGTCTGGAGGTGTGACATGCTCAAATAAGTAGATAAAGGATACTGTTTCATCCGAAGAGGTTCTGAGGAATGGGGTGGCCGTGTTAGCCTCATTGGTGTCTACCCAAGTGCCTTCCATTGTTCTTCACCAGTTTTCTTAACCGTATCTCATACCAAGTTCTGAATTTAATTGGTACTGCAATTCTGCAACCATTTCAATCAGAGTGGGGTTCAATCCTTAGTCATATTTGCCTTGCAATTGTTGAAAATCGGAACTACTTCAAAATTTCCATAGGGTCCTTCTGGTGATCCTCTTCTGGGTCTGAATTGTATGCTCACAGCTCTTGGTTGCTCCTGTTCTCTGTGTTTATTCTCTAAGGTGACTGAAAATCCAGACGGCTCCACATCTTTAAAATCATTATTTTCACCATAGCAACTAAATGCCATGGCCACTTGATCTCTTAACACCTTGCCCTCACCTGCACTTTTATTCACTTCTACCACTAGTGATAATTGGAGAAATCTCTATGCCCTAAAATTATTTTCCTCCCAGCAAGGAGGTTATCTCTGTGCTGCTCCTAGCAGCCCAATGAACCCCATTTAAAGGATCTGTTTTGTATGTCCACATTGGTCCCAGTAAATATTTCAGTCTGGGTCCTAGCCAGAAACAGATTCTAATTTTAGAATAATTTGATGACAGTTTGACAATATAGGACTATTTAGGAGGTATGGACAGAGTTTAGGGAAACCCCAAGAAATAGGGGAATATTCCAGGGGTAGTAACAAGGGGATATCTTATCGCTAGGCCTGCCTGAAGAGGCAACAGCAAGGAGAAGCTAGAAGGAGGTCATGTAAAGAAGGCACTTTGGTAAGAAATGTGACTTCAGATCTAGAAAAGTAGCCTGTCAAAATCAACCCTCCAGTCTGTCAGGGCTCCCCACTGGCCAAGCCTAGTCAAAGCTGGAGTCCTAGGGGAACCATTTAGGTCAGTCTTCTCATGTTAGAGAAGGATAAAGAGTGGATTTAGAAAGATTAAGCTAGAGATGATGGTGAAAACTGCTGCAAAGGAAATGGGTTTCTTGATCTTAATGGTAATCATATAATTCAAGAGAGGCAGATGACAGATAGTGGGCATGTGTTAGAGACAAATGGAAGACATCCTGGCAATGGACAGGATCCAAAATGATCTGATGAGAGACTTTTAGTGGACCTCAGTCTTTTCTTGATATATCTGTGATATCTATAGGGTGACCAGATCTCCTTGGAGTGGCTTCTGTACCCAATTAGATTATCTGTAGCATAAATAGAAGTGTTTTTGTTTTTGAGATACAGTTGACGTATAACAGCTTCAGGTGTACAACATGATGGTTCATTATTTGTATATATTGTGATGACCACAAGCAGACTAGTTAACATTTGTCACTGCACGTAACACATTTTTTTTTCTTATAATGAGGATTTTTAAAATTTACTCCTAGAAACCTTGAAATACCCAATACAGTATTATTAACTATAGTCTGTTCATACTGTACATTATATCCCCAAGACTTATTTATAACTGGAAGTTTGTGCCTTTTAACCACATTCATTCATTTCATCCATTCCCTGCTCCCTGACTCCTAATAACCACCAATCTGTTCTCTGTATCTGTGAGTTTGTGGAGTTTTGTTGTTGTTTAGGGGTGGTTAAATTTTTATTTTTTTTAGGATTCCATATATATGAGTGACATCATACAGTATTTGTCTTTCTGTGTCTAACTTACGTACCTTATCATAATGCCATCAAGACTTCCCAGGTGGTGCTGGTGGTAAAGAACCCCTCTGCCAGTGCAGATGATATAAGAGACATGGGTTCAGTCTCTGGGTTGGGAAGATCCCCTGGAGAAGGAAATGGCAACCTGCTCCAATATTCTTGCCTGGAAAATTCCACGGCTAGGGAAGCCTGGTGGGCTATACTCAGTGGGGTTGCAAAGAGTTGGACACGACTGAGCGCTCACACACAATGCCATCAAGATCCATCTGTGTGGTTGCAAATGGCAAGATTTCCTTCTTTATGGCTGAATAATATTCCATTATGTATAAATATACATACCACATTGGACACTTAGGTTGCTTCCATGTCTTGAGTATTGTAAGTAAAGCTGCTGTGAATATGGGAGTGCAGGTATCTTTCTGATTTAGTGTTTTGTTTTTTGGCTAAATACCCAGAAGTGGAATTGCTGAATCATACAGTAGTTCTATTTGTAATTTTTTGAGGAACCTCCATATTGTTGTCCAACAGTAATGGCTGTACCTATTTACATTCCCACCAGCAGTGCACAAGGGCTCCCTTTTGTCCACATCCTTGCTAATTCTTGTTATTTCTTGTCTTTTAGATAGCCATTCTAATAGATGTGAGGTGGTATCTCATTGTGGTTTTGAGGACATTTCCTTGATGATTAGTGATGTTAAGCACCTTTTCATGTACCTTTTAGCCATCCATTTGTCATCTTTGGAAAAACATCTGTTCCAATCCTGTTTTTTCATTAGATTGTTTTTTGCTACTGAGTTGTGTTTATGTATTTTTGATATTAACCCCTTATCAGATATACATTTTTTTTTTTTTTTTCACAATTATTGTCTCCCATTTGGTAGGTTGCCTTTTCATTTTGTTGATGGTTTCCTTGGCTGGGCAGAAGCTTTTTTAGTTTGATGTAGTCTCACTTGTTTATTTCTGCTTTTGCTGCCTCTGCTTCTAGTGTCAAATCCAAAAAATTATCTTTCAATAAGTCAGATAAAACTGTGAGATGCTTATACATCCTGGTGATTTGCTACCTGTACATTGTGAAAGGATTCCTCCCATCTAGTTAGTTAACACATCATCTCCAGGCCAGCCAAACTGCTTGAAGGTGTTGTCCATACTGGCTCTGGACTGATGATTCCACTAACATATACCAGTATTTTTTTCAAGTTTATATGTTTCTTTGAATTAAAAAAAAAGTATTTCTATTGTTCACACTAAATTATGACTGGATTATGAACAGTGGTCCTGGTATCTTCATGAGTGAGTGTGAAAGTTGCTCAGTTGTGTCTGACTCTTTGCGACCCCATGGACTATACAGTTGATGGAATTCTCCAGGCCAGAATACTGGAGTGGGTAGCCTTCCCCTTCTCCAGGGGATCTTCCCAACCCAGGGATTGAACCCAGGTCTCCCACATTGCAGGCAGATTCTTTACCAGCTGAGCCACAAGGGAAGCCCAATTATCTTCATAGATGTGATCTTTAAAGTTAGTAATTTACCAATACCAGTTGTGCTCTGTCAGTTTTCTCTTAGAACTCTTTGATATCCATGTTGACTTCTCTTGCTCTTATTACTTCATTTTGATGCAGTAATGGCTGAAATTGGTTATTTCTTACAAGAAAGATTTACTTTTGTTTGTCAGAGATAACTAGGTTACCGTTCTAGCAAGTGAAGAAAATCATAAGCGATACCACTTACTAAATATATCTGACAATGAGTTTAGTGACTAAAAAAAAGTTTCTGAGGAAAATATGTAGGATTTGTATTTTGATACTCACTTTTCAATGAAAATTTTTATAAAACACCTACATCTCCTAATATAGTCTTAGTCAAACTTCTAGGTTTTAATTCTCAATTTGCCACTTCGTTGTTGTTGACTGAGCCACTTCAGTTGCTCAGTCATGTCTGACTCTCCGTGACCCCATGGACTGCAGCACACCAGGCATCCCTGTCCTTCACCATATCCCGGAGTTTGCACAAACTCACGTCCTTTGAGTCGGTGATGCCGTCCAACCATCTTGTCCTCTGTTGTCTTCCTTTCCTTCTGCCTTCAGTCTTTGCCAGCATCAAAGTCTTTTCCAATGACTTGGCTCTTCGCATCAAGTGGCCAAAGTATTAGAACTTTTTGTCCCATAACCAGTTATTTAACTTGGGATTCTAATTTTTATTTGAAAAGGGATAGTGGGTCCACATTTTGCTTGTTATATAGCTCAAATGGAATAATATTATTATTTATTATGTAAGTACAGGAATTACAAATAAAATGCAGATATATCATTTTTAGCAGTGTTTGACTCATTGTAAATGCTAAAAAGTCACAGCCATTATAGATGTTAATCATTGACCAAAGAAGCAACAGCCTGGCTCAAAATTGTTTAACAGTCAACCCTCTAAAATATCAAATGCAATAAACAATAAATTCTAGCTCCAGGGACAAAGGATTCCTCAACTTATGTGTTCAGATTTTCTAAGAGTGAAATTTATTCTTCTCTGGGAGAACCTTTAGCCCTAGAATTCATCACTGATACAGCAATTCACTTTTGACAGGGATAGATCCCACTCTGCCCCCACTATTTACTTTAGTATATTTTCAGCTGTGAAATGGTTTTTTTTTTTTTTTTTTTCCAGAAGGAGAGAGGCTTACCTTTACTTTTCCTATCTATCACTGAACTAGAAAAGGAAGGTAACAACTCTTGGAGACCTATTCAGAGATGAATATCAACTATGGAAAAATCCATTCAAAAATCCTATGCCTGTGGCAGTACTCTCAATAAAGTGTGTCTGTGTTTACACATTCAGACTTTATTTTTGGGGCTCCAAAATCACTGCAGATGGTGACTACAGCCATGAAATTAAAAGATGCTTACTCCTTGGAAGGAAAGTTATGACCATCCTAAATAGCATATTAAAAAGCAGAGATACTACTTTGCCAACAAAGGTCCGTCTAGTCAAGGCTATAGTTTTTCCAGTGGTCATATATGGATGTGAGAGAAAGCTGAGTGCCGAAGAATTGATGCTTTTAAACTATGGCGTTGGAGAAGACTCTTGAGAGTCCCTTGGACTGCAAGGAGATCCAACCAGTCCATTCTAAAGGAGACCAGTCCTGGGTGTTCATTGGAAGGACTGATGCTGAGGCTGAAACTCCAATACTCTGGCCACCTCATGCAAAGAGTTGACTCATTGGAAAAGACCCTGATGCTGGGAGGGATTGGGGGCAGGAGGAGAAGGGGACGACAGAAGATGAGATGGTTGGATGGCATCACCGACTGGATGCACATGAGTTTGGGTGGACTCCGGGAGTTGGTGATGGACAGGGAGGCCTGGCGTGCTGCGATTCATGGGGTCGCAGAGTCGGATACGACTGAGCAACTGAACTGAACTGAATGTTTACACATGTGAATCCAGGCTTACCAAGGATAGCAGATACTGACTAGATCAAAGAAATTGTTTTAAAAACAAGAAAAACCAGCAGAAACTAACACATGGGAGCATACTCATCTGTTGTCTGACAGTCGGAAAGTGGGCATTGATAAGGATCTGCCCAGGTGGAAGACAACAGGAAAGCAAAGGGGCCTTTTGCCCATTGGAAGATAAAACCAGCTATCTGGTCTAATAATAAAATACAGGCATACCTTGGAGATACTGTGGGTTCGGTTTCAGACCACCTCAATAAAGCAAAAACTGTGGTAAAGCAAGTCATTTTTTATTTTTTGGTTTCTCAGTTCATACAGAAGTCATGTTTACACTGTACTATAGTCTATTAAGCGTACAACAGCATTATTTCTTTAAAAAATGTATATAACCTTAATTTAAAAATAGTTTATTGCTAAAAAATGCTAACCATCATCTTACAATGCAGGGTTGCCACAAACCTTCAATTTGTAAACAATTAAAAAAAACCCAAACCTCAACGTCTGTGAAGAACAGTTAAGGGAGGTATGCCTGTATGCACGTCATAGAGGAAATCGTAACTAAAAAGCACAAGAGATAAAAGGGTTGAGGGAAGAAAAGGAAGAGGCTATTAGATTAAAATTCCCAGAATAACAGGATTTTCCTTTGTGTTTTCATGGATACAAAATGGTAATATCTCAGTGGTTTTGATTTCTGAATGAAAATGTGTAATCCCTTGGAATTAAAAAAATCTAAATCAATATTCTGCATCAGCTACTATTTGATTCTTTGATCCTAAAATAATTCCTTCATGTTCACTATTTAGTGAATACAAAAATGGAGAGAGAAAGTGGACATGAGGACAACCTGCACAGTGATTTGCTTGATGCTGTTTTAAAGTTTTATTTCTTCTCAATTGCATTATGAATATAAAAAATGCTGTAGTTTAAAGAGGAGGAGAGTTTTTAAGTCAGGTTTTTCTTCCTATGACTCAGTTTTCATACAAAAGGAACTGGAAATACAGGCTTCCTTGGTGGTTTAGACAATAAAGAATCTGCCTGCAATGCAGGAGACCTGGGCTTGATCTCTGGGTGGGAAAGATCCCCTGGAGAAAGGAATGGCTATCCACTCCAGTATTCTTGCCTGGAGAATTCCATGGACAGAGCAGCCTGGTGGCCTGTGGGGTCACAAAGAGTCAGATGTGACTGTGCAACTAACATTTTAACTTTTTGTGGGGCACCTGTAAAGACTTTAATGGATTCTTGGCTCCTAAACCCCCAAAATTCTTTTCCTCTCAATAGACTTGAAATCATTCAAAGATGTGAAGTTAATTAAGATGATGTCTCTTTAACAGTATCCACCCCTAAAACATTTATAGTATGTCAACACTGTGCTAGAAGTTGGAGACCCTCCAGGAACTCATGATACCTATATAGAAGGTACTGTACAAATGATGTGACAGCACAGGATTCCAGAGACCAGATTTGGCTAAGTTTAAGCCTCCACCTTGGGGACAAGATCTTTGAGATGACTCTGAAACTGCATTTCAGCATGAAGAAAAGCTAAACTCATTTTTTAGTGACTGTGTTTTCCAGTTTTACTCTGGTAGGCATACTAATGAAGTGAAAAATAAATTCAACTTTTATAAAAGGAAACTGCTTCCTATTATAAAAACTCATTGACACCTCCTGGTTGTCATGTCTACTATATGGCCTCATGACCTCCATGCTTGCTCCTTCTTTGATAGCAGCTGGCTGTATACATCATGTAATTTCATTATTCCATTTCTTTACCAAATTATATTTCTGCTTCCTATCTTTTAACCCAATAACTGAATATATAAAATCATTATAGAAATTACCTAAAGTAATAGAAAACTTGATACATGAGCACATTTATGGTAGTTCAATTCATGATATAAAAATTAAAAATGTAAATCCCTGATAATATAATTACGTATTATGACACAGTCACACAATGGGATATGTAGCCACTATTTACATTTTAAATTTTATGTAAAAAAGTTTATATGAATCTAAGACACCAATAAAAATATAAAAGATACAGAAAAACATGAACATTAAGAACCACAATTCAGCCTATCAAACTAATAACATTTTTGTATATTTCCAATATTCTCTCCATGAAAATATAAATATATATTTATATATAAATAGAATCCTCTCCTATATAGAGTTCTATATGTATCTTGTACTTTTTCTCTTAATACCATAAGTATATCCTTATCCTTACAACATTCTTGGAAAATATAAGTTTTAATGACTGCATAATATTACATCATGTAGATGCATCATAATTTGACCTTTCATCTATTTTGGGGGGGGAGGACAGCATAAAAATATTTTTGTGAATATCTTGAACACTTATCTGTGTGTGTGTTCTAATGTAGTTCAGAATGCTTGGCCCAGACTCACCACTTTCTGGAGAAACCTAATTGAACATCAGTGCTAATCACAATTATATACCTTATCAGTTCTTCCCTGGGCATGTTTGAAAACACCAGAGTTAACATCTGAACAAAGCTAGCCAAACCAAAGGCTTACCTACTAGCCTATGGTTTGGCCCAGACTAAAAGACTTGTCAGGAGGTAGTAATTGTAAGTTGAGCCAATCATCTCCTTGCCACTCAGAAATCTGGAGACCAGAAAGAAGTTATAAGTTAGTGGTGGGCAAAAAAATTGAAAAAATATATGTATATTCAAGGGTGTGGTGCGATTATAAGCATGCACAGAGTGAGTAAACAGTCAGTCTGTAGAGGAGTGGATAACCAAAGAGAAACAAAAAGAAGTTCTTGAAAGAGTAGCCTCATTGTCTAATGGCTTTCTTAGAGCAAGTTCTTACATTTAAGCTTCTGTCCCTGTGGGTTTTGTTGTTTTGGTGAGATTCAGAAACATAATGTTATATAACACTTTTTGTATGAAATAAGTAGAGCTTTGCTCTTTGCAAATAGGATTTCCCTAATAGTAGGTAACTATTTCCATAGAATATATGCCTAGATATGAAATCACTGTAGGAGAATGAGTAATAATGATTTTAAGGCTTATGATTCACCAAATAGCTTTTCCAAAGTCTATCAATTTACTCTCAACAAAAGCAGTATATAAGTATCAATCATTCTGTACTCACTGAAAATAGCTTTTATAATTTTTGTTAATTTAAAAAATGGTATTTCATTGCTTTAAGGGGCTTCCCAGATGTCGCTAATGGTAAAGAATCCACCTGCCAATGCAGGAGACAAAAAGAGACATGGGTTTGATCTCTGGGTTGGGAAGATCTCCTGGAAAAGGAAATGGCAACCTGCTCCAGTAATCTTGCCTGGAAAATTCCATGGACAGAAGAGCCTGGTGGGCTACAGTCCATGGGGTTGCAAAACGCTGGAGATGACTGAGTGCACATATACACATCGCTTTAATCTGTTGATGTCCTGTGCCATTTTTTAAGCTAGCTGTCCATCTTTTATATTAATTTTATAAATTAAGCTTATAACTACCATAATCATAGCAAATATTTTCCCTGTTGTTTTAACTCCTGTATGTTCTTAACCTGTAGTTTAAAATTTGTTAATGTGGTCAGATTTCTGAGTTCCATTTCATCAAAGTTTAAAAAAGT
Source organism: Bos taurus (assembly GCF_002263795.3). Taxonomy (NCBI): domain Eukaryota; kingdom Metazoa; phylum Chordata; class Mammalia; order Artiodactyla; family Bovidae; genus Bos; species Bos taurus. Next base: position 45,742,356 of record NC_037342.1, on the reverse strand, counting down.
GTGTGTTTTCAACTATATAAAACACACTTCAGTGAATTATAAATAGTTTATGTTTAAAGTGATAGGAAAGTGAAAGTGAAGTCACTCAGTCGTGTCCGACTCTTTGCAGCCCCATGAACTGTAGGCTTCTCCGTCCATGGGATTTTCCAGGCAAGAAGACTGGAGTGGGTTGCCATTTCCTTCTCCAGGGGATCTTCCCAACCCAGGGATCAAACCCGGGTCTCCTGCATTGTAGACAGACGCTTTACCGTCTGAGCCACCAGGGAAGTCTCAAAAGTGGTAGAACCTCCTCTAAAAAAAAGAGAAAGCAAAATCTTGGTCTAATATTGAATACAAATCAGAAGAAATGGATGGGGTTAACTTGTGATTCGTTTTTGATGAAGCAGACTTCATGAAACCATATACAGTTTCATGGAACACAGTTTGAAAACTTGTGCTTTAATCAATACATATTAGATCAACATCTATATGATGTTGGCCATGAGACGAAAGCCTAATTTTATTCTTCTCCAAAGAGTTAAATAATTTTCTCAGCACCACTTACCAAATAATCCTATTCATAAATCTTTTATCATATGTAAAGCATCTAAGCATTGTTATATACACATATGTAATCCACACACTGATTTGTTTTTTAGTTAATAATAACTGAGCATTCTAACCATTTTTTTCAAATGTATCATCAAGTTCTCAATATTTTAACTTCAATATATCATTTATTATGCATTTTCGTCTCTAGTGGCTCAGATGGTAAAGAATCTGCCTGCAATGTGGGAGACCCAGGTTCGATCTCTGGGTTGGGAAGATCCCCTGGAGAAGGAAATGGCAATCCACTCCAGTATTCTTGCCTGGAGAATCCCATGGACAGAGGAGCCTGGCGGGCTACAGTCCATGGGGTTGCAGAGAGTCAGACATGACTGAGCGACCAACACACACACATATCATTTACTATATGTTAGGGCAATCTCATTAATCTTTCTTATAATTGTCTTTGCTCTTCTCAATACCTATTTTTCTTAAACTTTTTTTCAGGAAAAAGAATACCTTTTTCAATTTCAAATCTCATTAGGATTTTGATAAGATCTGAAATAAATCTGTACATTAACATTCCAAGAAAATTATGACTTCTCTATTCAAGTCCCCTTTTATTTTCAATTAAATGTTTTTTCATTATTTTCATTCTACATTTTTGCTATTTGTTCCTTTTAAAGAAAACTTAGTATTACAAGGGCTTTCCTTGTGGCTCAGCTGGTAAAGAATCTGCCTTCAATGTAGAAAAAGAAAGGGAGAAGGAAATGGCAACCCACTCCAGTATTCTTGCCTAGAGAATCCCATGGACAGAGGAGCCTGGTGGGCTGCTGTCCATGGGGTCACACACAGTCGGACAAGACTGAAGCGACTTAGCATGCATGCATGCACTGGAGAAGGAAATGGCAACCCACTCCAGTGTTCTTGCCTGGGGAATCCCAGGGACAGGGGAGCCTGATGGGCTGCCATCTATGGGGTCACACAGAGTCGGACACGACTGAAGTGACTTAGCAGCAGCAGCTTAGCAGCAGCAGCAAAAAAAGAAAATACTTTAAAATACTGTCCTAAGCATCTCTTCTTAAAGCAAATGATTCTTAGTAGGAATTAGAGGAAATTTTAAATGATGCTTGGGATTATTTGGGTTATTTATAGCACTTTTTTCCAGCAGCATTTACTAGGCTTAAAGAGAAGCTTTGATTAAAGCTGTTACAACAAAATGAACAGAATTACAAGGTTTCTCTTCTGCAGTTATTGTAAAGATGTGAATTCTGATTGAACCCCTTGTAATACTCATGGCATTTATAAGTTTTCTCTCCTGTGTGGACTCTCTGATGAATTCGAAGAGCTGAGCTGTGGCTGAAACCCTTACCACACTTAGCACATTGATAAGGCTTCTCTCCTGTGTGGATCCTCTGGTGAATATGAAGATTTGAGCTGTGACTAAAGCCCTTTCCACAGTCATCACATCTATAGGGTTTTTCTCCAGTATGGACTCTCTGATGAATGAGAAGATGTGAACGCTGACTGAACCCTTTACCACACTGTTCACATTTATAGGGTTTCTCTCCAGTATGCACTCTTTGATGAGTGTGAAGTTTTGAACTCTTGCTGAAGCCCTTCCCACATTCATGACAAATATAGGGTTTCTCCCCCGTATGGACCCTCTGATGAATGCGAAGATCTGAGCTGTGACTAAAGTCCTTCCCGCAGTTGTCACATTTGTATGGCTTCTCTCCTGTATGCACTCTCTGATGGATTTGAAGATTTGACCGCTGGGTAAAGCCCTTACCACAGTCACCACATTTATAGGACTTTTCTCCTGTGTGGACTAACTGATGAATTCGAAGATTTGAGCTCTGACTGAAGCCTTTACCACACTCATCACGCTTATATGGTTTCTCTCCGGTGTGGACTCTCTGATGAACATGAAGTACTGAACTCCGACTAAAACTCTTACCACACTGATCACACTTAAAAGGCTTCTCTCCTATGTGAAGTCTCTGGTGAATGTGAAGCAATGAATTTCTACCGAGGTCCTTATCACACTGCAACTTATAGAGTTTCTCTTCCAGGTGGATTCTTTGATCATGGTGAAGCCTGGGGATCTGACTGAAGCTATTACTACACAGGTTACATACATAAGGTGCCTCCCCTGGGTGGGCTCTCTGATGAAAGTGAACACCAAAGCTCTGACTAAGGTTACTGGCAACTTCGTCACATCTGTACAGCTGCTTACCTGTGTGGATTCTTGGATGTCTGTATAGGTCTGATCTCTGAGGGAACCATGTGGGGCTGATGGAGCATGGATAGAACTTTTCTCCAAGTTGATTTCTCTTGTGGAGAACACACTGTGAGTTCCAGTAATAAATTTCTTTACATTTTTTACATCCACAGTATTTCTCTTCCATAGAGCCTTTCAGCAGGTCATTTTGGCATATCTCCCCAATGTACTCTGGAAAGGCTTCCTGTCCTGGGATAGAATGCTGACGTATGAGCTTCTGTTCTTTCTCCAGAGAGAGATTTTTCCTGGATATGCCAACAGGGTATCTGAGTCCTTGAAAACCACATGAATCACTCACATAGATTTTTCTACCATCATCTTCAGAGTGTTTCCTTTCTAAGGACTGACAAGGTATACACTTGGTATATTTTAAGTTCCTGGGACTTTTGCTTTCAAAAGTCAGTTCATAGTTCCCATACCCTGCTACTTGTGTGGGGAGTGTTGACCATTCTTGGTAGTGAGAAAGGTGTTGCTGCTTTAGGGCTTTGGAATCTATACCTTGAACCATTTCCACATAGTTTTTATTTTCATATATTGGAGTGCGGGCAGTCTTCCAGCCTTGCCAGCAGGAAAGATTTTCATGGTCTAAATATCTGAATCTTTCTTCCTGGGGTTTGCAGCTCTCTTTCCAATTTCCTAAAATATAAGCAGATAATCCAGTGGTAAGATGAGAGCTATGTTTAAAAATTTCCAAGTATCTCAGTCAACAAGCCCCAGAATTATAGGAATATATAATTTCTCACAAGTGAGAAAGAAGGGTTATGACTTAGACTGCTCCATATTTGGGTGTGAAATTCATTTGTTTATTCATTCATAGAGGTATTCATTTCACTCATTCATTCAATAAACATACCTTGAGCATCTACTACTTACCAAGTACTGTTAGAAATAAAAAAGAAAGTGATTGGCTGCATGGAAATCATCTTAAAGACTGAGATTCAATTAGATTACTCTATTTGGGAAATTATTATAAGAAATAAAATACCTGTTTCTCTTTTTTGCTCTAAAATAGTGTAGTAGATTGTGTTTAAAAAAAAAAACTCTGCTTATTTACATTTTTGGGTGTTCCTCTTACATACTGACTCTATAATTTGCTTTGGCCACTGGGACAAAAGTGAGACAAACAGAAATCTGTAAAGTACTTGTACGTTGGGGTTGGTCTCTTTTGCTGGTTTTGATAGTCCTGTGATCACAAAATGAACCTGGGCTGACCTCCTTGAAGAGAGACATATGGTCAACACATGGCCATTATAACACTGATACTGACCAACTGCCAGACATGTGAGTCAGGCTATTCAGCCTTATTTTAGACCATCTAGCCCCAATCAAGTCACTCCTGATAGAAGATCCATGTAACCAATTGGAATCATGAAACATAACAAAGTTTTAAGTTACTAAATTTAGGGTAGTTTGTTATATAGCAAAAGCTAACTCCTACAAATAGAACATGAAGCGAGAACAAATTTAGGACTGCACAAAATTATAGGTGGAAATCTGTGCTTTATGTGTAATCCAGAAAATATTCACAAATAATCACAGACACCTATTAATTACATAGCTAAAATGTTTTGGAAGATAACTTGTTTTCTTTATCTGTTATTTTTCATGTGATTTAAGACCCATTTTTGAGAATCTCTTTTACCTCAATACAGCAATCAGAAAGAACCAAAATACTCAACAAAACAGGTCCCAGAAAAAAACTAACCTTATTCCCTAAGAGTTGGGAAAACTTTACCTACTAACATGACATTTGTGTAATTCTCCCACATGACCTCTCTGTAGAGCTTTTTCTGAGAAGAATCCAAGAATTTCCACTCCTCCCAAGTAAAAATAACAGTCACATCTTCAAATGTTACTGCCATCTGGTCGAAGATTAGCTTTCCAGGAAGAAGCAATCTAAATAAGAAGATGGACAAGGAAAAAACATTCAGCATGTAGCATAGTGGTAAACCAAAAAGAAGTAACTCTAATAATGAAGAAAAGCAAGAAAAGTAAGAAGAGACATAGGTCAAGTGGTTAAATAATGTATACAATCACTGAATACCATCACCATCATAAGAAACATTTATATATATACCATTCGCCTGCTAACCACTGGGCCAGGTAAGTGCTTCACATATATCTCAAGTAATCCTCATAGTGATCCTTTCTTGCAGATACTATTATTACCCCCATTTACACATTAGTAAATAATGGTTGAAAAAGATTAATTCCCAAGATCATGAACCTGGAGGTATTGCAGCTAGGATCCAGGTCTACACACTTTGAAAAAGAACTGTGTGCCAACTAACAATATCGCTTCATGATTGGTCATTTTAGACATTATCTATTTACTTCCTACCTCTACTTTTCATCCTCCTATAGCATTATTGCTAATTTTCTGGTTAAATCAGTAAGCAGCACTTGTATAATTTTGAATATGATTATATACTTTTGGGGGGATTACCTGTTTAATTTTCACTTGATAAGTTTACTGTCCTCAGATTCTTGATTTATTTAAAAGGCTTTATATAATCTTTTTTTTTCAGGTGTCTCATTCCCTTACCCACCCCTTTTATTCTGGAAAGTCTATCTTCCTGCTCCAGTCAGGGCCTGCTACTCTTTAGTGCTCCATTATCAAAATCACACGACTCTTCCTCTTTTGTGATTTACTCCATTAATTGGGAGGCGCATAACAACGTGAGTTCAATCAAGCCTGTGAACATTACACTTTTTAGCCCCTGAAAAAAGCAAAGGTGAGAAACAGGTGAGGTTTTCTTTAAAGGAGAATCTCCAAACATAGTTACTAGGAAAGATACTCAAGAATCATTTGAATCACTGTATACCTGAAGTCTTTCTGTCCCTCACAAGTGGCTGAGTATAGAATTCTAGAGTGAAAATATTTTTCCTTAAAACTGTTTCACTGTTTTATAAGCTTTTACTGTTGCCAAGACTGATTTAAAAAAAAAAAAAAAAAAAACTGTAATTCCTTTGTAGGCAACTTTTTCTTTCCTCTCTGGAAATATTTTAGGGTGGTCTTTAATGTCTGGCCTTCTGCCCCAAATGATGTATGGATTTGAGCTTCTCCAAAGTTCACAGGGCTCATCAGTTCCTTTCTTGTCTGTATTACTCTGCTGTACTCTGGGATGTAACATCTTTAGCCCTAAATGGCTCTTATCACTATTCCTGTTGCCATCCAGGTTTTTGTTGAAATTTCTCATTTGCTGCTGGCTCTTCAGTTTCATCATTGTAAGTTCATAAATTTTTTGGTTTATTATTATTATACAGTTTTAGAAAGTTGAAGAAACATGAATAAATGCATGTTTTCTGTCTAAAAATAATTATTTTAGTAGAACAGATCATAAGTTGGTTATGTAACAAATTCATTTTATTTCTTTGATGACATATTCTTAATTGTAAAGTTAAATTTAAAATGTTCAATAAATATTAAGAATAAAAGAAATAGATACTTTTAAGGAGATTACAATAAAATGAAGAAAACTAAACTGTCATCATCATAAAATTATAATCATAGCAGCAGCTAAATATTATCTAGCAGTTAGGAGCAGTTATGTGAAATAGGCTATGTTATCTCATTTATCATCACAACAATCCAGTAAGGTATTATTATCAACACTAAAGGAAAGAGGAATCTAAAATTCAGCAAGATTAAGTAACTATTACAAGGTCCTGTAGTTACAAAGTAGTGGTTTTTTAACACAGGCCTACTGCTGCTTTACCTCCTAAGCAAAAGTGAGAGAAGTTAAAAACAACTTGTGAAGGGTGGTAAATCAAAATTTCCACATATAACCATATGATGTTAATATAGAAGGACAAAAGGAAGATATACTGAAATATTGAAGGATTCAAAATATACCACCCAGATACCATTTTCCAAATAAACTAAATAAAAACCCATGCCTCAAAAGTGAAACATTAATCACAAATATGAATTCAAGAATGAAAAAATACAGTGCTTTTTATTTTTTAAATGTTTATAAATGCTAAAAATTTTAAAGACAGCAAGTCTACTTAACACATACAAATTGGGATTCTCAGAAACTGACAAACTGGTGTCAGTATGAAAAATAAATGAACTCACTGGTCCTTCACTTTTTAAAAAGTACAGCATATAAAGACCAGTCTGCTGTTACTGGTTTTGATTGTCATTTTAAGAAAGATTTAAGAATTTATTTTTAACATATACTAGAGATAAAGAGTCTAGTATCTTTTACTGAAAGTAAGTTCATAAAAATTGTAACAATGCTAAAGTAATGTAAGTAAAAATTAAGTCTACCCTCCACAAATAACTTATGAAATAACCACTATTATTTTCATTGTGTCCTTTCTGACCTTATTTTCATACATACCCCACTAATGTTTTTTTCATAACAAAGAAATCATAATTCTGCAGTTTGCTTTTTCAGGTAATGTGTAGTGTACAACTTCCCATTTCAGTACATATAGGCCTGTGTTATTTGTGGTGATTTTTAAGTATGTCCAAAATTATTTGATTTTGTCCAAAAATTATTTGCTATGCTTCCCTTCAAAAGGTGGAGCCTAAATCCCCACCTCCTTGAATGTGTCCTGGTCTTAGGGACTTAGTTCTGATGAATAGAAAAAAATGCAGAAGGGGAAGCCATGGTGTGCAACTTTTAAGACTAGCCCATAAAAGGCACTACATCTTCCTCCTTGTGCATCCCTGATAGCTCAGGTGGTAAAGAATCCGCCTGCAGTGCAGGAGACCCCAGTTCAGTTCCTGGATTGGGAAGATTCCCTGGAGAAGAGAAAGGCTATCCACTCCAGTATTCTGGCCTAGAGAATTCCATGGACTGTATAGTCCATGGGGTCGCAGAGTCGGACATGACTGAGTGACTTTCACTTTTCTTCCTCCTTGTTTTTTTCTTGGATCAATTACTCTGGGAGAAGCTACCTAAAATACCGTGAGAATACTCAGGCAGTCCTGTGGAGAGGCCCATGTGGTGAGGAATTGAGGCCTTCTGTCCTCAGTGAGAAATGAGGTATCTGCCAATAGCTATGTGAGAACCATCTTAGAATTGGATCCTCTAGCCCCAGTGAAGGCTTCCAATGAACTGTAGTCCTGCTGCCGGCTTGACTGCAAGCTCATGAGAAACCCTGAGCCAGAACCACATTGCTATGCTCCCAGATTCCTGACTCAGAAACTGAGTAAGATAATAAATGTTTGTCATTTTAAAAAGCTTCTACATATAATTTGTTATGCAGAAATACATGGTTAATGCATTGTTGTAAAAGTTGCATAGCATTTCATGTTATAATGTTCTTTTTTTTAAAATATAAGTTTATTTATTTTAATTGGAGGTTAATTACTTTACAATATTGTATTGGTTTTGCCATACATCAACATGAATCCACCACGGGTATACACGTGTTCCCCATCCTGAACCTAAAATTTAACTGTTCCCATACTAATGGACATTGAGATAATTTCCACTTTTCTGGCTATCATAATATGGTAGTAAACAACTCTTAAATACATCATGGAACACTCACTTGAACCACAAGGCATGTGTATTTCAGTTTACCAAAAACAGTATAAGACTCCTCTTGAAAATACTTTAAAAAATATGTTGAAACACTTTCCTCCACTAGAAAAGTTAAAAGCTGAATACCTACATTCAAAATTAGTAGGTAGAAGTCTATAGAGGAAAAAAATGAATTATATAAAAGGATAAATTAAGATGGCAAGTAAAATTCTTAATAGACAAAAGGATACTAAAATAGTTTTAAAATATAGAGGCATACGGCGTAGAAGAGACACACATGACAAGACAGGATAATCTAACAGAAAATTGTAGACCAAAATAAAGTAGGCTTTGCAGTATTAATATTACATGAAGTAAAATCAAAGGGAAAAGATTACATTAAAATCATTTAATGAGAAATGAAATGACTGCCCTTCGAGTACCATCAACCAGAATTAAAATTTTGTCAGAATTTCTCCAACTTTATATTGGTAACAACTGAGTATAGAAAATTTCAAACAGTCATGAGTAATAAAGAGGACAATAAAATGACATCCCATATAACCACTCAATAATTACCAACGTTTTATGAATCTTGTTTTAATCCTCTGCTTCCCCTATTACTATTATTGTTGTTATTATTATTGGCTGGAGTATTTTAAAGAAAATCCCAAATATAAGGTCATTTCACATGTAATTATTTCAGGAATAGTCCAATATGTATCTTTCATTAACTGATAGGGACTTTAAAAAATGTAATTGCCTAACAAGATTACTATTCTATTACATAATATCATCTAACACTCACTTCATATTTAATTTTTCTAATGTAAAAGTATTTGTTAGTTGAATTGTCTAAGTCAGGATCCAAAAATGGTCAATTTGTATTTGGTTACTGTGTTTCTTAAATCTTTCTTGTTCTGTAAGTCACCTCCTACCTTTTAAAAAAAATTTATCACACCATTGATTTGTTAAAGAAACCCAGACATTTATCCTGTAAAACAATGGTTTTCAAACTTTATTAAGCATTGGAATCACCTGGAGAACTTGCTAAAACACAGTTTCCTGGGTATCATCCTCAGAGATTCTGATTTATTAGGTCCTAGATAGGAGTCAAGATTCATTTGTAATAAATTCCCATGTGATGACAGTGCTGCTGTTCCAGGGACCACAGTTTATAAATAGCACTTCTACAGAACATCCACATGTTTGGCTAATTTGGCTAATTGTTTCCTTGTGGTGTTTGAACTTGTTCTTTATTCCATTCCTGGTACTTGGTCCTTTTATTCCAGAAGCCTGTGAAGACTAAAGTTCTTTTTTTTTCTTTCTAGAAAGAATACACTTTCCAGAAGTATATTCTGGAAAGTGTATTCTGTAGTGTATTTCTGTTATACACTTCCTGTTACAATACTTGAGGGCTGCTAAATTTACTAAGTAGTGGGTTCAGGTGCTTTCAAGTTCCGACCTTCATTCTAATGTTTCCCATCAATCTTTCACTTAAAGTTTTGCAAGTAAATGATGATCATTTCTTAGATATGTCATTAAACATTGTAAATTGATTTCCTAATTCTCTCACTTGTACACATATAAGCTATAATTCTTCTAAAGAAGTCCCCATCACAAATTTTCTGGTTACCCTGAAATGTAGTCCAATCAAAAAAGTTAGGATAAATATTTATTTCCCAAACTATCCCCTTAAGAAAATTAATTTGCAGAGTAGTTAGATGGTAGATTGGGGCAAAGTAACCACCAAATGTGACTAGTATGATTTGAATTGTTTTGCTTTTAAGCATTTTTATGAATTCATTGATTTTTACATATTTGATGTGTTTCGGTCAAATTGCAGTCATTTTACTTTTAGATATTCAAACCTCTCTTATCTTAGGCTAGTGGGAATTCTTTCAGGTTGGCCTCAAGTTCTTGTGACATGACCATTTCTAGTGTTTGAAAACATCCTTACTTTCTTGCACAAGTGATTGAGTTTTGTTGCTTTTCCAGTACCAACCAAGATTCACCATTTCTCCAAAGTGTTTGAAAATCTCAGTTTTTTCTTTTCTATATAAATGAACCTCCCCAACAATATGTAAACTTGACAGCCCTCTTGTCTTCCCATCCATAAACATAGTTATCTCTCCAATAATTAAATTTTTCTTTAAAGGTCCTTTTCAAGATGTTAAAATTATTCTCTAAGTATCTGAAATTTTGATTCCTTATAATTTTGTCAGGTTTTGCTATATATAATTTGAAACACATTCTTAGCTACATGTTTTGTTCATGATTAATACATCTAACCTTTTTCATGGCATTACTTTAGCTAGGTCTCCAGTAAATAGCACAGAGCAAGATCATGTTTTTCATCAACTCTCTATGACTCAGTTTTTTTATAGGTAAGTTTTATCCATGTTCATTTATTGTGATTACTAATATATTTGGACTTATTTCTAAAATCTTATTATTTAAAAAAATTCTTCCATCCATTCCTGTCTTTAGTTTTTATTTTTTCATTTCCTCCCATTTTGTCCTCTATGATTTTGATTCCATACATATATTAGTAATTTATATTCTTTAAGAGTCAACCTAAATATGCTTTAAACATATACACTTACCTATTTTTCTAGTAAGTCATTTAAGAAAAGAAACAAATCCAGGAAAGGCTGCATGAGATATAATAAGGAAAGATGATCAAATGCCTTGGTAAAGTTTATTGTTATCATAAAACAAGTAAAAACCATAAAACAAAATCTAAGAACAAAAAAGGAAAAAGAGAGCACATCTACACCTACCCTACAGTTCTTGACAATACGAGCACTGATGAGTGGGAGATAAGAGAAAAGGGACGTGGTGGTGGGGGTTTAATCACTCAGTTGTGTCCAACTCTTTGCGACCCATGGACTGCAGCCTGCCAGGCTCCTCTGTCCATGGGATTCTCCAGGCAAAAACACTGGAGTGGGCTGCCGTTTGCTTCTCCAAAAGGGACATGAGAGTGTGCCAAAGTACTTGTCTGTTTAGAAAAATGACTTAGATATAAGTTTAAGAAGTCAATAGGAGTAAATAAAAGTCAACATGGGTTTTAAGAGCAATTACCAGAAGAACCATAGTAGAATCTATAAAAAATAAAGCAAGAACAGAAGACAGCCTGTTTCAAAGGAAAACAGAAAAGAGGAAAGGCATACGATAGTAAAAATAATAGTATAGCTCAATCTCACAGATTAAAAGACACAGATTTGTAGGTTAAAAAAAATAAAATTCAATATGTGGTTTAGAAGAGATACACTAAAAAGAAAAAACATGGGAATAAAGGGATGGAAAAACATATTCCACACAAATATGAACCAAAAGAAAGTTTTAATAACTAATTTCAGCTGAGATAAAATTTATAGCAAAAAATTTGTAACTGTGTATGGCAATAGATGTTAACTAGACATTGTGATCATTTTACAACATATACAAATGTAGAATCATTATGTTGTATACCTGAAACTAATATAAAGTTATATGTAAACTATATCACAATAAAAAAATGTATGGCAAAAATACCATAAGGAACAGAAATATAGGTTTTTATATATTAGTAACCCTGGAGAAGGGAACAGCTACCCACTCCAGTATTCTGGCCTTGAGAATTCCAGAGACTGTATAGTTCATGGGGTCACAAAGAGTCAGACACGACTGAGCGATTTTCACTTTCACTTTCACTTTCACTTTCAAATAAATAGTAAGAAAATATCCAAAATAGTTAAATTGCATCCACAAATAAAATTTCAAAATGTATGAAGTAACAATTATCGTAAGTTCAAGGAGATATATACATCATTGATGGTAATTATGGATATTAATACACTCCTCAGAAAATGATAGATCAAGCAAAACCAAAGAACTCAATATAAAGACTAGACAGTACACTACGCTAGTTATTTTATCTGTGTTGAACTCTACTTCTGAAACACTAAAAACACATTTTCATGCACCTACAATACTGTTACAAGATTGGCCATGTAGTGGTCCATTAAAGAAATCTAAATAAACTCCAAAGGATTAATATAATGCAAAATACATTCTTTACATAGAATGTAATAAAATTAGGAACTATTAACAATAAAAAACCAAGTAACATATTAAATAGCCCTTAAAAGGAAAACATAATGATAAGAAAAATTTGAATTGAATAATAATAATTACATATCAACTTTTCAAGATTCAAATAAAAAAGTACTTAAAGGAAATAAGAATGGCTACATATAATCAACCTAAGTATTCAACTCAAAAACTTAGAAAACAGAAACCCTCCCACTTTAAAAAAATAAGCAAACTTTAGAAATGGAGAATAAAGCTGAGAGTCAAAGGTACAATAAACAGATGATGAGAAAATCCATAAAGTCAAAAGATACTCTTAAAAATTTAAGAAGTCAATTCTTTATGTCTGTTTCTCCACTGCTGCTTTGCTTTGTTATGGACATGGGGAGAGGGCAGCAGAGGGTGAGATGTATGGAGAGAGTAACACTGAAACTTACATTACCATATATAAAATAGATAACCAAAGGGAATTTGCTGTGTGGCTTAGGAAACTCAAACAGGGGCTCTGTGTCAACCTAGAGGGGTGGGATGGGGAGGGAGATAGGGGGAGGCTCAAAAGGGAGGGGGTATAACGTATACCTGTGGCTGATTCATGCTGAGGTTTGACAGAAAACAACAAAATTCTGTAAAGCAATTATCCTTCAATTAAAAAAATAAATTTTTAAAAATTTAAGAAGTCAGATCTCTGCAAGTTTGATTTTCTTAAAAAGATGATTACAAACAAAATAAAAGACAAAATGAGGAAATAACCACAGGTATAAGCTTTTAAATAAGACAAGGGCATTATGAACTGTCTGCAAATACACTTGAACATCTATATAAAAGGACAAATTCCTAGTAAAGTACACAATGCCAATATAAAATGCCAAAATAGATTTTAAGAGTAATATATAATTATAGACCAGTAAGTATTAAGGAAACTGAAATGGCAGCCAGGGTTCTTTCTCTCTTCCCAAAAATCACAGGCCCAAAGAGTTTTATAGTTGAGTTCTAGCAAATGTTTAAATACTATTACAATCAAATTATTTTAGAAAATAGAAAGTGAAAATTATTGACTCATTATATGGTCAGTGTAATCTTGATTACAAGACCTGATAAGAACAATACAAAAGAATAAAACTATAGGCCCATTTTTAAGTTTGATAAATATGTAGAAAGTCCTAAATAGATATTAGCTAACTTAATTCAGAAATATATGAAAACTGTGCATCATGATAAAGCATAATTTATAACAGGAATGGAGAACACTTCAACATGAAAAATTAATCAACATAATTCACTCTAGTAATAGACTACATAAGAAAACCATGATTATCTCAACTGATGCAGAAAAATTGTGTACTAAAGATAATAATTTTTACCACCTATATGTCCTAAAAAAACTTTTAGCTAACTAGAAATAAAAAGAAACTACCTAAATCCGTAAAGATTATATACTAAGAATCCACATCAAACAATAAGCTTAATGGAGAAATTGTATATGTAGTCCTTTTATGATGGTACAAGATAAGGATATACACCATCACCACTGCTTTCAAAATAGTACCAAGGGTTCTGACAAATACTAGAAGAAAAAGAGATAAGCATAAGGATTAGAAGAAAAAACATAAAATGTCATTATCTGCATATATTATGGTCATTTACCTAGGAAAACAAAAGTATATGGATAAACCATAAATTAATGAGCAAGCTCAGCAAAATTACCAGACAAGATAAAGCAAAAGCATCATGATAGCAGCAATCAATTCCAGGAAATAAGATATCATTCACAACAGCCAAAAAAAAGCTAACTTATAAAAGTTTTATCTTTGACGACAACTTTCAGATTCCAATGAAGTAGTAAAAAGATTATCTGAATAAAAGAAGAAGCATGCCTGCATGTTCTTGGATGTGATGACTCAAATTCATATACCTCCAGTCAAATTTCTAGCTGGATTTTTTGAGGAATATACTTTTTCCCCTAAAATTTATAGGGAGGGAAAATAAGTCTATAAAGACTTAAGTAAACCAAGGAACACTTGTCCTCCCAAATATCAACATATCAACAAACAGCAGCAGTAAAATCAGAATAGGCCAGTAGAATGGAATTGAGGATTCAGAGAGTAAGGAATGTACTTGTTTATATATGAAAACTTATTAACAATAAAGATGGTATTAAAAAGCAAATAAGGAAGAATAGATTACTTATATTAGATAGTGGTAAAACTGATTATATGAGAAAAAATAAAGTTGGATTCCAACTTGATAGCATATACAATGAGAACACTAGATGGGTTAAACATTTAAATTTTAACGTTACAAAGTCAGTAAAATAAAGTGTTGGAATTGAGAAACATTTACCACTGTTAAATGAATCCAAGGGCCAGTTCTTTGTGAGAAAAATATTAACAGGAAAATATATCAATCCCTGACTAGCAACAACAAAAAAAAAGCAAAAGGGGTGGGCATAAACAAAAAAGTTAGAAATGAGATTAGTGAAAAAACAATAGATAAAAGTTTAACTGAATATTAGGTGGGCACTTTCCATAATTCTATAGAAAATAAATCTGAAAATCTGGATGGGAATTTATCTTCTCCTGGAAACCTTTTGATATGGCCCCAAGAAAAGGGAAAAGCCATGAACAGATCAGATATTTTGAAACAAATTGGTTAAGTTATTGAAGACGTGACTTTCACAATAACAACCCAAAAGTTTCCTTAAATAAATTCTTTCAAATTTTCAAAGAGCAGATTATATGATTCTATTAAATTATTCCAAGGTATATAAAAAATTAGCAAAATTTTAATAAACTCAAGAAAAGAGATGGCAACAGTCACAAGACCATAGATTTATATTACTAATGAATACGGACAAGCTTCAGAAGTAAATAAAGTAAAATATAAGGTCAATAAAATTCAGCAACACCTGTATTTATAATCTACTGCCACATAACTAGTTACTTCAAAATTGAGTGGCTTAAAACAGTGATTATTATCTTTCATGGTTTCTCTAGGTCAGACATTCAAGGGAGGCTTGGCTGGGCAGTTCTGATTTGGACCTCTCAGGAGATTCTGTGGAGTTGTCAGCTAGCTCTGCAGTCATCCATAGGCTTGAAGGATTCATTCTCAGGGTGGCTGTCTCAGTTTCTTTCTACTTGGTCCTTTCTTGTGGCCTGAGCTACCTCTCAACATGGTGGCAAGTTTCTTGAGTGAGACGGGCAAGCAAAAGTTGCATCCTTTTAATGACTTAGCATGGGAAGTCACATAGCACCACTTCTGCTGTTGTGGTTTTCTCCATTGTTCTTCAGTGTTCTCCAATTGTTCTCCAATGTTGTTCTCCATTGGCTGAGGCACACACTCACCCCAGCCAGATTTGAGAGGAGGGGTCATAGATCCCATCTTTTGGTCAGAAGCGTGAAAGTCATATTGTAGAAAGAGCATGAAGGATAGGATAAATTATAGGTATGGCCATCTTTGGAAAATGTAATCTGGTACAATACCAAAGTATATTATAGCATGATGAAATGGTGGCTCATTCAAAAAAAGCAAAGGAAGGTTCATAAGAGAAAATCTATTAGTTATAAGCCATAATCATAATGTCAAATAAGAAAAGCCATATAATTATTTTAATCAATGCCCAAAGGGTATCTCTTAAAGTTCAACATTGGTCCTTCATTTAAAGCTACAAACAAAGCAAGTTACCAAAACAAAGACGTGCAAAAACAGTTCAAATCCAAAGGTAAAACAATAAAGGCATTCCCATTAAAATTGGAAACAAGGATACTACAAATTCACTATTTTACAGCCATTAATATGAAAGTATTTACTAGTGCAAGCAGACAAAATTATCTGTAGAGGGTGTGATTGTTTTTTTCTGGGAAGTCCAAGAAAATCAACTGAAAATTATGAGCAATTGTAAGGGAGTTCAACATCCTAGAAATTCCACTACAAGGTTTGTATCCTAAAGAAACTTACATATGAATACCAGAGGATATGTGTAAGAGCATTTAGAGTATGACTGCTGTAGTAGCAAAAACACTGGAAATAATCCAGAAGGCACAATTTATGTTGGATAAATAAGCTGTTTTTTTATACTGTGAAATAGTACACAGCAGTGAAAATAAACTACAGTTACATGAATCAACATGGTTGCACTATAAAAATCTAACGTTATGCTAAAGTAGCCATTCACAAAATATATACAGTGATTCCATTTATCTAATGTTAAAAATAGGCAAAACTAAACAGTTTCGTTTAGCGATACAGACATAGGTAGTTAAAACTACACACACACACAAAAGCTGGGGAATGCCAAACACAACATTTAAGATATCAGTTGCCTCTAGGAGAAGGAAGAGTGAAGTTGCGGGCTTATCAGGGGGCTTTTAAAAGTATTTGCTGGTCTATATGGTGGGTACCCATGCTATCATTGTATTTTAAATTGCACATATATGTTTCCATATATTCTTTGTATTTTTTTCTCACACCAAAATAAATACCTGATAGGTTTAAGAGTTAAATTGTAAAAATACTTGAAACCATAAGAAATAATTGAGGAAAAGTAATTATGTACTATTAGACTTGGAATGAAGAACTTTCAAAGTATAAAACTATACATATAAATAAAAAGAAATAAGATTCACTTTATGCAAATTTAAGTTATATAAACAAAGTCCTTAAAAGTAAAAGACAGATAACTTAGAGTAATGCTTATAGCATACGACAAATGGTTGCTGCATTTTACATACAAAGTACACCTTTTATCATATGGAAAAAAAAATCAATAGGAAAAAAGGTAATGTATGTCCAGTGGTTTTATCAAAGAAGGAATCCAAATGATCAAGAAGTATATGTTTAAAATGATCAATCTTAATAAAGACTGAAAAGATGCAATTCAAGGCTAAATTTTAAAAATAATATTCAATGCTGGTAAAGGTTCAACAACACAAGATCTTTCATTATATGGTTGTACCGGTTAGTTTATGCAATATTTCTAAAAAAGAACTTAAGTTTTTTAAAAGCCTAAAACATGTTTGTATTCTTTGACTCTATTATCTTATTTCCTAGAACATATCCTGAAGAAATAGAAATACACTTGATAAATTATAAGAATATTTATTGGAAGTTGCTTATAATAGCAAAATATTGGGAAATACTTAAGTTTTTCCCAATAAAAGAAAATTTCAATAAAGCATGATATACACTTGGAATGAAAGATTATATAGCCATTAAAACTCATGCTACCAAAACATACTTGGAAAAATGTCCACTTCATATGTTAAATGAAAAAATGAAACATATAACAGCCATTCACATATTCAACAGCTATTCATTGAGTGCTTACTAATATGCCAGGCATTGTTCTAGATACTGGGAACATTCTCTGCCCTCATGGAGCCTATCTATCATGATTCGAACTTTTTTATATATACTTATCTTTCCATGTGCATGTGTGCTAAGTCACTTCAGTCGTGTCTATTTGTGACGCTATGGACTGATCCTGCCAAACTCCTCTGTCCATGGGATTCTCCTGGCAAGACCCCTCCAGGGGATCATCCTGACGCAGGGATCAAAACTGCGGTTCCTGCAGCTCCTGTATTTCAGGCGAATTCTTTACCACTGAGCCACCAGGGAAGCCCCTCATATTCTGCCGGAGACTAAATGATGGTCTTCTTGCTGGAATGATATCTTCCAATTCATAATAATAATTCAAATTTGAGTACCTGCTCCTGTCTTTTACTTAAAATTGCCATTCATTCCAGCACCGTTTAACATATGGTAACTTTAGAAATTCTTGTTAACCTCATGTGGTTTATTTGCCCAAGGTTAAGGAAATACCCGAGAAGGCGATGGCACCCCACTCTAGTACTTTTGCCTGGAAAATCCCATGGACGAGGAGCCTGGTGGGCTGCAGTCCATGGGGTCGCTAAGAGTCGGACACACTGAGCGACTTCACTTTCACTTTTCACTTTCCTGCATTGGAGAAGGAAATGGCAACGCACTCCAGTGTTCTTGCCTGGAGAATCCCAGGGACGGGGGAGCCTGGTGGGCTGCCGTCTATGGGGTCGCACAGAGTCGGACACGACTGAAGCGACTTAGCAGCAGCAGTAGCAAGGAAATACATTCTGACATTTATTTATCTCAGAGTATCAAAGGCAGTATGAATTATATAGTAGACCTGAATGGTTGGCTGGCTCAATGAGTAAATGTTAAGAAAAGACCCTGGGCGGGAGGCAGGGGCTTGCTGTGTAGGAGGCTTGAAAGCTTCCCAGGCGAACGAGGAACAAGTTCTACTCAGTCTGGTCCGTCCATCCCTGCTGCCACTTCTTCTCCTGCTATCCATGGAAAAGTCAGGGGAATTTTATAAATAAGAGAAGACAGTCCTACTCACCCAGGATCAGACTGTGAGGGAAAGAGTGACCATTCTTTCCTCCTTTGTGCTCCTTTTCTAGGGAAGTGTGGAGTGTTGAGAAGGCTGAGCTGAGAGAGGAGAGAGGAGGAATGAAAGACTGGCATGACTTGAAATTCCCAAACTCACTACAATCCCCATGCACTAAGATTTGAGTGTGACCCCCAAAACTCCCAGAAAGATGTCAGAAAGAGCCCAAGAACAGAAAGGAGACTTATATTAACTTACACTCAGGACGTCATTTATGAATATCTAGAAAAGTACAGTTCTAGCCTGGGCATGAAAACATAGAATTTGATCTCAAAGTTTAGTCTCTCCAGGAATACAGATGCTTTCCATGTAATTTAACCTCTCTGAGCATCAAAATTTGCCGAGTTTACGATTAACAAGAAAAATAAAAACAATTGGAATAACAGCACACTTAAAAAGCTTCTTTCTAAAAGTATTTTTAAAATTTTGTTCAGTCAGTTAAGTAGAAAGGTTAATTCCATCACCCTCTCCCGCCCCACTTCTTACAACATAAATATTGGATTTACTATTAGATCAGAGTAGAGAGTCTCAGCAGAAGATCCCAGATCTAGGGCTTCCACGATGTGATGATAATCCCACCAACCACTTGTAGAACTCTGAAAAAGACCAAACTTCTAAACCTTCTAGGACCTCACTTTCCTCACCTGTAAAATGGGGGCATTAGTCTTTGACACTCTGGTCCTCCCTTGCTGATCACAGGTCCCTGGAGAAAATGATAAACAGTTAAGAGCCCTCCTTCTCTAGAGAGAAAACTGATTCATGGTGTTCCAGGAGCAGGACAGGTTTGCACTCCCCTCTAGGCACCAAGGGCCGCCAGAGTTTGTAAATCTGAAGCTCCGGGTTCAGACATACAAACTGTTCTTGCAGAGCAGGATCCACAGGGCCTCCGCTCCTGCCGCGGAGACACGGGCGGCCTCCGTTCCGCATCCAGACCTCCGTCTCAGCACTCGCAGCCCCGAACACCCCGGCCCGAGGATCCAAGTTGCCTCTGCCTCCTCTCTCCTTCCCCTTCAGTTTTAACTTGGGGAGGGCGGTTGTGAAGGACCTACCTACACTGGAGTCCGAGATTTCTAAGCCTGAACGACTTCTCGACACCTGGCCCTCTCTCTTCCGCCACAGCTCTTCTCGTCCTTGTCTGCTTCTGGTTCGGTGCTCCTGAGAGTCCGCGTCACCTACGGAGCCTCTGGAGAGGAACAGGGACCAACTCAAATACTCCGTCCAAACAATGTCTGCCACCCTGTTTGACCAAAACCAAAGCCTCAGGCCTGGGACTGGACACTCAGAACGTTCCCATGGAGACGGGAGGGGGCGGGGCAGGAAAGGAGCGCGCCGGAGGACGTGTCTCCTGATTGGCCAGAAAGATCGGAGCGGCGGCATAGTCTTAAACCACCAGTGTTCTAGGGCGGGAGGACCGTGCACTACTGAATGCACTTTGAACCGAGGATGGGCTTGAGCCATCTAAGATATTACTAACGTTAATGGACAATTCTAGGAGGTTTTTTTAGGACCCCTGGGAAGCGGGGCAGGGCTGAGGATTCTGGGAAATAGTCACCCTGGGGGGCGAGGGGTGGTAGCGCTTGCTGTCCGCGCATCCAGCGAAATGGGCACCCCACTAGCCTTGGTTGTAGCATCCTCCCCAAATTCGAGTTACAGAGCCGCGAAGAGGGCTTTTCAATTTTCTGTTTATGGTTGCCGGAACCCGCTTCTCTCCTGCTAACTCGTTGGTCGGGTTGGGCTTTTCTCCGTCTTCTCTTCCTGCTAAGTCTTAGGCTTCTCTGGTATCATCGTGTTCTCTCACCTGGATTCAGTCTTTTACTGCCTCAGTCGTGTCCGATTCTTTGCGACCCCGTGGACTGCAGCACGCCAGGCTCCCCTGTCCATCACCAACCCCTGGAACCTGCTTAAACACATGTCCATCGAGTCTGTGCTGCCATCCATCCAACCATCTCATCCCCTGTCCTGCCTTTTCCCTCCTGCCTTCAATCTTTCTCAGCATCAGGGTCTTTTCCAGTCAGTCAGATTTTTTGCATCACGTGGCCAAAGTACTGGAATTCCAGCTTCAGCATCAGTCCTTCGAATGAATATTCAGGACTAGTTTCCTTTAGGATTGACTGGTTTGATCTCCTTGCATCCAAGGGACTCTCAAGAGTCTTCTCCATCAGTGTGGAGATTCCTTAAAAAACTGAACATAGAACTGCCATACGACCCAGCAATCCCACAGCTGGGCATACACACCAAGGAAACCAGAATTGAAAGAGACATGTGTACCCCAAAGTTCATCGCAGCACTGTTTACAATAGCTAGGACATGGAAGCAACCTAGATGTCCATCGGAAGACAAATGGATAAGAAAGCTGTGGTACATATACACGATGGAGTATTACTCAGCTATTAAAAAGAATGCATTTGAATCAGTTCTAATGAGGTGGATGAAACTGGAGCCTATTATACAGAGTGAAGTAAGTCAGTAAGAAAAACACCAATACAGTATATTAACGCATATATATGGAATTTAGAAAGATGGTAATGATGACCCTATATGCAAGATAGCAAAAGAGACACAGATATAAAGAACAGACTGTTGCACTCTGGAAGAAGGCGAGGATGGGATGATTTGAGAGAATAGCATTGAAACATGTTTATTACCATATGTGAAATAGATTGCCAATCCATTGTTGATGCATGAGTCAGGGCACTCAGGGCCACTGTACTGAGATGACCCTGAGGGATGGGATAGGGAGGAAGGTGGGAGGGGGTTTCAGGATGGGGAACACACATACACCTGTGGCTGATTCGTGTAAATGTATGGCTAAAGCCACTACAATATTGTAAAGTAATTGGCCTCCAACTAAAATAAATAAATTAATTAATTTTTAAAAAAGAGCCTTTTCCAACACCACAGGTCAAAAGCATCAATTCCTTGGTACTAAGCTTTCGTCTAGTCCAACTCTCACATCCATACATGACTACTGGAAAAACCATAGCTTTTACTAGATGGACTTTCGTTGGCAAAGTAATGTCTCTGCTTTTTAGTATGCTGTCTAGGTTGACCATAGCTTTTCTTCCAAGGAGTAAGCGTCTTTTAATTTCATGGCTGCAGTCACCATCTCCAGTGATTTTGGAGCCCCCCAAAATAAAGTCTGTCATTGTTTCCATTGTTTCCCCATCTATTTGCCATGAAGTGATGGGACCGGAAGCCATGATCTTAGTTTTCTGAATGTTGAGTTTTAAGGCAACTTTTTCACTCTTCTCTTTCACTTTCATCAAGAGGCTCTTTAGTTCTTCTTTGCTTTCTGCCATAAGGGTGGTGTCATCTGCATATCTGAGGTTACTGATATTTTTCCCGGCAATCTTGATTCCAGCTTGTGCTTCTTCCAGCCCAGCGTTTCTCATGATGTACTCTGCATAGAAGTTAAATAAGCAGAGTGACAACAAACAGCCTTGACGTCCTCCTTTCCTGATTTGGAACCAGTCTGTTATTCCATGTCCAGTTCGAACTGTTGCTACTTGACCTGCATACAGATTTCTCAGGAGGCCGGTCAGGCAGTCTGGTATTCCCGTCTCTTGACAAATTTTCCGCAGTTTGTTGTGATCCACACAGTCAATGGCTTTGGCATAGTCAATAAAGCAGAAGTAGATGTTTTTCTGGAACTCTCTTGCTTTTTTGAGGATCCAACGGATATTGGCAATTTGATCTCTGGTTCCTCTGCCTTTTCTAAATCCAGCTTGAACATCTGGAAGTTCACAGTTCACATACTGTTGAAGCCTGGCTTGGAGAATTTTGAGCATTACTTTGCTAGTGTGTAAGATGAGTTCAATTGTGCATTCTTTGGTATTGCCTTTCTTTGGGATTGGAATGAAAAGTGACCTTTTCCAGTCCTGTGGCCACTGCTGAGTTTTCCAAATTACTGTGGGCAAGAATACCTTAAAAGAAATGGACTAGCCATCATAGTCAAAAAAAAGAGTCTGAAATGCAGTACTTGGATGCAATCTCAAAAATGGCAGAATGATCTCTGTTCATTTCCAAGGCAAACCATTCAATATCACAGTAATCTAAGTCTATGCCCTGGCCAGTAATGCTGAAGAAGCTGAAGTTGAACAGTTCTATGAAGACCTACAAGGCCTTCTAGAACTAACACCCCAAAAAGATGTCCTTTTCATTATAGGGGACTGGAATGCAAAAGTAGGAAGTCAAGATATACCTGGAATAACAGGCAAATTTGGCTTTGGAGTACAGAATGAAGCAGGGCAAAGGCTAATAGAGTTTTGCCAAGAGAATGCACTGGTCATAGCAAACACCCTCTTCCAACAACGCAAGAAAAGGCTTTACACATGGACATCACCAGATGGTCAATACTGAAATCCGACTGATTGTACTTTTTGCAAAGATGGAGAAGCTCTATACAGTCAGCAAAAACAAAACTGGGAGCTGACTGTGGCTCAGATCGTGAACTCCTTATTGCCAGATTCAGACTTAAATTGAAACAAGTAGGGAAAACCAGTAGACCATTCAGGTATGACCTAAATCAAATCCGTTAAAATTATACAGTGGAAGTGAGAAACAGATTCAAGGGATTAGATCTGATAGAGTGCCTAAAGAACTATGGATGGAGGTTCGTGACATTATACAGGAGGCTGTGATCAAAACCACACCCAAGAAAAAGAAATGGAAAAAGGCAAAATGTTTGTCTGAGAAGGTCTTACAAATAGCTGAGGAAAGAAGAGAAGCGAAAGGTAAAGGATAAAATGAAAGATATACCTGTTTGAATGCAGAGTTCCAAAGAATAGCAAGGAGAAATAAGAAAGCCTTCCTCAGTGATCAATGCAAAGGAATAGAGGAAAACAATAGAATAGGAAAGACTAGAGATCTCTTCAAGAAAATTAGAGATACCAAGGGAACATTTCATGCAATGATGGGCACAATAAAGGACAGAAATGGTATGGACCTAACAGAAGCAAAAGATATTAAGAAGAGGTGGCAAGAATACACAGAACTGTACAAATAAGATCTTTACAACCCAGATAATCACAATGGTGTGATCACTCACCTGGAGCCAGACATAAAGGTTGTGCATTTATGTAAACTCAAATATGGCCAGATATTTGTAAATTAAATAAAAATGCAGATGTCTAATTCATTTTTACTAATGTACAGTTCTGGGATCCTCAGTTTCTCAAACTTTGTTTCTTTAACAGTTTCCTTTTTAAATTTTTCGTGAAATAAATGTTCTATTTTATGAGCATGTTAGAAATGGTTTCAGAACCAAAACTTCTAACATACATAGCTTCTCTTAAGATGTATGGACTTGTGAATATGATATTTAGCACATTACTTGGATAGCTGTTATATAGCCAATACATATAGTAAGCTGGAGTCAAACCAAGAGAAGGTACTTTGTTTTCTCTCACCCTCACACTATTGGTTATCCTTTTAATTTTTATATGAATCTTTACAATCTAGGACTCTCATCTCTCAGTGTGATTGAGGTTGTTGGATCCATCTTGCTAACCAGCATGCCTGAACCCTTAGTATCAGTTGTCTAGAGTTGTATATTTACTTAATGACAATGAATGCTGGCTCCTACTTTGCCAATAAGGTTTAAAACTCTCCATGAAGATTCCAGCTGGAGAAATACTACCTTAAATGAGATTATGGACAATTCTAGAATCTCCCAAATCTTTCTGCTGTGTCAACCAGAAAAGGTCTTTAGAATGGTTAATCCTGAGAAAAAGGAAGCCATCCTAAAGGGACACATGTTTGCCTTTTTGATCTAAGGTCTCCCATCCAAGAATTTGATGATTCTAATTCCATTTATTAGGGTGGAAGTCAACTTTGAAGGACCAAGGCCATATTCATACAAGAGCAGTTCTAGTCATGTGGGATTTGGATGAAATTGCACTATCTATATATCAACATGGAGTCATGGCGACCATGATGTTTGATTTAACTCAAATGTTCCTCATATCTATCAGTCAGGCTCTTGCTGGAGGGGTTCCCTGGCTGCTCCATCATCAGGATATCTTATCTGCATGGCCCATGCCCTTTCTGCAAATGTTACTTTAGCAGAGTGTCTTCCCTTTCCACCATAAGAGAATAGGACCCTCACTATCCCCCACCTACCAGGACTAGGTCCCTTACCCCACTGTTTTTCTCCTTAGCAAAGATAACATATGATATACTACAGTTCTGATAGATCTCTGCTGCTGCTAAGTCACTTCAGTCGTGTCGGACTCTGTGTGACCCCATAGACGGCAGCCCACCAGGCTCACCTGTCCCTGGGATTCTCCAGGCAAGAACACTGGAGTGGGTTGCCATTTCCTTCTCCAATGCATGAAAGTGAAAAGTGAAAGGGAAGTCGCTCAGTCGTGTCCTACTCTTAGCTACCCCATGGACTGCAGCCTACCAGGCTCCTCCGTCCATGGGATTTTCCAGGCAAGAGTACTGGAGTGGGGTGCCATTGCCTTCTCCGATAGATCTCTACTTCTTCAATAGACTGTAAACTCCATGGGAGGGGTGGGAGTAAGGGGGATGGGAGAAAAATTTGGATATTTTATTCCCTTCAAGAGAAGACCAAGAAAACTGTCAGACAGGAAACAGATGCTCAAAAATTACAGGAATTATTGGATGGATGAATAAAGGTACGCGGTTTATTAGGAATCCGCCAGTCTAGGAAAGGTCAGATGAGCTAGGGCCCAACTCCCAGACTCTCTCTTCCCCACGTTATTTATAATCTGGAAAGAAAGGAGGCCGTGTGCCTCCAAGGTGTGCTGCACACAGAGGATCCTATAATGAACAATGTATCTTTTCCTAGCAGCAATGTGTCATAAAGCTGTTCGGAGACTCAGGCAGGGAGCGGAAGAGTGAGAGCAGCCCCTTGCCCCGCTAACTAATGGGAAGACTCTCTGGGCCCGGCCTTGCGTGTCCAACCGCCCCAGGCGGTCCACGCTGCCCTCGGCGCGCTTTTGCAGCACTAGCAGCTCCGGAGGGAGTTTTAGTGTAACGATCTAAGAATGAGTTTCCCCTTCGCATTAGAGGGTACCCCTTCTCTTTTTCCTTTCTCTCTTTGGTTCGGGTTTTCAGAGCTGGAATTGAATCTTCGCCACCAATGTCCACCGTGTGACACAAGGTATGGAATTCTCGGCGTGTGTTTTGCCCGCTCTAAAATACAAAGTTAACATCCCGTGAGAGTCTTGCCAGAACCCGCATTCTGTGTGGAAGACAAGGAAGGGCAGGCCGACCCCAGCCCGAGGCCCAGGAGGGGAGCTGCTAGGACCCCCAGAGTGGAGAACGCAGCCGGCTGGAGGGCGCGGGAGACGACCCGGCGGGAGAGGCCACTTCCCAGGTTCCAGTCCGCCAGACCTGGGGAGGCGGGGAGCCCAGGACGAGGTGCGCACGTGGGTAAGGAGTCCAGATTGGTCGAAGACCTAGTGGCCTTTAACTCGAGTGCAGCGCCCGCTTCGTAACGGTCAGGTGGTATGATTTTACCCCCTTGCGTGAATCCTAATAGAGTCAGGCACTCCTCGGGCTCTCTGCCCCCGCAGGTGTTTGCCCTTCAATCCCAGAGTCTTCCCTCCACCTGTGCTTCGCCTTTATTCCTCCACCCCGTGCAGCCTCCGCCCCGTTCTCGCCGCACTGAAAACAAAACTGTCAGCTCTGCAGTCTCTGGGCTCCTCGCTGAAGTTGTTTCCCCCAGTAAGTAGCAAAGTTCTGAAAAGAATAGCGCGTATTTGCTCACTGCATCAGTCAACCTCTACCCCCATAGTATTGAGAGTTTATCACTCACACTCCTTCTCCCCCAGCAGAGACCTAAAATTGCTCTCTTCACAGAAGTTTCCCTTGAACTCCCACTGGCCAAATTCAAGTACAGGTATTCATTTCTGTCTTTTTTAACATTTGACAAATATATTGCCTTTCACCTTTTTATTTTTTTCACTTAAGTAATGTAATCTGATTAAAGAAAGTTGTCACAAATTGTCCGAAGCCCAAAACACAACCGTGGTTGATACTTTGGTGTATTTTTTTTTTTTTTTTTAATGCAGGGGTTTCAGTTCTTTGGTTGTAATCTTTACACTCTTGCCATTTGCTTTTAACCATGCATGTGTTGCATATTGCTGTATGAAGAGATCATTTTAATAGCTGAAAAAGTGTTTCATTTTTTATGCATTCATTGATCATCTTTAAATTTTAATTAGTTGACAATTATTTATGTTATGCACAGAAAATTATTCTGTTTTGCCCAATACTTTCTTTTCTGTATTTGTAATTCTTCTCATTGGTTAATTTCCCAGAGAGAGGTTACTGATTGAAAAGTCATGCATGTTTTTGAAGTGCTGCATAGTTGTGTTAAACATGCAGCTTTCCAAGAGTGTAGCAAATAACATTTACACTAACAATGTTCCATCCCATTCTCATTGTCAATGTGGTGGTGTTTTTAAAGTTTATTTTTGCCATTTTAGTAAGTGTGGAGTGGTATCACCTGGTTTGTGTTAGTTTGGTATCTGCTTAAGTTTGGCCATTTTCTGAAATATTTATTATCCATTTTCCCCTCTGTCTGTAGCGGTTATTTGCAATAATTTTATTTCAGTGCTTTTCTAATATATTTGTCTTATTTCTTTCTGATCATATGAACTAAAATCGTTGTTTTAGAGGAGACTATAACTCATATAGAAGACAGTATTCAAAATAAATGTGCATTTAGTGAGTGATAACTGAATGATTACCCATGTAAACCATCACCAGATCAAGGAATAGAATATTACTGTTACTATACTACACTATATTAACTTATTACCATTACTATAGAGTGCCCAAGAGCCCAGGGGATCTTTCCTGATTACAAATTCCTCCCTCCCTGCAGAGGTAACAATAAACCAGTTTTTATGGTAGCTACTTCCTTACCACTAGCCCATTTTTTAAATATGGCTTTAACACTTATACATATATATGTAAACAGTATACCAGTTTCGTTTTTTTTACTTTTTTAGTTTTGATATTTTTTATAAATTGAATTATATGGTATATAATCTTTGGGGGGTTGACTTCTTTCATGGGTTATGTTTGTGTGGTTCATCCTAATGGCATGTAGCTACAGGTCATATATTTTCTTTGCTGTCTAGGATTTTGATGTATGAATTTATTGCAGTTTATTTATTGGTTCTACTTATAGGTTTACTCTGGATCTTTTCCAGTGCTTACGAATTGGCAAACAATGCTGATGTGGCTATTTTTGTATGTCTCTTGGCATATACTTGCACACACACATTTCTGCGAGGTATATTCTGAGGACTGTAATTGCTAAGCCATAGGGTATACATAAATTCAACTGAAAATAACCATTTTGTTTTAGAATAGTTTTAGATTTACGGAAAGAGTTCTCATGCACCCATCACCCTATTTTCCTTATTTTTAACATCTTGTATTACTGTAGTATGTTTGTAACAGCAAAGATATGAACTAAAACAATTAATTCCCACTTAGTTCAGCTTTCACTATTTTTCCTGGTATTCTTTCTGCTCTTGAATCCTTTCCAAGACACCATATTGCCTTTAGGCATCTTGTCTCCTTAGTCTTCTCTGGTCGGTAACAGTTTCTCAGTCTTTCCTTGTTTTTTTTCAGTTTTGTGGTTTTTATGGGGAGGGGCAGGGTGGGGGCTCCAGGATGTACAAGTTACTTAATTAGGTTCTTTGTAAGAAGTTCAGAACACTACTTAGCAAGGATAAATTCCATTTGTGAAAGCAAAGACAGAGTGGGGGTAGCCCTGGAGCTGAGGAACAGCTTTGATTTCTTTGCAGAATTTGTGAGTCCACACCCTTTCTGATGAGCCTTGTGCTGCTCTGTAGTCTTCTATTTCTCCCTCTGTGGGTCAGAGATCTCACCTTCCTGTTGCCTGGACTTACACAGCTGCTTCTTGAAGTAAGTATCAGTGAGATGTTCTGGGATTTTCACTCCACTGATATCAATTTTAGAGGAGGTGGTAATGACAGATTTCTGGTGTGTTCTGTGCAGAGAAACTTGATTGAGGGACAGAGGCCCAGTCACAAGTAGCAAGCTGCTGCTCGGCTTGCTTCAGGAAACTGCCCCTCTTGCCTCTGTGGCGCCCAGTGAGGGTGATCTGTATGGCCCCTGGAGTGATGCTGGTGCCCTGCTTTCTCACAGGCTTACTGAAGGGTTTTCTGCCATGACTCAGCAGCTTTCCAGGCACATCTTCAGTACAATAATACCTAAGCATTTTGCGCAGTTTGACCACTCAGGTACCACCATTCTTGTCACCACCAACTGGTTTTGTGACAGTAGCAAGAACCTGCATCTTCTTTTTCTTTTCAACCTTGGATTTTGCCACTGAGTACTTCCTCTTGTACAAGGCCTTTCTGCAACACATAGCCGATTGGGAATATCTACCAATTCCTGTGATCTGGACAGGGTTTCAGCTGCAGTGGGGTTTCCCCTTCTTAACCTTCTTCACCTTTCAAATTTTCTCACCAGCATCAGCCTTCTTGGCTTTAGGTTTTCTTACCCTTAGTATCTGGCTTCTCAGCCTTTTCACCCGCCATCTTGCAAGATAGGAAAGAGCTCAGTCTTTCCTTATTTCCGATCTTGATAGTTTTGAGAAGTACTGGCCAGGTATTTTGTAGCATTTTATTTAAGTCTGTCTAATATTTTCCTCATGGTTAGACTGGATTACAGATTTAGGAGAAGAATATCACAGTGGTTATAAGCCTTTCTCATCAGTCACATCAGTGGTATATACTGTCAGTGGTGACTTATGGTTGATGATATTAACCTTCATCACCAGTGTTTGCCAGGTTTCTTCACGGTTCACAGTCCTAGGTGGTAGTGGGCTGGGGGTAAGATCTACCTCCTGGAGGAGGAAACTGCTATGTAAAGTATTTGGAATTCTTTTGTAAGATTTGTCTCTCCCCACCCCACCCCCATTAATTTATTTTTTCAGTCCTTTATCTATCAGTTTGGACTTATAGACACTTAGCCTTTAGGTTATAATCCAATACAATGTTATTTACTTTTGCCACTGGGAGCTCTTTTGGGTTTGTTCTTGTGTATTTCTGATGTTCCTAATCCTTTTCCTTTCCTTACTTTCTGGCATAACAAGAAGCTCTAGACTCAGCTCACGTACTCCCAGCCTCAGCTCTAGAATCAACAGTTTCTCCAAGGAGCCCTCATTAATAGTTAATGCCAACAGTTCTAAAGTGGTTTTACTAATTTAAACTTCAGCCCTTTACTTGTCAAATTTCCTATAAACATTAGCTGTTTTCAGTTTACTTTTTGCATTTGAATTCCTATGGACAAGAAGTTTTATTTTCAACATATTTAACAATGTATCTCCTGATAGTTATCCTGATTCTTGATCATTTCCCTTAATTTTCCCAAGCTGCTAAGTTCCTGATCTCCTAAGGTGTAATGAATATACTCTGCTTTATCCCAGTCTGCTTTAACAATGTACTGATTTATGTATCTGAGATTTGTTATGTGAGGATAAGAATTTTTGTCTGAATGGTTTACAAGTTGTCCTAATAATCTTCACTGAACGTTTCCCTTCACAGTTACATTTCTTGTCTTACATGCTGCCTTTTCCTGAGCTGTCTACTGTTTCTTTGATTTGTTACAGTAATGACATAGAGAAGGGCTGATGAGTTGTATATACAGCAGTGGAGGTTAAAGCTTTGAAATTGGTTTCAGCTGGGGCAATATGCTCCCCTGGGGACATAGGGCAATGTCCAAAGACATATCTTCACAGCTGTGGGAGATTGAGGTTCTAATGGCATGTGGTGGGCAGTGTGCATCCAGGAAGGCCACTGAACATCATACAGTGCACTTACAGTGTCCCCCAAATAAAGAATCATCTGGCAAAAGATGTTAATGGTGGTGAGGTTGAGAAACTGTTATAGGAGATTCAAGTGGCCCTATAAAGGAAGTCAGGCAGAAACACATGAAAAGGGTAGGAATATCCTGTTTCTTACATAGAATGCAACTTTTCCAAGACCTTGTCATCTCTACCCTCTTTGGAAAAGAATCCCTCCTTCCTTATGTTCTGCCATTGTATATTTAGAAGTCTTCCCTTTCCCCTAGCCCAGTGTTGAGCAAAAGTCAGGTATCAGAGCATAGTCATGCAGATTTCATTAAATCAGAATTTCCAGTCCCTGAAAAATAAAATTAAAAGGCAAGTGGTTGATAGTAGAAAGAAAATGAGCTTTGTAGCCTGATAAGTTCCTTGTCAACTCTGTAACCTGGGCAAACTTATTAAGTTCTAAGTCCATGTATCTGTAAAATGTAGATAAAACCAAGCTTTGGGGACTAGAGAACATTTTCATAAACTATCTCAGTAGGTTCTCAAGAAATATGATAATTATTAATACATGCTGAGAGAATAACTTATTTTGAGCAAATATTCTTTAATTATCATAGGTGGTAAAAATTTCCATCAATAAATTTGCAAATTGAAATAGATCCTCTTAGGCCATGGGTTTCTATTCTAGTTCAGAACATTTTGGAATTTATGAATGCCTTTCCAGAAACAAGAGTCACACCAGATAACATCTGCTTTCTTCTTCCCAAAAATATAAGCAAAGGATGATCACAAAACAGGAAAAAAAGAAAAATCCTTAAAGAACAACATAAAATCTTTGGAAAAGAGGCCAAGGCATATTGTACTCTATCAGAGTTGTAGATATCATTCTGTAGAAACCCAAGTGATTCAGAAGTTACAAATCTTGGCTCAAAGGAACACCTAGAAAGACAGGAGGAAGATGAAGTATGAGGTATTATAAGAGCCAAAGAGGACATCAAGAATTAAGACACTGTTAAAATTGTAATATTATATATATGGGACCCTATAAATTAGGGGCATGCATTATCTTCTAATCCTTGCAGAGGTAGGTAGTTATTTTTATTATTTAAAAATATAAAAATTGAATCCCCCAAATGCCTACCTATTGGGTTTTACAACAGTGATCATTGGTATGAGTTTTCTCAGTGAAACTGGGATAGCAAAAGTTAGATTACAAGGGACTGAGGAGGTATAATAGGGAAAGTATAGAAGACGGAGGATGTTTGAAGATGAAGGAGATGTGGAGTAAAGGAAATATTTGTAAAATACTAAGGTGGACTTGGGCATGTTTAAATGCTGGTGAGAAGGACCTAGAGGACAGGGAGAAATTGAGGCTCGAGAAGGGAAGAGAATTTTTGATGGACTAAGTCCCTTAATTCCTGATGCTGATAAGATTCAGATCACAGGTGAAGGAATGAGCTGTAGAAAAGGAGCTAGCGCTCACATCTTTTGTTACAGGAAAAGAAGGAACAGATAAGCCCCCCTGCAGTGATAACTGTACATTTCTGGGCAGGAAGTTGAGGGTGTGGTATTCTATATCGCATTTTCCCTCACCTACCATATTTTGTATGTTCTGGAGAAATTGTAGTGTTCCTTTGAAATTTCCTCAAATTGCCTCCTTTTTGCTTCTTTTAAAAAATTATTGTAGAACCTGTTTTGGTTGGATTCTATCGATAATGTAGAGTATTTCTACAGTGCCATTAAAACAAACAAAAATAATCCTGAAACAGCTGATAACTCACCAATTACTATATGAGAAAGTCCTAATTTACCTTGTAATTTTGAGATAATTCACCTTCTGTTTAAGAAGTAAAATTTCCCTCTGTACATTTTTTTCTTCCCCTATTCATCTTTTCCAGTTCCGCTGGCAAGAGTAGCAGGTGGCCTATGAAAGGCTGGAAAGGAGAGGAGGGCTTGAAGAAAGATCTAGGATGAGTTCCAGGTGTATCACTTACTAGCTCTGTCTCTTTAGGCAAATCACTGAAGAGGTAATGGGGAACTTGAACTTAAGATTTAAATGATTAACTGGAGTTCCTGTGCTAAATGAGAAATTGAATAAGGCTCTTAAGATGGCTGATAAATAAGGAAAACACAGGGCTCAGAAGACTAAGATTTAATAGCATCTGAAGAACTGTCATGGGAGTGAGGGGATGAAACTGTTCAGTTAACTAGAAAGTATTAGTTTAAGAGTTTAAAAGATTCTACAGAGTTTGAGTAGTTGTTGATGATAAAGTCTGAGTGAGAACATTGGAGTGAAGTGCTGGAGTGGAATGAGGTCATGAGAGTCGAGGTCAGGGATGGGTGAGAATGCTCTTTTGGAAGGGCTTTACATTTGAATTCACCTATAATAATTTTGGTATTGAATAGATGTGAAAGGAGCTTGTGAGCTCGGGAACACAGATTATCAGGAGCTGGTATGGATTTATGACTAGAGTTGACATGACCAGACTAGGAAAAAGATGACATATGCCAATTGCATGTCATGCTTTAAGAGTAATGGTGGAGGTACAATAATAACATTTTATAGTTTGAGATGTATGCTGGGTGTTGGTAGGGGAGAGAGTGAATGAAGAAATTTGCCAGTACTTAGTAGGAGCCTGTTCTGAGCCAGGTGATACATGAACTCTACCTCATTTAATCCAGACCATGGTCCTCTGAAATTGGTTCTGATGTCCTTGCTTTGCAGAAGAGTAATGAGAGATGGATTGCCTTCCTTGATTTCTTACAGCTCATAAGCATGGGGCTGGGAGAAACTCTGGGGAAGGTGAAAGAAACATAATTAGAGAAATGCTTTTATGATAGAAAATATATTACAGTAGACAGGAGGTTAGTACTGAGCCTGAAACAGTGGGCTTCAATAAGTTTGTTGAATTAGTCTGTGTTTTTAGAGGTATTTCATTCTCTAATCTTACTTTTCCACAGGTCCCAGTTATCCCATGTTCTTTGGATTATCTTCCCCACTGAAGCTTGAATATTAATCCATAGACAAGATGACGCATTTGTCGTCTTCCTCCTTCTTTTCTGATTTTGGGCTGCTGTTGTATTTGGAGGAGCTAAACAAAGAGGAATTAATTAGATTCAAGTCATTTCTAAAGAATGAGACCCTGGAACCCAGGTCCTGCAGGATACCCTGGTCTGAAGTGAAGAAAGCCAAGCGGAAGGATTTGGCTGACTTGATGAGCAAGTATTATCCAGGAGAGCAAGCCTGGGAGGTGGCTCTCAGTATCTTTGGCAAGATGAACCTGAAGGATCTGTGTCAGAGAGCAAAAGCAGAGATCAACGGTGAGTGATGTTGGAGACATACCTAGGGGTGGGGAGAAGGGGGTGCTTCCTGGAGCCCATTGATTCTGTGAAAGGGATTTGGGAATGCAGTCCAGGCCATTCTCTGGTACACAAGTTCCATGGTGGTCAGGTATATAATGGGGGTTTGTTAGGTCATTTGAGGAGCACTAAAAGGCTGAAGAGTTGTGAGTACTGTTGTTCAGTATGGCTCCTTAGGATATGCTATGCTAAGTCGCTTCAGTCGTGTCCGACTCTGTGCAACCCCATGGACTGTAGCCTGCCAGGCTCCTCTGTCCATGGGGTTCTCCCGGCAAGAATTCTGGAGTGGGTTGCCATGCCCTTCTCCAGAGTATGGCTCCTTAATTGGCAGTAATTCATCCATCTGGTACCGATTAAAATGATTAAAAGAACAGAATGATTAGAAAGAATTACCCCACCTAGTGTTCTTTTGCCTAAACTACAAATAAAGTAATTGCTGCTGCTGCGAAGTCGCTTCAGTCGTGTCCGACTCTGTGCGACCCCATAGATGGCAGCCCACCAGGATCCCCTGTCCCTGGGATTCTCCAGGCAAGAACACTGGAGTGGGTTGCCATTTCCTTCTCCAGTGTATGAAAATGAGAAGTCAAAGTGAAGTCGCTCAGTCGTGGCTGACTCTTAGCGACCCCATGGACTGCAGCCTACCAGGCTCCTCCATCCATGGGATTTTCCAGGCAACAGTACTGGAGTGGGTTGCCATTACCTTCTCCAAATAAAGTAATTAGGCTGGCCTAAATTTTAAGAATACTCAAATATGACCTTAAATTTTTGCTGAAATATGAGGAATGGGCAAAAAAAAATATTAAGGGACATAAAAACTATTTTTTGTCATTCCTAGGTGTGAAATACTGTAGACATCTAAAATTCCTTACTCACATTTAAGGCTTTACAGCTCCAAAATGTATATCCATTGTTTCTTTTGAGCCTCACCACATCCCTATGAGGTCAGTACAGACCCTTACTTAGGCTTAGACTAGACCACTTGCCTTAGAGTTACAGGATGGGAGGCATGGCGAGAAGTGTCCTGCTTCAGTGTTCTCACCACATCACTTTTCCGTCAGCTAAGCTGGTGGAGTCTGGGGCTCTGTTGGCTCTAGTTTCTTAAATCCAGGTGATCATAGAATTGGACCACTGAGGAAAATTCTGGCCCCTGTGTGGCTGTCAGCAAATTCTTGTGTTTGGTAAATCTCATGTTCCTTTTGGAATCTGTTGCAGGGACTGCCCAGACCATGAGAACAGAGGACACCGAGGCCAGAGAGGTACAGGGTGATCAGGAAGCAGTGCTGGGTAAGTAGGTGGGCTTTTTGTCAGATTTGGGAGGTTTGAGCTTTTGAAGCATAATGGGGGAAGATTATCTCTCAGGAGACTTTTGTTCAACTCCTGCTAATTTCTTACGATATACTACCTGCTCAGTGATTATCATGGAGAAGGCAATGGCACCCCAATTCAGTACTCTTGCCTGGAAAATCCCATGGTCGGAGGAGCCTGGAAGGCTGCAGTCCATGGGGTCGATGAGGGTCGGACACGACTGAGTGACTTCCCTTTCACTTTTCACTTTCATGCATTGGAGAAGGAAATGGCAACCTACTCCAGTGTTCTTGCCTGGAGAATCCCAGGGATGGGGGAGCCTGGTGGGCTGCCGTCTATGGGGTTGCACAGAGTCGGACACGACTGATGCGACTTAGCAGCAGCAGCAGTGATTATCATTCAGAAAGAATTGACAAAACCAGCTCTCTGGACAAAATCAGACACAGGACCGTGTTAATTCAGAGTCTTTAGAAATGACCCTGTCACTTGATGAACAAAGGTATCTTAATATCTTGTTTTATGGACTGAAGAGTTCATAAGAGTTCGTAAGAGTTGGCAGGGAAAATTTGGCTTGTTGCATCTCTTCTGTTCAAAATGATACTGTAATTGAGTTCCAGGATGGTGACCAACTAATCTACATAAAATGTAATTTCTAGGACCAGGTTTTCTTAGTCCTAATTCAATACCATTTCCAGTCGCCCTGCTTTGTTTTGAATTCTATATTAGCTGAATCCCAGTTTCTATAAATTGAAATATAATACACAGAAAATGGGACCATATGAGAAGCCTTTGTTCTTAACTCAGCTATGCTGCTTTTTAATGGGCTACATTATTTCATTCAAGAAATAATTGAGAGTCTACTTTGTTCCAAGAACTAATAAATAAAAATTTCCTATTGTATCAAATGATTCTGAAGATAAGTTCCTGCTTGGGCCGTGATTTCTGATACAATATAAGGAGCTGTAAATTTAGGAAACCAAGATTCTACCTCCATAGAAATTTACTTTGTAAAATTTGGAAGATAGATAAAGTATTACAAAGAAAGTAGATTATCCTTGTAACCCTGATTTTTATAAAGTGCAGCAACGTCTGAGATGTTATACCATAAAAAGGAGTATCTGACTTCTAATACCATACCTTCTCCTGAGGGAGAAATAAGGATAATTTAGTGGGATCTGAACTTTGTTAGATGTTTGTACTGAAGGCCTTAGTAGAACAAAGAAAAGAATGATATACTTTAAAAAAATTAAAGTAATTCCAGCTTGAGATGTGTGCTGTGAATGAAAAATATACTATGTTCTGAGAGAATGTATGGAGGAAGGAATCCCATTAGTATTCAGATGGGGATTGCATTGAATCTGTAGGTTGCCTTGGGTGATATGGTCATCTTCACTTTCTGGAGAGTTTTTATCCTAAATGGATATGAATTTTGTCAGAAGCTTTTTTGGCATCTAAATAATTGTATGATTTTTGTTATTTGTTAATGCAATCTCACACTTATTGATTTGCAGATACTGAACTCTCCTTGGGGATAAATCCCACTTGATCATGGTGTATGATCCTTTTAATGTGTTGTTGAATTTGGATTGCTGTGTTTTGTTGTGGGTTTTTACGTCTACGTTCAATGGTGATATTGGCCTGTAATTTTCTCTGGGATCTTTGTCTGATTTTGGTATCAAGGTTATGGTGGCCTCATAGAATGGATTTGGAAGTATTACTTCCCCTGAAATTTTTTGGAATTGTTTCAGAAGGTTAGATTTTAAGTCTTCTCTAAATGTTTGATGGAAGTCACCTGTGAAGCCATGGTCCTAGACCTTTGTTATGGTCCACAGTTTCAACTTCAGTACTTGCGATTCATCTGTTCATGTATTTTATTTATTCATGGTTCAATCTTGGGAGATTGTATCTTTCTAAGAATTTGTCCATTTCTTCCAGGTTGTCCATTTTATTGGTATATAGTTTCTTGTGGTAGTCTCTGCTTATCCTTTCTATTTCCGTGGTGTCCCATGTAATTTCTTCTTTTTCATTTCTAATTTTATTGATTTGAGCCTGCTCCCTTTTTTTCTTGGTGAGTCTGTCTAAATGTTTATCAATTTTGTGTATCTTTTCAAAGAATCAGCTTTTAGTTTCATTGATCTTTGCTATAGTTTTCTTTATCTCTGTTTCATTTATTTCTGCTCTAATCTTTGTAATTTATTTCCTTCTCCTATTTTTAGGTTTGTTTGTTCTTCTTTCTCTAGTTTTAGATGTTAGGTTGTTTGTTTGTGATTTTTCTTGTTTCCTGAGGTAAGATTTTATTGCTATCAACTTCCCTCTTAGAACTGCTTTTGCTGGATCCTGTAGGATTTGGATCATTGTGGTTTCATTTTCATTTATCTCTGGGTATTTTTTGATTTCCTCTTTGATTTCTTCAGTGATCCATTGGCTGTTTAGTAGCATATTGTCTAGCCTCCTCGTGTTTGTGTCTGTGTCTATGTATTAGGTAGGTCTGTCCTACAAGGCCCAGCAGCACACTTCCCCCTGGTCAGCAGAGCCCTATGGTCTGGGGGTGGCCCCTGTGCAGGCCCCATGGGCCCTTCTGTTGTGGCAGGGCTGGCTACTGTGGATGCACTGGTAGGCATGGCTGGCCCCTGGTCCAGTTGGTTGCTAGGCCCTGCCTCATGCAGAGGCTACTGGCTGCTGGTGGAACTGATCTCAGAGGAGCTGGAGGCATGGCCTGGGGGGTCCTTGTCTGGTGCTGTCCCACTGGTGAGGGGGGCTGGGTTGTGGCTGGCTTGAAGCCCAGGTTTGCTAGAGCTGATGTTGACCTGCCACTGGGTGGGGTTGGGGCATGTTGTGACTGGTTACAGAGTCTGGGATGACCTGGTGGTGGGTAGGGCCAGATCACAAGTGCCTGGCTTTGGGAGTACAGGGGTGCCAGGACTAGCTGGTCTGTTGTTGGGTGGAGCCAGATCCCGATGTGACCAGCTGTGGAGCTCTGCGGGGTTCCAGGGCTGGTGCTGACCCACTGATGGGCAGATCCAGGTTTGGCTATGGACTGGGGGTCCTACAGGTGGTAGATGAGACCAGATTCCAGGGCCATTGCTGGCCCACTGGTGGTTGGGGCTGGATTCCGGGGAAGCTGACTGAGGAGCCTAAGATATCTTAGAGCTGGTGTTTCCCTGCTGGTGGGTAGGGCCCCAGAGACTAGTGCTGACTAGCTGGTGGACATGGCTGGGTCCTGGTGCTAGTGAACTAGGGGAAGGATTCCAAAATGACTCTTGCCAGCACCCGTGTTTTCCTGGTAAAATCAACTCCCAAAGTGGCTGCTGTCAGTGTTGTGAGGGTAAGTCTCAGGTGCCTTCTGCCTCCCTGGGAGGCTTTCCAAGATCAGCTACTTACTCAAGTTCCTTTCATATTACTGCTTCTACTCTGGGTCTCAACATGTGAGATTTTGTGTGTGCCCTTTAAGAGCAGAGTCTGTGTTTCTCTCAGCCTTCCAGGCTCTCCTGAAAGTAAGCCCTGCTGTCTTCAAAGCCAAATGTTCCATGGGCTCATCTTCCTAGGGCAGGACCCCAGGGCTGAGAAGCTCAGTGTGGGGCTCAACTCTTGCTCCTTGAGAAACATGTTGGCAACTGTTCATGCCCATTAATGTTTTATCTGTATAAAGCAGATTACTTTAATCTGTAGTTCAGATCTGTCTTCAGATCCTGTCTGGCTGTTAGTGTTAATTGTTGCCTTTGTTCTCTTTTTATCTGGAGAATGGCTCTGTTCTCCATACATACCATTTTTTTTTTTTCTCTATAGAAGTACAAAGAAGAAAAAATACTTCTGGAATGAATCTAATTTTTATTTTCCATCATAAATTTCTGCATTGTCAATTATTTTTTTCCACAATTTATAATATGAGTTTTAAACCCACAGAAATATTTTTATTTACATTCTTTTCTCATCTAAACCAGCTGTGCTTTGATTTCAGCCTGTATCACTCCTACTCTATGTCCAATATTCTTAACATTGCAAATCATAGAATTAATTTTGATCATGTGTATCTTTTTTTTTTTTTTTTCAATCTCCCTCCTAACTGACTTAGGTGATGGAGCAGAATACAGAATTCAAATAAGGGAAAAATTTCGCAACATGTTAGATAAGAACCATTTGCTTGGGAAATCTGGAGATTTCTGTCATGAAATTGCTCAGGAAGGCCGAGAACTGTTGGAACGTTTGTTTGGTGAAGAAGTTGGAACCGAAGAGCAGCCACAGACGGTGGTCCTTCAAGGGGCTGCTGGAATAGGCAAAACAACGTTGGTGAGAATGATGATGTTAGATTGGGCACAGGGCAACCTCTACCAGCAGAAATTTACCTATGTTTTTTATCTCAATGCAAGAGAAATCAACCAGTTGAGAGAGAGAAGCTTTGTTCAGTTGCTGTCAAAGGACTGGCCCAGCACAGAAGGTCCCATTGAAAGGATTATGTCCCAGCCAAGTCGTCTCCTTTTTATTATTGATAGTTTTGATGAACTGAACTTTGCCTTTGAGGAGCCTGAGTTTGTGCTGTGTGCAGACTGGACCCAAGTACATCCTGTGTCCTTCCTCATGAGTAGTTTGCTGAGAAAAGTGATGCTCCCTGAGTCATCCTTGTTGGTGACGACAAAACTCACAGCTTGGAGGAAACTAAAGCCTTTGTTGAAGAATCGGCATTCTATACAGTTACTAGGTATGTCTGAGGATGCAAGACAGGAATATATTTACCAGTTTTTTGAAGACCAGAGTTGGGCCCTGCAAGTATTCAGTTGCCTAAGAAACAGTGTGATGCTTTTTAACATGTGCAAAGTCCCCGCAGTGTGCTGGGTCGTTTGTAATTGTCTGGAGCAGCAAATGGAAAAGGGTGCTGATATCACGCTGACTTGCAAGACAACCACTTCTCTGTTTGCCTGCTGTATCTCTAGCTTGTTGACACAAGTAGATAGAAGCTTTCCTGGTCTACCCAGCCAAACCCAACTGAGGAGCCTGTGCCACTTGGCTGCCAAAGGAGTATGGACTATGACATATGTATTTTACAAGGAAAATCTCAGAAGACATGGGTTAGTGAAATCTGATGTTTCAATTTTCCTAGACACAAATATTCTTCAAAAGGACACAGAGTATGAAAACTGCTACGTGTTCACCCACCTACACATTCAGGAGTTTTTTGCAGCAATGTTCTATGTGTTGGAAGGCAATTGGGACGCCAGGGACGATTCCCTTCAGTCTTTTGAAAATTTGGAGCTGGTGCTTGAAAGCAGCAGTTATAAAGACCCCCATTTGTCACAGATGAAATGCTTTTTGTTCGGCCTTTTGAATGAAGATCGAATGAAACAACTGGAGGAAACTTTTAACTGTACAATGTCACTGGAGGTGAAATGGACAATACTTCAGTGGATGGAAACACTGGGTAGCAGTGAACAGCTTCCATCACACCTGGTTTTTCTGGAGTTGTTTTTCCACTTGTATGAGACTCAAGATGAAGTATTTGTAAGCCAGGCAATGAGATATTTCCAAAAGGTTGTCATTAATATTTGTGAGGAAATCCATTTGCTTTTGTCTTCATTCTGCCTGAAGCACTGCCAGTGTTTACGGACCATGAAGCTGATGGTAACTGGGGTATTTGAGAAGAAGATGTTAAACTCAAGCTTCCCACCTGAAACTTGGTAAGTGGGTTAGGTCAGTTCCCTGGAAGTGCCCTGAAAGGGAATGCAGGACGTAGATGTTGTCAGAGGGAGGGGAGGAGTTGTTTAACTGAGGTCCCAGAGCCAGGATAACCTTTCAGAATTGTCCCACCTTGAGACAAGGAGGCCAGGCACTGAAACCCCCTATTGACCAGTCACAGCTACTGGTAAGGAATGGGCAAAATGTGCCTGCAGTTGCTGTCTTGGCCTGAGGGCAATCCCCAGAGAAGCACTTGGCTGAGAGCTTCCAGCAACTAGGGAATGAGTGTTTCAGGTCTCAAGGAGGGAGGCAGCACGGTGCTAACTTCCGTCCACTATAATATATTCTTTTTAAAAAAATAGAGACCAGGAATTTCTTGCTGAACCCAGAGTACATAGCTCATTTGTCTGGGCTGTTTCACTTTACTGACCTCACTCACCTTCCCTATTACCTTGATATAGTTTGGCCTTTGCATGAAAGATTTAGCCCTTTAACACCATAAATAGTGAGATAAGAAATAGTAGGTGCTGAAGGAGTGTTTTGAAAGACTAAATGCACCTTCAGCATTTTATGCATATTATTTTACCCTCTCTCCTTTCTCAAGTTACTTTTTCTAACTCTCTTGAACTATGGTATCAGTTCCAGATTTAATTGATTAAGGGCTTGGGGCTTCCCTGGTGGCTCAGAGGGTAAAGCGTCTGCTTGCATTGCAGGAGACCTGGGTTCGATCCCTGGGTCGGGAAGATCCCCTGGAGAAGGGAATGGCAACCCATTCCAGTATTCTTGCCTGGGAAATCCCATGGACGGAGAATCCTGGTAGGCTACAGTCCATGGGGTCACAAAGAGTCGGACACGACTGAGCAACTTCACTTCACTTCATGTGGCACACAGCTATATAATCACAGAATATTTAACATGTTATCCAAGCTCATGCTGGTCAAAACCATATCTCAATTTATTTTTAAGATTATAAAACTGAAACTCAGAGAAGTTCACCCAGAAAGTTACAG
The DNA here is from genome assembly GCF_002263795.3 of Bos taurus. Taxonomy (NCBI): domain Eukaryota; kingdom Metazoa; phylum Chordata; class Mammalia; order Artiodactyla; family Bovidae; genus Bos; species Bos taurus. Next base: position 45,700,427 of record NC_037342.1, on the reverse strand, counting down.
TTATTAGTTATTGATTCAAGCACAGATCAAATAATAGCTAACATTTGCTTAACACATACCCAGTATCCCTCTAAGTACCAGCTCGTTTAGTCTCCAATAATCCTACGTAGGTGCTGTTATTTCCATTTTACTTATAAAAAACTGAGGTACCAAGAAAGAACATAACTTGATTGAGGTTACACATCTGATTATAGGTATTTGGTTTTCCAACTTTACCCAAGTTTTCTCATTGCCATTACATACAAATGTAT